>NW_011495022.1:2946651-2957112 GCF_000754665.1 Bison bison bison | reverse complement strand
AGTCAGTGATGCCATCCAGCCATCTCATCCTCTGTCGTCCTCTTCTCCTCCTGCCCCCAATCCCTCCCAGCATCAGAGTCTTTTCCAATGAGTCAACTCTTCGCATGAGGTGGCCGAAGTACTGGAGTTTCAGCTTCAGCATCATTCCCTCCAAAGAAATCCCAGGGCTGATCTCCTTCAGAATGGACTGGTTGGATCTCCTTGAAGTCCAAGGGACTCTCAAGAGTCTTCTCCAACACCACAGTTCAAAAGCATCAATTCTTCGGCACTCAGCTTTCTTTATAGTCCAACTCTCACATCCATACATGACCACTGGAAAAACCATAGCCTTGACTAGATCGAGGAATACTTTTATGCAATTCTTTTGTATTATTATTCTGAAGATCTCACTGATATTCCTAGGGCTTCCCTGGTGGCTCAGTTGGTGAAGAATCTGCCTGTAATGCAGGACACCCAGGTTCGATCCCTGGGTTGGGCAGATCCCCTGAGAAGGAAATGGCAACCCACTGATACTCCTGATATCACTGATACTATCACTGATATCACTGATACTCCTGATGTCACTGATATTATCACTGATATCACTGATATTCCTGGGAGCTACAGTTATGTGAGAATTTGGACTTGCAGAGGAACCATTAGGACTAATTGCACATTCAATTGTTTGTGACCTATGGACTGTATCCCACCAGGCTCCTCTGTCCATGGGATTCTCCAGGCAAGAATACTAGAGTGGGTTGCCATGCCCTCCTCCAGGGGATCTTCCCAACACAGAGATGGAACCCGAGTCTCATGTGGCTCCTGCATAACAGGCAGGTTCTTTACCACTGAGCTCTAGGACTAATTACTATGTCCCTAAAATATTTGCTCGGCAGCCCTTTATACACTTTGACATGGGAAACTTATGAATGCCTTTGCACATTTTAACTGGAGTGACCACATATCACAATAGGCTGGGAGATCTGGCTTATGCTTGTCGACCCATTTCCTTTCATTTTCAGAAGTGCCCTCTGATTTGAATGATAAATTATGGTCACCCTGCCTCTAGTACACTTAGTTGCACAAGTCAACCCTGAAAGAGACATGAATGACAATTTACAAAACACAGAAATTTAATAACAAGAGTGAAAGCTTTATTGTCAAGACGGTATGGCTCTTTTCTTGTGAAATCTATTTAGGAAGATGATCTGAAGTTGCTTTCTAGCTTTTCTTTGCAAAAAGCTGCCATGGAATGAGCAAGAAGAACACTTTAACTTTGCTTTAAACTCCAAGGTGAAGAGAAAATCCTGTTTACCCAGACAAGAAGCAGATTCACCTCTTACCCAGTACAAAGGATGCTTCCAAGAATAGAGAGTATGACTACAGATTTTGTTTTCTGAGGATGATGGATGCATGTATGCTTAGTCGTGTCCGACTCTTTGTGACCCCATGGACTGTAGTCCACCAGGCTCCTCTGTCCATGGAATTTTCCAGGCAGGAATACTGCAGTGGACTGCCATTTCCTACCCCAAGGGATCTTCCTGACCCAGGGATGGAACCCACATCTCCTCGGGCTCCTGCATTGGCAGGCAGATTCTTTGCCACTGCTCTACCTGGGAAGCCCTTTGTTTTCTGAAGAGCATCCCCACCACCAAAGTTACTAGCGTAATCACAAGATGCAATGAAAAAGAAAAAAGTATATATATGAAGACAGGCAAAATTCCTAATTGTTAGTATTCACAACATTTTTCTTCAGCCTGGGGAAAACAGGAGATAAGGAATTTCTAGGAGAGGTTGGAAAATAAGAGTGGATGGGGGGAAAATCACTAATACAATAAAAAGAAACGACTCTTGGAAGGGAAGGGGAGGTCTGAAGGAGAGGGAAGGAGGGAAGCATTGCACAGCTGGGTTTGTGGTTGTTGAGGTGTGGGAGAGTTTAGGGATATACTGCTTAGGGTGCATCTGAAAACAGCAGCAGAAATCTAAGCTCCACAGTCCCTTCCAGGACTTTACCCCAGTGCTCTGCCATCCAGGTCAATTTGAGTGTTTTGTCAACCAGTCAGCTCAATCTGCTCCCCTTGTGTTTCAGCAGAAGCAGCTCCATTTCTTCCATGTGTCATCTTTTTACTAAGTGAGTAAAATAATTTTCAGAAGATTCCCAGGAGACTCTCACATCTCATTGGCCAGAACTGCATATTATACCCATATTTAAACCATTTCTGGGCAAGGAGAATAGGACCACCATATGGCTTAGATCAACCATAATTCACCCTCCTGGGGCTCAGAATGAGGCTCTGAAACCTACGGTAATGAAGCATAGGGTGGTTTCCTATTAGAATAGAGGAGGAGGAATAAGGAGTGATTTGTGTTATGGAATGAATTGTGTCCTCCCCAAATTTATATGTCCTCCCAGTACCTCAAAATATAACCACAGTTAGTCTTTAAAGAGGTAATTAACATAAGATGAGGTCATATGGGTGGGCTCTGATCCAATATGACTGGTGTCCTTAGAAGACGAGGACACAGATCCATACAGAAGGAAGGCTATATGAAAATGCAGGAAGAAGACAGCCATTAACACACCACAGAGAGCAACCAAGGAACAACGTGGCAGTACCTGCATCTTGGAATTCTAGCCTCCAGAACTGAAAGAACTAATTTCTGTTGTTTAATCCATTTGGTCTATGGCATTTTGTTATGGCAGCCTGGGCTGACTAGTAACGCACGCAACTGGGAACATTTGCAATGCGGGAAGAATTAAGAGCTGGGAAAGCATTTTTAAGATGTGCTAATCTAGACATTGTTTATCAACAACTGTTAACATCACAAAAAGAGAGAGCACCAGACATCGTGTACCTCCCAACGGAAGTGTAAACATTATCACCAATAAGGCAACCTTGCCTCCCAAAAAGAAGGAAAAATTGAACCTGAATTCAACCAAGACATTAGTCTACAAATTTACAGAAATAAACAGAGGAAGGTGTTTCCCACAGGGACGTAATCAGTCAAATCCATATTGTGAGAAACTGTAGGACAAACTTCTTGGATTGAAGAATTTTCCAAGATATGGGACTTCCAACGCTAACACAGGGAAAGTCATGGGCAAACCAGGACGAGATGGTCATCCCAGCCATCTCTTCATCAAAGAAACTGCAAGAGAAGAAGAGATGGAGAGGGAATCTATACATTAAAATATTTAAAAACTTATCTTCCAATCATAATATGTGGACCTTATTCTGAACAAATTAATGAACTAGTAACAAATGTTATGAGGCAAGTAAGTATTTTTAATTTTTCAGAGTGATAATAGTATTATTATGTTTTGTAAAAGAGTGAATCCTTTTCTTTTAGAGATATATAAATGAAATATTTATAGAAAAAATTGAGTAATGTTTGATATTTTAGAATAAGATGGGAGAAGGGGAAAGGCAGGGGATGAGGCAGAATGGGTCCAGAGTAGATGGTTGTGTAACTGGGTGATGGGCTTATTATATTGATACTATTCTGTTTAATCTGTACGTTTGAAATTTTCCATAATAAAGAGGTTTTTTTTTTAAAGATTTTTCTATACATTAAGAATATTATCTCCAATTTAGTGTCTTCTTCAGAGACAGAATATCTGAAGTAACTCAAGCCACCTATTTCTCATTGGGCTGTTTCTTCAAAGGCATTTGGACCAAAAGGCAGCCCTGATTATATTGGAACTATACTTGAACAAGTACATGAAATGATAATTAGGAAAGAATGGGGTCTTGAGAGTTTATGCTATTTTATTTATTCCAGAAAAGCTTAATAAAGGAGGTGAGATTTCAGCAGCTGCTTGAATGAAGGATGCAGGTCCTATTTATAATCATTGGCCTTCGTATTAGCCTGCTGTGCTCCTAGCTAGTACCATTATCAATTTCATTTCGAAAACATTCTGATACATAAAAAAATATTATTTAAATATTAGCAATTCTCTTTTCAAACAATAAGGAATCACAACAATCAAGAAATTACTCAAAAATTTGTCCTGCGTGATATTAATAAGAGTTCTGTCAAATAAGTTTAGGAATCACTGACTCAAACAGAATGCTGAGCAGTACTTATCAAACCTTGCTCTGGTGAGTGTGCCCCAGAGCTGTGCATACTTCCTAGAGCTTCACAGCTCTGCAGTGCAGCCTCTATTCCACAGATCCTAAAGGAAATGGTGTTTTATGATGCATACTAACATTTCCAAGTTTATACACTTCTTAAACAGAGTCAAAACTAGCTTCAGTTCAGTTCAGTTCAGTTGCTCAGTCGTGTCTGACTCTTTGCGATCCCATGAATCACAGCACACCAGGCCTCCCTGTCCATCACCATCTCAAACTCAAGTCCATCGAGTCGGTGATGCCATCCAGCCATCTCATCCCTTTCCCTCCTGCCCCCAATCCCTCCCAGCATCAGAGTCTTTTCCAATGAGTCAACTCTTCGCATGAGGTGGCCAAAGTACTGGAGTTTCAGCTTTAGCATCATTCCTTCCAAAGGACACCCAGGGCTGATCTCCTTCAGAATGGACTGGTTGGATCTCCTTGAAGTCCAAGGGACTCTCAAGAGTCTTCTCCAACACCACAGTTCAAAAGCATCAATTCTTCAGCGCTCAGCTCTCTTCATAGTCCAACTCTCACATCCATACATGATCACTGGAAAAACCATAGCCTTGACTAGACGGACCTTGGTTGGCAAAGTAATGTCTGTGGTTTTGAATATGCTATTTAGGTTGGTCATAACTTTCCTTCCAAGGAGTAAGCATCTTTTAATTTCAGTGACCCTATTTTGGACCAGATCAACCTGAAAGACATATTGGAAGGGGGGTAGGTAGTAAAAATTAGCACCAGCCAAGACGTTTAGGGCTCTTAATCTTCACAACCCCAAGACTGACCTCCAGGTAATGAGAGTTACTTTCTCACCTCTCCTGCTGGCACTTTTCCAGTGCCTGCTCCATGCTAGATCCTGTGCTAAACATTTTGAATAGATATCTCATTTAATCCTCACAAAGACCCTCTGAGTTGAATACCATTAACTCATTTTAACAGACCAGGAAGCCACCAAGAAGTTTTCCCTAACCTTTCCACCTAGTTAGTGGCCAAACTGAGATTTTACTAGATCCAGCCCCACACTTTCTTCTAATTCTCCTTCTAATTCTTCTAAATTCTCCCACCAGTTAAATCCCCAAATCCCTAAGATCTTGCTTTCCTGATGCAAATGTTTTATTTAGCAGCAGGGCAACTTTTTCCTGGAACATTCCAGGTGTAGAGATTCAGATTTTTTCCAAAACACTGATTGCTCAGAAACATATTATGATTGTATATTATGAGTACCATTGACCATGGTAATTTAAAAGTCACCCTAAAGCATACACATCTAAACCGTTTACCATCTAAACCATTTTTATGTGTACGGTTCAGTACTGTTAGGTATGTTCACTTTGTTGTGAAACAGATGTCCAGAATTTTTTCATCCTGCAAAACTGAAGTTCTTTACCCATCAAACAACTCCTCTTTTCCTCCTTCCCCAGCCCTACAACCACCATTCTACTTTCTGTTTCTATGAATCTGACTATTCCAGGTATCTCACATACGTAGAATCATATGGTGTTTGTGACTTGCTTATTTCATTAGCATAATGTCTTCAAGGTTCATCACACTGTAGCATGTAATAGGATTTTCCTTCATTTTTCAGGCTGGATAACATTCCACTATATGTATATAGCGTGTTTTATTTTCTGTTCATCTGTTGGTGACATTTAAATTGCTTCTACTTCTTGGCTATTGTGAATAATGTTACTATAAACATGGGTGTGCAAATATCCCTTCAAAACTCTGCTTCCAATTCTTTTGGATACATAGCCAGAAGTGGAAATGCTAGATCATATAGTAGTCCTATTTTTAATTTTTTTGAAGAACTAACATAATGCTTTTCATAATCACTGCACCATTTACAATCCTACCAACAGTACACACGGGTTCCGATTTCTGCATATCTTCAGTAATACTTGTTAGCACCTGTTTTCTTTGTAATAGCTAACACTGTAGCCTCCACCAATAAAAAAGATTTCTGATACTAAAGCCCATCAGAAAGAAGAGTAATATTACCACAAAGCCTCCTGTTGAGGTTCCTAAAATTAAGCAATCTTATGTAAAGATTAAAAGCATAAATATAATTTATATACATTCTTCATTTCAAACATAAAATCACTTTGTTTATATACATTTACTAGGAGACAAGTGAGCAATCCCTTAGCTAGAAGGAGGTTAAGAAAAATTAATATCATACAAGTTACATGATATCCTTCTGAATGTTTACAGAGAACACTAAAGCATTAATACTAGGAAAGTAATCAGTTCCAATTTTTTTCATTAATGTTGAGTACAAGCTGCTACTTCAAAAATATCTTCATCATATTTGAATTATTCTATAATTCCATTCCCCATTTCCCACCCCGCTAAATGATGTTGAAGCTGATTTATCATTCTCAGGCATGCTTTCTCATGATCTTGAAGGAAACTGTGATTAAATGAACCCTTGGTGAATCTATCCCAGGAGTGAACATGAGTTGAGCATAAATCCCACTAATTCTCATGAAAATTCCCAAAAGAGTGAGAAGGCGAGTACTCAGACTGCCAGAAATCTCCTTTAGAAAAGGATAATACACAAATAAACTCTTAGGTAATTTTTCAGAGGACTGGCTACAAAATCTAATAATGCTAGAAATGCTTAGGGTACAAAATAGAAAAATGTGAATATGTAAAATTCCACATGAATCTGTGAATGTGTCTTAGGGGCAATCTTTTAAATGGGAACTCTATCATAGAAATTCACTTCCTTTATTTAATGAGAGACATTACTAGTGACTGTAAACTGCCAGTCTATATGCTCTTTCCTGTTCTCTTTGAAATCCTGAATCCTACAGATTCTTATGTGTTCTTAGACATAAAATGCCAGCAATTGTTCATTTCATAAGTACAGTATTAGCCAAGTACTCCTACATGGAGGGAAAAAAGCTACTTACAATTAAATTATTTAGTTGTAGCACAATTACTCATTTCCAACATTCCTTATAGCATATCAAGTATTCTCCACAAAGAAGCTTAGGAGAGGACCCTTTCAAATTTACTGTATTTGAAAAGTAACTCATAAAATAAAAATCAGGGAGTTTTTCTGAGATGCGCTGGTAATTAGAGCAGCAGGAAAAAAACTGGAAAATACGATAGTTCTTAGAATCAGTTCCAGGTTTGAACAACTTCTTTGTATACAGTCTCCAGGGACATGAAGGAAGACAGCACTGCAGGGCATGTATTTAACAACATTCCAGTAGAAAAAGGAACTTCACTGTCCAGAGGAAACAGAATCAGTGTTTCTTAGATATGAAAGATGCACTATTCTCCAAGAAAGCCATTATGGAATTTATCTAACACATTGCTCTGTGCAAACAGTTCATAACCTGGTTACACTTTAAAATAACCCAAGGAGAATTAAAACAAAACCCAGTAAGCCTGGTCCTCACCCCAGAGATTCTAAGATTTTGATTCAATTCATCTGGCATGGGATGAATCTAATATTCAGCCAAGGCTGAAGAGCACTGTCCTTTGAAATAATAATAATCAAAAAGATAAAGGCCCAAAACTCATATTATGGGGAAGTTAATTTCCTTTAACTATTCTAACGTATGCAGGACCTATGGGAACTGAACAGGCAATTTTCTCCTAACCTAAACACATCAGGAACAGTGGAGTGAACTTCAACTTGGGGGAACTAGAAAGTTGTTTCCAAAAGCTCCTTGTTTCTATGATCCGTTTTGCTTTTTTAGTTAAAACAGTAGAAAAGACTCATTGATGTTTTCTCCTAGATTTTCCCTAGGCAAGGGAAATAATTCTGTAATTACAAGCGTTATTCTAGGGAAATAATTCTGTAATTACAAGCGTTATTCTAGTTATTGAGACATAACATGATATCTATCCTTTTTCAGCCTGGACTAGGTAACCTTTGTGGGGCTTTATGAGAATCTAATGAAGGATGAGTAAGCATATGGACACATAATTTTACGTAGAATTTCAATGGGTTCACTAACTACTACCTACAGTTCTTTAAGAGTCCATAGACCCTAGCTTATAATCCCTATTTTATGGACTTTTCCACCAGGGGTTAGAGAGAAGGAAAAGGAGGAAGGGCAGTAAATGAAGCAATTAGGACCTGGAAATTCCCAAAATATACTAGGACTATGCCTCTTAATTCATGTGCATAAGAATCGTCTAAAGCATCCAATGTACAGAAAAACAAAATTAAACAAATGGAACCTAATCAAACTTGGAAGCATCTGTACAGGAAAGGAAACCATAAACAAAACAAAAAGACAACTTATAGACTGGGAGGAAATATCTGCAAATGATGCAGCTGACAAGGGCTTAATTTCCAAAATATGCAAACAACTCACAGAACTCAATAACAACAAAAACAAAAACAACCCCATTGAAAAATTTAGGCAGAAGACCTAAATAGACATTTCTCCAAAGAAGACATACAAATGGCCACAGGCACACGTAAAGATGCTCGACATCACTCATTATTAAAGAAATACAAGTCAAAACTATGGTGAGGATGGCCAGTATTAAGAAGTCTGCTGCTGCTGCTGCTGCGAAGTCACTTCAGTCGTGTCTGACTCTGTGCGACCCCATAGACGGCCTTCTACCAGGCTCCTCTGTCCCTGCGATTCTCCAGGCAAGAAGATTCTCCAGCCCACTGGAGTGGGCTGCCATTTCCTTCTCCAATGCATGAAAGTGAAAAGTCAAAGTGAAGTCGCTCATTCGTGTCCGACTCCTAGCGACCCCATGGACTGCAGCCTACCAGGCTCCTCTGTCCATGAGATATTCCAGGCAAGAGTGCTGGAGTGGGGTGCCACTGCCTTCTCCAATTAAGAAGTCTACAAATAACAAATGCTGGTTAGGATGTGGAGAAAAGGGAACCATCCTACACTGCTGGAATGTAAATTGGTGTAGCCACTATGGAAATCAGTGTGCAAGTTCTTAAAAAAAAAACTAAAAATAGACTTGCCATATGTTCCAGCAAGCCCACTCCTAGCCATACATCCAGAAAACAATATAACTCAGAAAGATACATGCACACCTATGTTCATATAGAAACACTACTTACAATAGCCAAGACATGGAAACAATGTAAATGTCCATCTACAGATGAATGGATAAAGAAGATATGGTAGCACAGGATTATAATTTATATATGGAATCCAAAATATGACACAAATAAACTTACCTACCAAACAAAAACAGACTCACAGACATAGGAAACTGACAAGATGAAGGGGTGGAAGAGGGATAGATTGGGAGTCTGGGATTAGCAGATGCTAACATTATGTATTGAATGGATAAACAATAAGGTCCTAGTCCTACAATAGAGCACAGAGAACTATATTAATATCCTGTAATAAACCATAATGGAAAAGAATATGAAAAGAATATGTGTGTGTATATGTGTGTATATATATATATATATATATATATATATGTATAATTGAATCACTCTGCTGTACAGTATGGAGAAGGCAATGGCACCCCACTCTAGTACTCTTGCCTGGCAAATCCCATGGATGGAGGAGCCTGGTAGGCTGCAGTCCATGGGGTCACTAAGAGTTGGACACGACTGAGTGACTTCACTTTCACTTTTCACTTTCATGCATTGGAGAAGGAAATAGCAACCCACTCCAGTGTTCTTGCCTGGAGAACCCCAGGGACGGGGGAGCCTGGTGGGCTGCCGTCTATGGGGTCGCACAGAGTCAGACATGACTGAAGTGACTTAGCAGCAGCAGCAGCTGTACAGTAGAAATTAACACAACACTGTAAATCAGCTACACTTCAATAGGGACTAACTTGGTGGTAAAGTGAAAGAGGAGAGTGAAAAAGTTGCCTTAAAGCTCAACGTTCAGAAAACGAAGATCATGGCATCTGATCCCATCACTTCATGGGAAATAGATGGGGAAACAGTGGAAACAGTGTCAGACTTTATTTTTGGGGGCTCCAAAATCATTGGTGATTGCAGCCATGAAATTAAATGACATTTACTCCTTGGAAGGAAAGTTATGACCAACCTAGCTAGCATATTGAAAAGCAGAGACATTACTTTGCCAACAAAGGTCCATCTAGTCAAGGCTATGGTTTTTCCAGTGGTCACGCATGGATGTGAGAGTTGGACTGTGAAGACGGGTGAGTGCCGAAGAATTGATGCTTTTGAACTGTGGTGTTGGCGAAGACTCTTGAGAGTCCCTTGGACTTCAAGGAGATCCAACCAGTCCATTCTGAAGGAGATCAGCCCTGGGTGTTCTTTGGAAGGAATGAAGCTAAAGCTGAAACTCCAATAACTTTGGCCACCTCATGCAAAGAGTTGACTCATTGGAAAAGACTCTGATGCTGGGAGGTATTGGGGGCAGGAGGAGAAGGGGACAACAGC
>NW_011495022.1:2935328-2946551 GCF_000754665.1 Bison bison bison | reverse complement strand
AAGGGGACAACAGAGGATGAGATGGCTGGATGGCATCACCGACTCGATGGACGTGAGTCTGAGTGAACTCTGGGAGTTGTTGATGGACAGGGAGGCCTGGTGTGCTGCAATTCATGGAGTCACAAAGAGTCGGACACGACTGAGCGACTGAACTGAACTGAACTGGTGGTTCAGTGGTTAAGACTCTGAGCTTTCAATGAAGACAACATAAGTTCGATCCCTGGTAGAGGAACTAAGATCCCACATTGTTGCAGGACATGGCCAAAATAAAAAATACTGTATTTCAATAAACTAAACTTTAAAAAAAAAAAAAAAGAATCACCTAAGAATCTCAGATTCTGGTTCTGTTCAGTAGGTATACAGAGGGCCCAAGAGTCTGCAGTTCTAATCAGCTGCTTCATACATCAGATTTAGAATGGCAAGGTACTGGAAGCATGTCTCAACATTTCTGGCTCTCCTATGTGCCAAAGACCATAAATGTACAAATATTTCTACCTTTCTTGAAAATCTAATATTGTGTATAACACATGCTATTTCTTTCAACAAAAAGTGATAAAGAAGATGGCAAACTTAATTCTTTACTTTCGAAGGTCTAGGGACTCCAATTGTTAGAACTGTTAAATTCAATAGTGTTTCTTTTCATGGAACCAAATATTATCAATTCAGTGGAAGCAATTTTTTTTTTAACTCCCAAAAACAACAACAAAACCAAAAAACTCCCCTGGGTGATATTGTTCAGGAAGAAATGAAATAACAATGAGATTTTTAAACCAGTTTTTGTCTGGAAAAGAATTATACTTAAACTGATCGTGAACCTAAAACCAGCTTCTCTGAAGCAGAAATAACACAAGAGCCCGCCGAGCTACATGATCTTCCAGGTTATTAGACCAGTCTTGGAAGTGCAGTGCCAGTCACACAGAAAGGTTCTAGAGCTCACAGCTCACAGCCTAGCTGAGGATTTTAGTGCCAATAATTCTTTTTTAGAGTATTCTTTTTTCTGATAATAAGAATAATAAAGTAATACATGCTATTATTTTTAGGTTTATAAAATGTTAAAAGATATTAAAAAATCCATCATTCTAAAACTATATATCGAGGACCTATATACTATGTCTTCCCTGCCTCTGTCTTTTCAATGCACTTTCAACATAATTAGAACCCAAGAGTACATAAAATGTCGTATCATGCTTTCTTCCCTTCAGTACTTGCAAGGGCATAGCAGAGTTTGATGAAATGGCCTGCAGAGAGGACTAGAGGTGGGCAGTACAATCACACCCCAAGAACAAAACCCAGCCCTTCAAAGAAGAAACCACTATCATTGTATCCCTACTTTAAACTTTTGTGCAATTTTACCTACTTGTTGGATAATTATATTTTATTTTGAATGTGGAAAGAGAAAGCTCAGACTAACAAATCTCTATCTAGAAAGTAAAATAAGATAAAGTTGAGAGGGTAAATTATTCCCTTGCAATTTTAAAGAGGTAATCATGGAATATTACTATTGCACACACCGGGAATAATTAATTTCCCTCTTTTGGTTTCTGCCTCATGAAGGAAGCAGAAAGAACAGCTATCAAAGGGGAAATGCTAAAATCTCTGCTGAAATTCTACAGATTCAAGTCATAAGGAAAAGACATAATTCACTAAACTGAGCAACTTTCAGAGCTGGGTTAAGAAGAAGTAGGTGCTATATTTTTCCTGTCTCTTCATACAATTTCACTTGAGAGTTAGCAATTGTTATAATAGTAAGAGCACACAGAATTTGAGAGAAAGAACTAAAGGTTTCTCTCCTTAAATTCACTAAATAAAAGGAAGAAAAAATACTGAATCCATAAACTGGCTAATTGAACAAAATTTATTGAGCCCCTGTTATGTTCCAGGCACTGTGCTAATTAGTGGGAATAAGTGGTTCTCATGAAGATAAGGTTGCTATTCTCGTGTGGTTTATATTCTAGAATAGGGAGGGAAGAGAGACAGACAATAAATATATAGGAAATGAAGGCAATAATTTTCCTGCTTTGTAAAAAGAGTGACTTGAGGACAGAGGGACTAATTTAGGAAAGGTCTCCCCATGGAGACTTTGAAAGAGCATTTAAGTGACAAGAAGAGCTGATTTGAGGACCAAGAGTTCCAAGAATAGGGATGAAGAGGTTAACAGACCCAAGACTAGAATGAGCTTGGCAAGTACCAGGAACAGAGAAATCCCTGTGGCTGGGGAGTACCAAACATGGAAGGAAGCAGGAGAAGAGTCTCAAAGGAAGACTGGGCCCAGATTGTGTAGGACCTTGTAACCAAGGCTGAGAATTTGGGTAGAGTGAGAAGGAAGGGATAGGCCTTAACCAGAAAGGTGCCATGATCTGGTATACCTCTGTAAAAGACCTTTCTGGCTACCATATGGAGAAAACAGATTGTTATAGAGCATTAGTAATCAGAAGGACCCAGTAGAACACTACCCCAAGAGTCTAGGCAAGAAATGATGGTAGCTAGGATCATGACCAGGTTGGTAGCTGTAAAGATGGAGAGAAAGGAGAGATTGGGGTGTATTTTTAGCCAGCAGAACTTGCCTATGGGTTGTTTTGATTTGAGCAGTGAGAAAAAGGTTTGGGCATTGAGTAACTGTGTGGATGGTGGGGTGATTTTTTGAAATAACGAAGACTTGGTTTTTGTTATAAAACAGGTTATAAGGAGGATCCAAAATTTTGGTTTGGACCATATTACATTTGATATATCAATTAGATATGCAAAAGTCCAATCAAGTAGATATCTGGATAGGTAGGTTGGAATATATACACAAATTTATCAAGTAGTATTAGTGAGGAGGTTAGACATATATTTTTTATTTCTCTAAATTTTACTCTGGTCATAATGGCTTTAATTTTTTCGATATTAGGAATACTGGTTGATGCTTACAATTAGAATAAATCTTTACAGCATACTTTTAACAGAGTAACTGAGTAAAAACACTCTCTTCTTTTTCTAAGCAGTCCAGCCTTGATCATAGTCATGGCCTTGGCCTTGTTTATTAATATATCAGAAAAGGTTTAGTAATTACCCAGTCACCTCCTGGCAGGGGTAATGGGCAACCACTGTCATTATTGTTTTGACCTCTGGACCACTTGGGGAAGTACTTTATGAGTTAGAGTTTTATCTTTTTTTTTTAAATATCATCCTTATTTTAGAGTTTCAAAGTGTCTTTAGAGGACAGATATAAAAAATAAATTAAAGTGGACTTGCTGTGGTTGAAGTAGAGATCAGGACCCAAAGTCTTCCTTCTCACCCACTATAGAGGACAGAACACAGCTTGAAATAGTACCACTTTGATATCATTAGGTTATCAAGAAGCTAAAGGTACCATTTTGGAACTCATTTGGAATGAAGAGGTTTCAACTGAAGAGCAAAATTAGTAAATTTTAAATTTCTAAATAAAACACCAGAGTCATCTCATGTTTATTTTTTTCAAGTAAAATTTTCATTTAAGCATACTTGAGAATAAACTTAGGGGAACACCCAGGTTGCTGAAAATTAACTCCCAGGTTGTTCCAAAGTAACATCACATGAGAGAACCAGGGCGAATTTGTGTTTGTAAAGGAACTTGAGACTTGCCATAGCCACGTATAATTGTCTAAAACAGAAAAGCTGCTGAGTCTAAAAGAAAATAGGAAATGCATTATCATGTCATGACAGATCCAAAAACACAGTAGTGGAATTCGTGTCTGTGTACCATATTGCTGTATGGAGAAGACAGGTCAGCCCCAACTAAAACTATTGAGTAAGTAATCTTGGGTTGCCTACCATCCCATATTTTGAAGCAATTCTAGCTCTGCTCTACACATCCCATGTTTAAACGGACCCATATCCTAATGCTGCCTTCTGACTTGCTAACCTTTCAAGTTACTAACTGCTACAGAGCCATGTGCTGTTAAGTCGCTTCAGTCGTGTCCAACTCTTTGTGACCCCATGGATTGTAGCCCACCAGGTTCCTCTGTCCATTTGATTCTCCAGGAAAGAATACTGGAGTGGGTTGCCATGCCCTCCTCCAGGGGATCTTCTTGACCCAGGGATCGAACCCACGTCGTCTCTTATGTCTCCTGCAATGGCAGGCAGGTTCTTTACCACATTGTCTTTCAGTCATTCAGTCATATCCTACTCTTTTGAGACCCCATGGGCTGCAGCAGAGAAGGCTTCCCTGTCCTTCACCCATTCCTGGAGCTTGCTCAAACTCATGTCCTTTGAGTCGGTGATGCTATCAAAACATCTCATCTTCTGTTGTCCCCTTCTCCTCCGGCCTTCAATCTTTCCCAGCATCAGAGTCTTTTCTAATGAGTCAGCTCTTCACATCAGGTGGCCTAAGTATTAGAGCTTCAGCTTCAGCATCAGTCCTTCTGATGAATATTCAGGACTGATTTCCTTTAAGATTGACAGGTTTGATCTCCTTGCAGTCCAAGGGACTCTCAAGAGTCTCCTCCAACACCACAGTTCGCCACAGTTTGGCACTCAGCCTTCTTTATGGTTCTACTCTCACATCCATACATGACTACTGGAAAAACCATAGCTTTGACTAGACAGACCTTTGTCAGCAATGTCTCTGTTTTTTAATATACGCTGTCTAGGTTTGTCCACAGAGTCAGTGGTAAAGGTGACATTAATCCCAGATAGCAAATCCTTCAGTATTGACAATGGTGAGAATCTCATGATGGGAAACGTACGTGATGCAAAAACCTTTTCAGATTTTCCCAATCATTCCTCCTGGAGGCTTGAAGTAGAATAAAACACTTCCTCTTACAAAGCACAGGAAGAGTCCAGGTTTCTCAGCATAACGTTCAGTGCCCTCAACCATCCTCCTTCAGCCTACATTTCCAGTCTGCCTTCCCATCCTTGTTCCCACAGACCTTCCACTCTAAACACTCTCCCTGCCCCTTGCTGTTGTTTAGTTACAAGTCATGTCTGACTCTTTTGCAATCTCCAGACTCTAGCCTGCCAGCCCCTCTATCCCTGGGACTTACCAGGCAAGAATACTGGAGTGGGTTGCACTTCCTTCTCCAGGGGATCTTCCTGACCCAGAGATGGAGCCCGCATCTCCTGAACTGGCAGGTGGATTCTTTACCACTGAGCCACCAGGGAATCCCCCTCCCTGCCCCTTTGCTGTTGTCCAGTCACCCGGTCGTGTCCAACACTTTGAGACCCCATGGATTGCAGCATGCCAGGCCTCCCTGTCCTTCACCATCTCCTGAAGTTTGCCGAAGTTCACGTCCATTGCATCAGTGATGCCATCCAGCCATCTCATCCTCTGACACCCTCTTCACCTTCTGTCCTCAATCTTTCCCAGCATCAGGGACTTTTCCAATGAATCAGCTGTTCACATCAGGTGACCAAAATACTGGAGCTTCAGATTCAGCATCAGTCCTTCCAATGAGTATTCAGGGTTGATTTCCCTTAAGATTGACTGATTTGATCTCCTTGCTGTCCAAGGGACTCTCGGGAGTCTTCTCCAGCACCACAGTTTGAAGATATCAATTCTTTGGTGCTCTGCCTTCTTTACAGTGCAGCTCTCACCACCATATGTGACCACTGGGAAGACCATAGCCTTGACTCTATGGACCTCTGTCAGCAGAGTAGTGTCTCTGCTTTTCAACACGCTGCCTAGGTTTGTCACTGCTTTTCTGCTGAGAAGCAATCGTCTGACTCCATGGCTGCAGTCACCATCCACAGTGATTTTGGAGCCCAAGAAGAGGAAATCTGTCCCTACTTCTAACTTTCCCCCTTCTATTTGTGATGAAGTAATGGAGCCAGATGTGATGATCTTAGTTTGTTTTGTTTTGTTTTGTTTTTTAAATATTTAGTTTTAAGCTGGCTCTATCACTCTCCTCCTTCACCCTCATCCAGAGGCTCTTTAGCTCCTCTTTGCTTTCTGCCATTAGAGTGGTATCATCCACATATCTGAGGTTGTTTATGTTTCTCCCACCTATCCTGAATCTAGCTTCTAACTCATCCAGCCTGGCATTTCTTATGGTGTGCTCATCATATAGGTTAAATAAACAGGGTGACAGCAGACAGCCCTGCCATACTCCTTTTTTAATCTGGAACCAATCAGTTGTTCCATACAGAGTTCTAACTGTTGCTTCTTGACCTGCATAGAGGTTTCTCAGTAGACAGGTAAGATGGTCTGGTATTCCCATCTCTCTAAGAGCTTTCCACAGTTTGTCATGATCCACACAGTCAAAGGCTTTAGTCAATAAAGGGTAGTTGATGAAGCAGAAGTAGATGTTTTTCTGGAATTCCCTTGTTTTTCTCTAAGATCCAGCAAATGTTGGCAATTTGATCTCTGGTTTCTCTGCCTTTTCTAAAACCAGTTTGGACATCTGGAAGTTCTTGGTTCCATAATGCTGAAGCCTAGCATGTAAGATTTTAAGCGTGACCTTACTAGCATGGGAGATGAGTTCAATTGTCTGATGGTTAGCACATTATTTAGTACTACTTTTCCTGCGAATTGGGGTGAGGATTGACCTTTTCCAGTCCTGTGGCCACTACTGGGTCTTCCAGATTTGCTGACAAATTGAGTGCAACATTTGATAGCATCATCCTTTAGAGTTCTGAATAGCTCTACTGGAATTCTGTCACATCCACTAGCTTTATTAACAGCAGAGCTTCTTAAGGCCCACTTGCCCCTTAATATAAAGTAAATTCTGGCCTCCAGGTTCTTCCATCACTGTGAGAACCACACCCTTGACACCCTCCCTCCTCTCCACCCAGCCTTAAATCCTTTCTTCTCCATGGAACATGCCCGCCCCTCCAGCCTGCCAGGACCTTTCCCTCCTCGAGCACGTACCATTGATGGCACATAGCGCCTTGTTACCAGACCACGTGCTTCATCAGTCTCTCAAATCGCAGCATTCACATATCCTTCCACTACCTTTTTCATATTCACATATTACCTATTATGTTTTCATCTTTAACATTTTCTTAAAATCAATGCCCATATTTTAAATTAAGTACATTTAATTTGATAGGAAATTTTAGATCATAATCATAATGGAAAGCCAACAGTACTTCACACAGATATTGAGGGCAATTGTAAATATACATACAGCATTGTGTGTGTATGTGTGTGTGTGTGTGTGTGACTCAGTCGTGTCTGATTCTTTGCAACCCCGTGGACTGTAGCCAGGCTCCTCTGTCCATGCAATTTTCCAGGCAAGAATACTGGAGTGGGTTGCCATTCCCTTCTCCAATATACTGCATTATATAAATGTACATATAACCATTAATTAAAAAAATGTTTCTTCATGTCTACTATCTAAAATTATCTCACATACCACAATTTGAGAGATGTTACTTTATGTTGTTGTCTCATATTGCAATTTTCCTTATATCATGTAACTTTTTATGTGCTTATATCTTGTTTCCCCTAATAAATTGCAAGTCTCTAGGGGAGATCATATACTGTACTTTATATTTCCCAGTGATTTTAGCCTAGTGCCTGGCACATGGTGCATATTAAATAAATGTTTGGTTCAGTTAATAAATGACCACAAATATATCAATATTCCTAGTCATAATCTGCAGTTATATAATCAGTAAAATGAAGATACTGAATCCTTCAGTTAAACTTAATGAGACCATTTAATTATATACTGAATTTATACATATAGTACTATCTTGGATATAAAATACATTGTAAATAAGAAAAACTCTATATTGCTGTGAGCACTAACAGTGCTAACCACAGGAGATTCTGGATTTTAAGATTTCAAAGTGATAACTCTAGATTTTATGAGAGTAATAAACAGGAATAGATCCAAAGATTAACTGATGTGCTTCGATTTAGACAAACCTAATAGATTAAAATTCAAGCATTCATCAAAGATAAATTAAGGTCAAATAACTAACACTGCAAATAAATTTACAATAGAAGCCATTTAGAGAGCAAATCCTCACTACATTTTAAATCTGATCTGATTTCCTATTTTGAGAACATATTTATTAGCTAAATTAAGGTGTGTTTTATCCTAAAAATGAACACAGATGCAGGGGGAGAGGAAAAGCTTTTAAAAAAATCCCAGGAATTTTTGGATTTGAACTGGAGATTTAGTAATAATAATATTATATCCAAATATTTTGTAAGTTTTGAATTGTTACTTCCCAAAGGTCAAAGTTTTCATTTTCAATTTAAAAAGTTGCCTACAAGAAATTAAATAGGGAAACTCTTTGAGGCGGTGGGACTTATTCCAGCTCCCTATGATTTGTACTGGAAAAATAAATAAAATTTAACAGTCAATGAACTTTCTCTAATTGTCCTTTAATTATCTCAGACACAAAATAAAAGAAATAAAGTAAACACTGCTTCAAAATTATCAAATATCT
Source organism: Bison bison bison (assembly GCF_000754665.1). Classification (NCBI taxonomy): domain Eukaryota; kingdom Metazoa; phylum Chordata; class Mammalia; order Artiodactyla; family Bovidae; genus Bison; species Bison bison. Next base: position 2,938,190 of record NW_011495022.1, on the reverse strand, counting down.
TCTGCTCTATTTTTGAGGGTCCCTGCTCAATTGCATCAGTCATTCCCTGGCCACACCAGTATTCCTGTATCTTCAGGATGAGCTCTCCAAAGATGCTTAGGCGAATCACTGACAAGGTGGTGCATGAGTTTGTGCTGGTGTAAGCTTGTGTTCCACACACCCACAAAGATGTACAACTCTACAGGGACCCACCTTCAGCACAGTGAATCAGAAAATGTCTGTGCAGAGAGCAATCTCAATAACCCTCGAGTACCACTCCTTCAAGTATCAAAAATGACCCCAAAGGAGAGAAGTTTTTTACCTGATTCTGGCAGATGAGGGCCAGTCAAGTGATGTTAACAGGCCCCCTTGGGCAGCAGTTAGCTACCTCAGTGTCCTTCTCCACTCGTCCACTGAAAAGGTAAGAGAGCAGGTCCATGGAAACATCCAACTCATTCTTGCCCTGTTCCTCTCCCCAGATCTGTTTTCAGAGATGCAATATCTACACCAGCTCTTACCTTAAAGCACAAGTTCAGGGTGACTGTCAAGGGAGGACCTCACCAGGCACAAATACAACTCGGTGGCTGGCCAGGGCTGCGGGATGGAAGCTGGAGCCTCTCTGTAACTGCAGCTTGTGCTGTTTCCACGGGGCTCCATCTTCCAGCCCTATCCCTTCAGACTGCGTCAGGTGCTGCGGAAGTCTCTGTGCTTTACGACGGAATCTTCTCCACTTACCTTTCATAGTTAGTGAGTGCATTCTAGTGTGAAAGCCCTGCACCTTATGTATCTTTTTATCTCCAGTGCCCCGCAGAACACCTACTGTAAAGAAGATCCTCAATAAAGGTTTTTTGAAGGAATGAATGAGCTTATTCCCAGTATCTGCCTCATATGGTTGCTGTAAGTTTTAAAACACCTGGTACAGAGTTTGACAAATAGTAAGTACTCAAAAAACCTCAGCCTCTACAACCCTAACATACCCTGACCCCAACCTGCCCTCTCCCCAGGCCACACATGCTCCCAAACCCTCTTCAGGAAGCCTGTCAAGCCAGACCACTCACTTTCCTAAGCTTAGTGAGTGTACTTGGTGCGGGACTTGTGCTAAGCAGTTTACCTACATTATATCAGCTAATTCCAAACAACCATGGATGGTAGGTACTGTTAATACTGACTTACTAGAGGTAAATTCTATGAGAGCCAAGATTTTTGCCTGTTGTCATATGAAAAGGGATCAAATTGCCAACATCCACTGGATCATCGAAAAAGCAAGAGATTTCCAGAAAAACATCTACTGCTGCTTCATTGACTATGCCAAAGCCTTTGACTACTGTGGCTCACAACAAACTGTGGAAAATTCTTAAAAAGATGGGAATAGCTGACCACCTGACCAACCTCCTGAGAAATCTGTATGCAGGTCAAGAAGCAACAGTTAGAACTGGACATGGAACAACACACTGGTTCCAAATTGAGAAAGGAGTACATGAAGGCTGTATAAGTCACCCTGCTTATTTAACTTATATGCAGAGTACATCATGAGAAATGCCAGGCTGGATGAAGCACAAGCTGGAGTCAAGATTGCCGGGAGAAATATCAATAACCTCAGATATATATATGACACCACCTTAATGGCAGAAAGCAAAGAAGAACTAAAGAGCCTACTGATGAAAGTGAAAGAGGAGAGTGAAAAAGTTGGCTTAAAACTCAACATTCAGAAACTAAGATCATGGTATCTGGGACCATCACTTCATGGCAAACAGAAGGGGAAACAATGGAAACAGTGAGAGGCTTTATTTTTGGGGGCTCCAAAATCATTGCAGATGGTGAGTGCAGCCATGAAATGAAAAGATGCTTGCTCCTTGGAAGAAAAGATATGACCAACCTAGACAGCATATTAAAAAGCAGAGACATTATTTTGCCAACAAAAGTCCATCTAGTCAAAGCTATGGTTTTTCCAGTAGTCATGAATGGATGTTAGAGTTGGACTATAAAGAAAGCTGAGGACCGAAAAATTCATGCTTTTGAACTGTGGTGTTGGAGGAGAGTCTTGAGAGTCCCTTGAACTGTAAGGAGATCCAACCAGTCCATCTTAAAGGAAATCAGTCCTGAATATTCATTGGCAGCACTGATGCTGAAGCTGAAACTCCATCCTTTGGCCACCTCATGTGAAGAACTGACTCATTGGAAAAGACCCTGATGCCAGGAAAGATTGAAGGCAGGAGGAGAAGAGGATAACAGAAGATGAAATGGTTGGACTAACCATCACTAACTCTATTGACATGAGTTTGAGTAAGTTCCTGGAGTTGGTGATGTACAGGCAAGCCTGGTGTGCTGTAGTCCATGGGATCGCAGAGTCAGACACAACTGAGCGACTGAACTGAACTCAACTGATATGAAAAGATGGTCAACATCACTAATCATCAGAGAAATGCAAATCAAAACCACAATGAGATACAAACTCACACCTGTAAGAATGGCTATCATCAAAAAGAACACAAATAACAAATGTTGGTGAGGATGTAGACGAGAGGTAAACTTCATACACTGTTGGTGGGAATGTAAATTGGTACAGCCACTGTGGAAAACAGTATAGCAGTTTCTCAAAAAAACTAAAAATAGAACTACCATATGACCCAAAAATTCCACTCTTGGATATATACCCCCAAAAAAAGCAAAAATATTAATTTGAAAATGTATATGTACGCCAATCTTCATAGCAGCATTATTTACAATAGCCAAAATATGCAAGCAGCCTGTGTCCATTAACAGATGAATGGATAAAGAAGATGTGTGTGTGTGTGTGTCTGTGTGTGTGTGTGTGTCTGTGTGTATATCAGTTCAGTTTAGTTCAGTCGCTCAGTTGTGTCTGACTCTTTGCGACCCCATGTC
>NW_011495022.1:2934433-2935036 GCF_000754665.1 Bison bison bison | reverse complement strand
TTCTCCTCCTGCCCCCAATCCCTCCCAGCATCAGGGTCTTTTCCAATGAGTCAACTCTTTGCATGAGGTGGCCAAAGTGTTGGAGTTTCAGCCTCAGCATCAGTCCTTTCAAAGAACACCCAGGACTGATCTCCTTTAGGATGGACTGGCTGGATCTCCTTGTAGTCCAAAAGACTCGAAAGAGTCTTCTCCAGCACCACAGTTCACAAGCATCAATTCTTCAGCTTTCTTCACAGTCCAACTCTCACATCCATACATGACCACTGGAAAAACCATAGCTTTGACTAGATGGACCTTTGTTGGCAAAGTAATATCTCTACTTTTGAGTATGCTATCTAGGTTGGTCATAACTTTCCTTCCAAGGAGTAAGCGTCTTTTAATTTCATGGCTGCAGTCACCATCTGCAGTAATTTTGGAGCCAAAAAAAAAAAAGTCTGACACTGTTTCCTCATCTGTTTGCCATGAAGTGATGGGACCACATGCCATGATCTTCGTTTTCTGAATGTTGAGCTTTAAGCCAACGTTTTCACTCTCCACTTTCACTTTCATCAAGAGGCTTTTTAGTTCCTCTTCACTTTCTGCCATAAGGGTGGTATCATCCTG
>NW_011495022.1:2916541-2934333 GCF_000754665.1 Bison bison bison | reverse complement strand
TTCCAGTTTATTGTGATCCACACAGTCAAAGGCTTTGGCATAGTCAATAAAGCAGAAATAGATGTTTTTCTGGAACTCTCTTGCTCTTTCAGTGATCCAGCAGATGTTGGCAATTTGATCTCTGGTTCCTCTGACTTTTCTAAAACCAGCTTGAACATCTGGAAGTTCACGGTTCACGTATTGCTAAAGCCTGGCTTGGAGAATTTTAAGCATCACTTTACTAGCGTGTGATATGAGTACAATTGTGTGGTAGTTTGAGCATTCTTTGGCATTGCCTTTCTTTGGGATTGGAATGAAAACTGACCTTTTCCAGTCCTGTGGCCACTGCTGAGTTTTCCAAATTTGCTGGCATATTGAGTGCAGCACTTTCACAGCATCATCTTTCAGGATTTGAAATAGCTCAACTGGAATTCCATCACCTCCACTAACTTTGTTCATAGTGATGCTTTCTAAGGCCCACTTGACTTCACATTCCAGGATGGCTGGCTCTAGGTGAGTGATCACACCATCATGGGTATCTGGGTCATGAAGATCTTTTTTGTACAGTTCTTCTGTGTATTCTTGCCACCTCTTCTTAATATCTTCTGCTTCTGTTAGGTCCATACCATTTCTGTCCTTTATCAAGCCCATCTTTGCATGAAATGTTCCCTTGGTGTCTCTGATTTTCTTGAAGAGATCTCTAGTCTTCCCTATTCTGTTGTTTCCCTCTATTTCTTTGCACTGGTCACTGAGGAAGACTATCTTATCTCTCCTTGCTATTCTTTGGAACTCTGCATTCAGATGCTTATATCTTTCCTTTTCTCCTTGGCTTTTTGCTTCTCTTCTTTTCACAGCTATTTGTAGGGCTTCTTCAGACAGCCATTTTGCTTTTTTTGCATTTCTTTTTCATGGGGATGGTCTTGATCCCTGTCTCCTATACAATGTCACGAACCTCCGTCCATAGTTCATCAGGTACTCTGTCTATCAGATCTAGTCTCTGAAATCTATTTCTCACTTCCACTGTATAATCATAAGGGATTTGATTTAGGTCATACCTGAATGGTCTAGTGGTTTTCCCTACTTTCTTCAATGTAAGTCTGAATTTGGCAATAAGGAGCTCATGTTGGATGCAATCTCAAAAAGTACAGAATGATCTCTGTTCATTTCCAAGGCAAACCATTCGATATCACAGTGATCCAAGCCTATGCCCCAACTAGTAATGGTGAAGAAGCTGAAGTTGAATGGTTCTATGAAGACCTATAAGACCTTTTAGAACTAACACCCAAAAAAGATGTCCTTTCATTATAGGGGACTGGAATGCAAAAGTAGGAAGTCAAGAAACACCTGGGGTAACAGGCAAATTTGGCCTTGGAGTACAGAATGAAGCAGGGCAGAGGCTAATATAGTTTTGCCAAGAGAACGCACTGGTCATAGCAAACACCCTCTTCCAACAACACAAGAGAAGACTCTACACATGGACATCACCAGATCCAAAATCAGATTGATTATGTTCTTTGCAGCCAAAGATGGAGAAGCTCTATACAGTCAGCAAAAACAAGACTGAGAGCTGACTGTGGCTCAGATCATGAACTCCTTATTGAGTGTATATGCATGCAATCAAATACTACTCAGTCGTAAAAAAGAAAGAAATTTCGCCATTTGCAGCAACATGAATGAATTCAGAGGGTATCATGCTAAGTGAAATAAGTCAAACAGAGAAGGACAAATACTGTATGATATCATTTATGTTCAGATTCTAAAAAATACAAACTAGTGAATATAACAGAAAAGAAACAGACACACAGACATACAGGACAAACTACTGGCTACCAATGGGGAGAAGGAAGTGGATAAGAGCAAGATAGGAGTAGGGGACTAAGAGTTACAAGCTACTATTATAAATAAATAAGCTACAAGGATATATTGTACAGTACAGGGAATGTAGCCAATATTTTATAATAGTTATAAATGGAGTATAGCCTTTAACAATTGTGAATTGCTATATTATATACCTGTAATTTATATTATAGCATACTTCAACTATAATTCAATTAAAAAAATGATTTTTCCCATTGTGTTCACTGTTGCTACCCTGATTCCTTTAGCAGAACTTGGCACATCATAGTTGCTCCACAAATATTTATTGAATAGCTAAATGAACAAATGAATGGATGAATACCTGTTTTACAGATGAGGAAATTGAAGCCGAGAGAGACCAAGTCATTTGCCCAATGTCATCCTGTTACTAATGGTGAAGGTAGAATTCCAGACATGGTCTGCCTGATGCCAGTGCCAAGTCTGAAGCACTCTCTACCCTTCTCAAAGGGGACAGTGGTAATTTAGTCAGACAAAGTGTTCATTTTGATTCATCCCACCTAGACTTGGTACCACAGACTGAAAAGACAGAGAGGCCATATTTATTCTAACCTTTAATTGTAAGAGATCATTTTGTCTCCTAAAAAAAAAACAAGCTTTATCAATGTACACATTTACTTTTATACCAACACCAATGAATCAAGGTTCTCAAAATAATAAAATAATTCACGCAGGGAGCCTGACAGGCTACAGTCCATGGGGTTGCAAGGAGTTGGACATGACTGAGCACTTGTCGGCAACAGCAACAAACCTAGTTAAGAAGATAAATATTTCTCTGACTTGGTAGATCTTCTTTGATTGACTCTGATTTAATCTGTATCATAGAATTACCCTAAGGAAGAAATTGTTTTTTCTGTAGTAAACTAAAAATGATTTTGAGTTCTGGTGCTCTCCCAGTCAATACTGTCTGGTTGAAAGGATAAAAAGAATTACTGTATACAGGCTAAATAAACTGAAGCTTAGGAATATAACTGTTTCAAAAAATAAACTTCCAGAACAAAATATTTTATTCATACACAGCCAAGTGAATTCCTATTGGATGAACCAACTTTTCAGTTACTAAAACTCTCCAGTGTTTGCAACATAGCCATAATTTCATTGTTAATTATGATACATTTTTAAACACCCAGTGTTTCATACTGGAAAGCTTTGCAACCAGAAAGCAGGGAACAGATATTTCACCTGAAATACTCTATGATACTGAAACCCGAGGGTCCTATACATGTAAGATTTCATGTAGAGAAAAGTTGTAAGCAAGCTCTTTACTACAAATATTCATTACTATCCACATCAGATCTTAGGAACTAAAAGAGTGGTTTGCAACTATTTATGTCAGTACCAATCTTGTACTTCCCCAGTGAATAACAATTCATGCTGGTGGGTAGTAAAGAATGTGTATTTCATATCTTTAACTGGTTATTTTACTACATTGTCCCTCTTAGGGAAAATATGGATATTAAAAATACATATAACCATGCATATCAGTAATTCTTCAGCTTTTGTCTCCAAGTAAGTATTTCTTGAGTATCTACTATCCATCTCTGTTAACTGCTAGAAATACAAAGATGAAAAAGATTTGATCTCTGCTTTGATATTTATGTTCAGGAGAGAGGCTAATCATTATATTTCAATCCAACAAAAATTTATTGAGTAGTATTACAGGAAATTTTTAATAAAATTGAATTATATTAACTGAACTCTGGGCAGAAGGAATTGAATACGCAAAAATCAGGAGTTGGAAAGATGCGTTTGTGTCCTTGTCAATGATAAGAATCTCAACATGACTTTAGTGTGAACAAAGTATGCGCAATGCATCTAGAAACAAGAGTCAAGAGTAGCTGAGACTCAATCCTGAAGTGATTCAAATGTCTGGGTTTTATGCTGGAAACAATAGAGAACTGTGAGATTTCCAGGGAGTGGCAAGGTCCCATCAGGACTGTAAAAATAGAACTCTGGCAACAGGACTCTACAGGAGAAAGAGCAAGAATCAAGAGTGAGACATAAAGCACCTCTTCTAAACGCTATGGAACCAACAGTCTTTTGTAAGTAAAACTGATGGAATTTGACAACCAATTAGATATTGGACACGAGATTCAAAGAAGGAGTAGAATCAAGGATGATGGCTACATCTCTAGCCAGGTGGCTAAAAGAAGGATGATCCTATGGAGTAACGCAGAAAACTCCAGAGGAAGACTGCAGTCCGGGCACCAGTGCAGAAAGGCAGTGAAATAGATGGTTTGGGATTTGTAGCATGGGGGAGAGAGCAGAAGATTCTAGGAAGAAGGACCTGTGGAACCCTTGGAGACTCAGAAGTGAAATAAGCCGACTGACCTACATTTAGCACAAGAATGAGAGCTGTACTTGCATGCACTTGGGAGACTCCTGAGGGATAGAGTGGAAAATAGGAGAGAAAGCAGAAGATAGCACCTTTGGAGCGGCCACCACTTCAAGACCAGGTGAAGCAAATGAGGCAGAGGAGGTACAACAGGGGTCACAGAGGCAGGAGGTGAACCAGAGCAGTGCAGCAGGCAGTCGGGAGGCCTGAGGAAGAGCTCAGGGAGGAGGGACAGTAGACACTGGCAGCTGCTTCAGAGGTATCGAAAGGATGACCAACAGTGCTCCGTACTTAGGGGATTGGTACTTATTGAAGCAAATGTGTTTGCTCTTGTTCAATCAAATGGTCATCTAGGGAATATCGGGGCAGGCATGAGTAATAAAGCTGCCAGAGGAATAAAAATCATTAGATTTGATAAGATTGTAAAGCTGAACAGCAAGAAAATCTGCCTGCCTGGTAGGTGTTCCATGCTTCAACAAACACTGCTGTAGAGACAAGCCATCTATTAGCAAGGCCTCAGGCAACTCACGAAACAGCAGTCCTGCGTGCTGCGTATCGGGCCGGCTGTCTTAAACAACACAAAAGTAGTCAGCAACCGTCTACAGGACATTTACTTTTTGTTTTCAAAGTGTATTGCTTTTCTTTTCTCTAACACATGGTTTATAAAACAGAAAGGAGAAGTTAGCAGTTTTATGTATTTGGAGTCTAGAACTCGTGAAGATTAAATGACTTGTCAAGGCCCCACACTCAGTTGGTAAGTGGCTGCTCGGTGACATAGAAAGCGTCCGGCAGAAGCTCCAACCTCTAATCTCCTAACTTAGCCTCTATCCCAGGGATGTCCTCCTTCTATCTGGAGCCAAGCTGATCACATCCGTACTGGACCCTGTGCCCACCCACTCTTCCCAAAGCTTGCTTTCTCAGCTCTCCCTTCTCCTTCTCCTTGGACTCATCCCCTTGGATCATTCTCCCTCTTTATAAAATATCCTTTCAATTCAACTTCCCTTCAGAGACAAACATCTTAAAAGATGGTTTTACTCTGATATGACCACTCCACTCATTTCCATTTATTCTCTGCCTGAGTTTTATTAGGCTTTCTCCCCGTCATTCACTGAAAACTTTCACCAAGATTAAGTATTATTTGATTTGAGCATGTTGTGTGTGTGTGAGTCACTCAGTTGTGTCCAACTCTTGGAAATGGCAACCCACTCTGGTATTCTTGCCTGGAAAATCCCACTGATGGAGAATCCTGATAGGCTACAGTCCGTGGGGTCACAAAGAGTCGAACACGACTGAGCGACTTCACTTCACTTCACTTTGTGACCCCAAGGACTGGGGCCCAGCAGGCTCCTCTGTCCATGGGATTCTCCAGGCATGAATACTGGAGTGGGTTGCTATTTCCTTCTCCAGGGGATCTTCCTGACCCAGGGATCAAACCCGGGTCTCCTGCATTGCAGGCAAATTTGAATATCAAATCCCAAGGCTTACTTTGAATTATCAGTCCTTCTTGATCTGGAGGCCATAATAGATACAGCTTTGAATCTTTCTGCCCTCCTTCTCTCACTACAGTCTTCTGGTCTCTAGATCATCTCTTCTCTGCCTCTCTTTTTTTTCCTATTCTTCAGTATTAAGATTCTTTACATAATTCTCTTCTAGTCTTGGTCTACAAGCATTTTTTTGCAAAAAAAAAATGCTTTTCCTTTTCCATGGCATCACCTACCACTTTTACCTTAAAATTCCTAAATCTCCCTTTGTAGCTCTGATAAGTTATTATAGAAACCTAGTTTTGATGGCTTTAGCTTTTATATCTATAGCTAATACTGTTTTTATCTAAGTTAGAAAGATATGCCAGAAAGTCTTACTTTTTTGTTACTTACTTTCCTGTGAGAATCTCACTGACATCTAGATGGTTCTAGTTCCAGTGGTCCAGAAGAAAAGTCACTACTCAAGAGTAGTGCCGAAGGCTGAGCGCCGAAGAACTGATGCTTTTGAACTGTGGTGTTGGAGAAGACTCTTGAGAGTCCCTTGGACTGCAAGGAGATCCAACCAGTCCATTCTGAAGGAGATCAGCCCTGGGGTTTCTCTGAAAGGAATGATGCTAAAGCTGAAACTCCAATACTTTGGCCACCTCATGGGAAGAGTTGACTCATTGGAAAAGACTCTGATGCTGGGAGGGATTGGGGGCAGGAGGAGAAGGGGATGACAGAGGATGAGATGGCTGGATGGCATCACTGACTCGATGGATGTGGGTCTGAGTGAACTCCGGGAGTTGGTGATGGACGGGGAGGCCTGGCGTGCTGCGATTCATGGGGTCACAAAGAGTCGGACACGACTGAGTGACTGATCTGATCTGAGCTTCCCTGGCCTCACTGGAATAGCCAGTAACTAGCTGCTGGGCCCTGAGATAGTCATTTAACCTTTATGTGTTCTAATCTCCAGATACATAAACTGCTAACTTCTTTCTACTTTATAAACAATGTGTTACAGAAAAGAAAAACAAAACAATTTGAAAAGTAAAAGGAAATGTGCGGTAGACGGTTGCTGACTACTTTTGTGTTGTTATAAGATAGCCGGCCCGATATCCAGCACGCATGACTGCTGTTTTGCGAGTTCCCTGAGGCCTCGCTAATGGATGGCTTGTCTCTACAGCAGAGTTTGTTGGAGCGTGGGACACCTACCAGGCAGGCAGGTTTTCTTGATGTTTGGCTTCACAATCTTATCAAATCCAGTGACTTTTACTCCTCTGGCAGCTTTATTACTCATGCCTGCCCCGATATTCCCTAGATGACTGTTTGATCGAACAAGAGCAAACACATTTTCTTCAATAAATACTGATCTCCCAATTATGGAGCACTGTTAGTCATCCTTTCAATCCCCCTGAAGCAGCTGGCAGTGTTTACCATCCCTCCTCCCTGGACTCCTCCCCTTGCTTCCCTGACTATAGGTTGTAGGCAAAAGAGTTGCAAAGCTACCACTTCGGTGTAGAGCACTAAGCAGAAGGTGACATCAAGATCAAGAATACAGATAAGGAGAAGTTTCTAAATCAAGATCAAGAATACAGATAAGGAGAAGCTTCAGGGATTAATGATCAAATATACCTGAGATTCCTAATTCTCTCTTTGTTTCTCTAATGAGCAAATAGAAATCTAATTTGATGGCTTGAGCTGTTAAAGTCCATGTACAATCAACTGTTTTGTCTAACTATTGGTTTAAGTAGAATTTCTTTTTTTAACTGCTTCAACCCATGGCCCTTTATAAACTAATTTCTTGATTGTTTTGGATCAGTTAGCAGAGTTAATGAAATGCAGAAATAATCTGTTATTTAGAAAAAAAAAAATTATGCTCTGAGAATGAAGTTTCAGTAATAAAATAGTTTCAGTAATAAAACCCTGAGTTTTAAGTGTTAGCCCAGTTTTTAGTATCTCTGATATCTACACAGTTCAAAGCAGATTTTTAAAAGAAATTCTTTTGAAGCAGAAAATTGACTCAATGTAGTTTTTTCATTCTGTTACACATATTAAACTTTGATTTGGGTGATGGAAAGAGGTGGAAAGAAATGGAGAGGTGTGGGGGGAGAGGTCAATAAGGTTATAAATTTTGAATTACAAAGAGACCAGAGAATATTGTCAGAGAAATGAAGAGTCATTCATGCCCTTGAAGATGAAGAATGGAGTTGCCAGTTAATGCCAAGAGCAATTCTCCTCTGAAATGGAGGTGAGTGGTTCTAGATGAGACATGAGGGTAGTGTGACAGTGGCTGCAACACACACACACACACACACAGCAGAGTCTAGGATTAAACCAGCCTGGGTTCAAATCCCAGCTCACTCACTTACTAATTGTGATCTTGGGCAAATCATTAAACCTCAGTAAGTTAGTAACTTCATCTGATGGTATCTTGGGAAGATAATAATAGTCTGCTCAAGGTTGTTATTAGGTGGGAATAAGACAATTCCTGTAATGTGCTCACAGGGCAATGTGGTCAGTACTATTTCAACATTATGATTCCATTTATTTCCTAGGACTGCCATAGCAAAGTAGCACAATTGTTTCATACAACAGAAGTGTTTTATCTTCGCAAGGTATTTGAAAGACCTTGTGTGCTGTGTGTCGAGTCGCTCAGTCGTGTCCGACTCTGCGACCTGATAGGCTGTGTAGCCCGCCAGGCTCCTCTGTCCATGGGGATTCTCCAGGCAAGAATACTGGAGTGGGTTGCCATGCCCTCCCCTCAGGGGACCCTCTCAACCCAGGGATCAAATCCAGGTCTCCCGAATTGTGGGCGGATTCTTTGCCTGCTGAGCCAGCAGGGAGGGCCCTAACCCCTCTGACCTGCTGGGGAAGGACTCTTCCTCCTCCAGCTTCCCGTAGCCCCGCCTTGCCTGGCTTGTGACGGTGAAACTCCTCTCACATGATGCTCTCCCTGTGTCTCTCCACACAGTCTTTCCTCTGAGCAGGTCTGTCTCTGTAACCAAACTTCCCCTTTTAATAAGGACCCCAGTCATATGGGATCAGGGCCCACCCCAATGACCTCACTTGGGTAGGGGGGGCAGCCCACCTGTAGCAAGTGAGATCTTAGTTCCCTGATCAAGGATTGAATTCACCCACCCCCTGTAGTGGAAGCACGGACTCTAAATTACTGGGCTGCTAGGGAAGACCCCCCTTATCCCCACTCCCACCCAATGACCTCATTTTCAATTGAGTCCTGTGTAAAGACTCTATTTCCAAATAAGGTCACATTTGAAGTCCTAGGAGTTTCGGCTGCAGCCTATCTTTCTGAAGGGAACACAATTTGACTAATAACAACTCACTAAATTGTCCTGCTAGAGATATTTTGCAAGAGATAAGTTAGTAGAGGACATTAAAACTGTAGAATATCTGTCTTTAGTGAATCATCTTCTGTTTCTTTTTCGTTTTAAAGGAAGGAATTCTAGATCTTTTTCACCAATGACTTCTGCATAGAGTCAGAGTTAGCTGAGTCTGGGATGGCTGGGTGTGACTTCTTTGTCATCCTATGGTTTCCGGGTCTTGAGGAAAGGAAAATAGCCATAGGCTTGGGCAGCCAGGCCTGCAGAAGAACATACTGCAGAAAAAGAGCGTGTATTTCCATCTGAACTGTTTGTTAATCACCTAACAACCTCAACTATGTTCATCATAATTGGAAGAGAATGGCTCTTCAGTGAAATTTAAATAAGTGTAAACACTTGTCAATCAAAATTAATTCTCAGCCAATTTCTTTTTTGTCTTCTTAAATGTTTTCAATGAGTAATACAGACTTTTACATAGTTTTCCTGCCACGACCCCAATTCTAACCCCACTTTCATCATGAAAAATAACAGCAAAACACTACACATTCATTTCTGGTTTATATGCTTTACAAAGCGACATATATTTTTGCCCAAAAAACTGGACCCTGCTGTGAAGGTTTGATCTCTTAACACTGCAACCATGGGTACACCTATCAAAGGCTTCACATTAACATAAGAAATAAAAATAGGAATATCTGAGGACTAAATTCAGTAGTGAATCCAGAACCTTTTTTTTCAGGGCTGCTTTGATCCACTTCACTCAAATGCATTAATGATCTTCTCTAACAGATCCCTTAATTATAGTTTACATTTACCTCAGTTTTCTCAAGTAGTTAGTAATATGAAAATGAATACACTCAGGATAACGTACGAAAACGTATGCACTTGGGATACATTTCTTTTAAAAACTGCTAATTTCAGGTCTGACTCCAGATGAGGGTTGGCTTCATTGCTATCAGCAGTAGTAATAGATCACGGCCACCAGGTGGCACTATAAGCAATGGGCCACCGGTGCTTATTTTAATCAGCACCTATTCTAAAAGCTGATCCAGTCCAAGTGGTTCTAGAGAAAACTGGAAAACTCTTAAGACTACAGGGAAGAATGGAGACAAGAAAAGATTACATAAATAGAATAAACTTACTATAATTATCATATCAAAAACACAATCCAGTTCTACTACACATAAGCTATTCAAAAGACTGCTCTTATTCACTATAATGAATTAGTTACTTAAAATATGAAACAGAAATTCATGAGGGTTTTGTTACTTGATGGACTGAAGAAAACTTTTTCATATGTTATGGATTTCTTAATTATTTTATTTTGAAAAACACGACACCAGTGAATTTATAGTTGACTTGGAAGACAGACTGAAAACTAAGAATTAATAGTTCACTAGGAGAAGGAAATGGCAACCCACTCCAGTATTCTTGCCTGGAGAATCCCAGGGACAGGGGAGCCTGGTGGGCTGCTGTCTGTGGGGTCACACAGAGTCGGACACGACTAAAGCGACTTAGCAGCAGCAGCCCCAGTTATAACCATGGCAACCCACTCCAGTACTTTTGCCTGGAAAATCCCATGGATGGAGGAGCCTGGTGGGCTGCAGTCCATAGGGTCACAAAGAGTCGGACACGACTGAGCGACTTCACTTTCACTTTTCACTTTCCTGCATTGGAGAAGGAAATGGCAACCCACTCCAGTGTTCTCGCCTGGAGAATCCCAGGGACGGCAGAGCCTGGTGGGCTGCCGTCTATGAGGTCACACAGAGTCGGACACGACTGAAGCGACTTAGGAGCAGTTATAGCCATAATGTAAGCAAGTTTGGTCATCAAGTCTGTATAATATGATTATTTCAGTCAAGTAAGCAAGGCAACTGGCATTGACAAGTTAGAAAAGTGACCTTCCAGATCAAGAATGTTGAAGCTGATGATGGACTGTTATTTAGGAGTATATGACAAACTCAACTCCCAAAGTTGCACCAATTAATAAAACAAATCAGCAACATATCTTTTCTTTAATGCAATGGTACTCATATTTACTTATATAACTGTTGCAGGGCTTAGGAAAAGAAGTGATTTACATAAAAATTTGAAATTTTCCAATTACTGGCAAATTTTTTTTGCCATCTACTTAATACTATGTCTGAATATTATGTTGATTTTAGACTGGTGCTGAATGGAAGAGCTAAAAATGATGCATAGCAAAAATGCATTAAATTGTTTGCTCATCAAAAACAGACTGTAACAGCAGGGCAAATGAAAAGTTAGTCCACATAAAAAAATCTAGAATTTTTCTCATGAAATCAATAGCATATTGCTGAAGGTATGTATGATTGGCATAAGTACACTTTTTAAAAATTTAGATATAGTTGACATATAACATTATATTAGCTCTAGGTGTACAACAGATTGATTCAATACTTACATATATAGTGCATTACACTTTTTAGAAGTGTGAGATATATATGTACAATATGATATGAGTTACAGGTGAACAACACAGTGATTCACAAGTTTAAAGGTTATATTCCATTTACCGTTATTATACAACACTGGCTGTGTTCTGTGTGGATAATATATCCTTGTAGCTTATTTTACACATGATAGCTTGTACTTCTCAACCCTCCACCCCTATCTTGCCCCTCCCCACCTTCCTCTCCCTACTGGGAACACTAGTTCGTTCTTTATATCTGTGAGTCTGTTTCCTTTATATTATATTCACTGGTTTGTTTTATTTTTTAGATTTCACACATAAGTGATTCATTATAGTATTTGTCTTTCTCTGACTTATTTATTTTTTTTTCTGACTTATTTAAATTAACATAATACCCTCAAAGTCCATCTGTGTTACTGCAAATGGAAAAATTTGCATGGACACTTTTAACTGAGTCAAAGTAAACCCAGAAGGGAGGTAAACGTTGTTTATACCACTGCCTCCTTTGAACATTTTCAAATTATGGGGTTTAATTTCTTATGCTTTTATTCTTGATTCTGCATTAATTTGCACCTACTTATATCTTCAGTCCCCAATTAAATCAAAAGTTCCTTGGACTCAGTAAAATACCTCTTAATTTTTAAGTCCCCCACAGTCATAACAACAATAATATAATAAAGGCTGCCTTTGGTTAAGGTCTTATTAGATGCTAGGTATTGTGGTAAGTAGGTATCACCTCACACAAACCTCGCCAAAAAATCCCAGGAGGTTAGTCCTAACACCCTGCCTGTTAACAAAGGGGAGACAAAGGTATAAGTTAATTTGCCAAGTTTCCACAACTCCTGAGTATCAGAGCCCAGTTTTGAATTTAAAAAAAAAAAAAAAAGACTTTATGCCAAAGCCCTTGGCTCACCTCGTAGCGGTGAGGCAGAGGCACAGTGGTTAAGGGCACATCGCCTCAAGTCTCTCTGGCTCCCAGGCTGGCTGGCTTTATGGTCTTGGAACATTACTCAGGCATTCTGTGTCCCGATTTAGTTATTATATCAGCCAGCAGTTCATAGGTAGAAATTCAAAATCTCTTACTAAGAACCTTCTAGTCTCTCTCAGGTACTTCCAAACAAATAAATCCTTTTGTGAAATATTCTCCAGCTGCTTTAATAGACTAATAAATCAGTCAACTGGCATCTGATAGAACTGAAATACGGTAGGTAGCTGATTTCCAGTAGTGGTCCTCGGGGGCTTCTGACAGGTGGCGCTGTGCTATGACGACTAGCATCTCAGGCTTTTGTAGTTAAAATAGCGTTTGCTTTCTCCAGCAAATCTACTACATGTCAAGCAGGGTTGGCAATTGAAATGAATCATGTAGATGAACAGTAAACCTTTGGAAAAACTATAATTTGGAGTACTACTAAGTCTGAACATTACTAAATCTTATTGAGAGATTACCACAATTTTACCTTGTTTAATTTAATCTGTATGTGGCTTTCATTTTCCAAATATCCATACTCTTTTGGGAGTACTGGGAAACCTATGATTTGAGCTAAAATTACATAAATCAGGGAATATAGAAGCTTAAGAGAGGTTCCTATAATTTTCTGGTGATTCATTTAAACCAAACAATCAGTAAGGAATAATACTCTCTTCTTACTTTCAAAGGCATTTGGGGCATTCAGCCACCATATACAGAGCCATTCATTAATCCATTCATCCATGGCATAGGAGGCAACACGAGGTAGCAGAAAGAACTCTGAGCTCAATGTTGAGAAATGTTGAGTTAATCCAAGCCCTGCTACTAACCAGTCATGTCTCATTAGGCAAATCCCTTCTTCTGACTCAGTTTCCTGCTCTGTAAAAGTAAGACAGTCTCTGTTCTTTTTTTCAGTGAGACCAGTAAAGTATTTATTAGGATAAAAAAAGAGTACAGTATGTGTTGATTGACACTCGGGCAGACTCAGAGCGTCCCTAAGTTGCTGATATCTGTTCTTGAACTTTAAAGTTTTAAGAACTGCTGTAGTGTATAAACAAAAATACTTATTTATGTGGGAACCCAGGAGTTAAACTCGTGGGTTCTCTTCATTCTTTACACGAAGAGCCAGAAGAATGTCCAGGGCTTATACTTGCTTCTTTAAATTTGACACATTGAGACATTGCTTTGGGAAAGATCCAATAAATCCTTCCTTCTCCCACAAAAAAATTAAAAAGTTGAGACATTATGTTGGAAAAAGAAGTAGTTATCTAAAAAAACATAAGCCAAATGATCTTAGATTAAAAACCTTTTGCTCTAGTACAAGTTTCTCAAACAAGAGACTGCCAAACTATTTCAATTAGCAAGAAAAATATAAAAAGGGAAAAAGAGACTCTAACTTTCAGAGTCTTCATTTTTTTTCTTGTCCAAAACTAGAATAAGATTAACCCCACCCTGTTGCATGCAACTACAGACCTGGAAAGGAATAAAAGAATACTAACACTGGACTATCACGTCCCTGGGGGTGGGGGTACACCGTCATCCTCTTCCACGTTGAGATATTCAGGGAAGTGAGGTCCCAGCACCTACCATCAGACCAATACACTCTCTTTTTTTTTCCTTCCAACTGATATATTTATTTATATGGCTGTGTGGGGTCTTGGTTGCAGCATGTGGGATCTAGTTCCCTGACCAGGGATCCAACCTGGGCCCCCTGCATTGGAAGCTCAGGATTTCAGGCTAATACACTGTTGACTCCCTTCCCTTATTCCTCAGCTATGTCTTTTCCTCTTGCTGCAGTGTCAGCCTGGGGGAGCCATGTACTTGGACAGAGCAGAGGACAAGCAGATCCCTGGCAGTGGGTCAGAGCCTTTTCACAGCCCCCTCGGGCTTGCTCTGCCTGTGACAGACCCTGTTTCATGAATGGGGTGGATGCTCTGCATCCTCTCTCAGAAAAGCATGGGGAGAGTTAAGGAGCTGGTTCCAGTCCCAACTCACTGCTTCCCAGTGGGGTGTCTTACTCTCTGGGCCCTGGTTTCCTCTTCTTGAAAATGGGGATTTTAATACCTCCCTAGATTATCCTACCGTGGTACCACAACTGCAGCAATTAACAGAAGAAAAAATGGAGAACTGATATCACAGGGACTCTCGAGAAATGTCTGAGCTGTGGGCCCACGTCTGCACTGTGTCTGGCAGCCTGGACTTGCTGGGAGTCCATCTGCATTAGACATGGAGAAGTCTCCTGGGAAATAAGCTTACCTGGGGGCTCAATGGATAGAAAATCAACCCGGGTTTGATCCCTGAGTTGGGAAGATCCCCTGGAAAAGGGAATGGCAACCCACTCCAGTATTCTTGCTTGGAGAATTCCATGGGCAGAGGAGCCTGGCGGGCTACAGTCCATGGGGTCGTAAGAGTCGGACATGACTTAGCGACTAAACCAAGGGAAGAGAAGGGCAGACCCACACCTTAGCCCTGTAACAATGCCTCAGTTGTCGGTGCAAGTGAGTGACTAGTAGGATATCCTGTTTGTTGACAGTCCTAATTATGGCTGACCTCGCCTCCACATACTTATATTTGATTTCCAACAAAGACATGTAAAGAACATGTAAAGAGCTCATTACATTAGGGGATGAAAGTTCTTCACTCCCAGGGTAACAGTAGTTTCCAGCCATGATGAAGTGTCTGGTAGGAGGCAGCCCAGCTTTTGTCAACTAAGGGATGCTGCCTTCATGAGGCTTAGACCCACAGATGCCCACAGTGCTTAAGGAAAATAAAAAGACTTGTTTATGAACGCATATCAGACATCACTCTGGGGCTTCCCAGAAGTAGACAGAAAGGCCTGAAGAACTGAAGAACCATAGTATCAAAGGTGGTTGAAAAGTAGAAAAATATAATGTGACCACAGCCGAAGCTCTATTAATGACTTCGACGTCTACCTGCAGCTTAAATTGATGACCTCTGTAAAACACAGCGATATATCTATAGCGTGCTGAAAGGTTTAACTAGGAGACCTGGCCCTACTAGCTGAGACTATTTGTTTACCAAGTGTTAATTGTATCTGTTTCCAAGCCTGTTTATGTCCATTGTACTTATTATTGTAAGTTCAGGTACAAATATATTTTTATTACATAACCTGAACAACATAAAAAAAGAAAATTTTTTTTCCTAGGAAAATTAAGTTGAAATACAGAGAGTTTGATAAAATTATGTCATCAAAAGAAAAAGCTCTCAGATGTAGGTAAGAAAATCATAAAAAATTGGAGAAAAATCATAAAAGTCTAGAAGGATTTTAGATTTTTTCACAAGTGCCTTTTAACTCTAGCTCCATTTTTAAATCAAACTAAATTATCAACCATAGATAAATCATTATGGGTATGGTTTATATAAAGAAAACAAAGTGATTCTCTAGTTAATGGATCCTCAATCAAAGGAAACACTTGCCTGACAATAACAAATGGTCTGATGGATGTATATTAACATTTTCAATTAAAATGTTTAAGATGTATATGTACTGCTTTTAAATAATTCGTGATTTTAATGAATTTGGGGCTACCTGGGCACGTGCTTAGTTGCTCAACGGTCCAACTTTTTGCAACCCCATGGACTGTAGGCTACCATGCTCCTTTGTCTATGGAATTTTCCAGGCAAGAATACTGGAGTGGGTGGCAACTTCCTCCTCCAGCGGATCTTCCCAACATAGGGATTGAATCCAGGTCTCTTGCATCTCCTGCAATGGCAGGTGGGTTCTTTACCACTGCACCATCTACTCAACCAAGACCTAATCATATCAGATAAGAAGCCTTCTCGTATTATTGTGATCCTATTTCAACCTAACTTAGTATGTCTTTCAGATTTTACAGAGTACACAGTAACTCTAAAACTAAATCTGTTTTACTCAAAGAACTGTATTTAGATAACTGAGAAATTGAAATGCTAACTCCAAAGACTGACTACAATACTGAGTGTCCAGTGTTTTCCAGCAAATATTCCTGACTACATCTCTCTGGGTATTTTTGGGAACAGAAGCAGATCCAGCCACTGATGTCTGGTTTACATAGCAAAACTTTACAGGAAAATTTCAGGGATTCCATGAAGACTCTGTGTCCCTCAAGTATACCCCCACCAGCCTGCAGATGCCTACAAGGATACAGATGATACTGTTTTTCTTATTGCTTTTTGACAGCAGCTTTTCCTACTGTCAGAACTGAGGGCCAGAAGAAACCTCTAACCCTCATGGGGAAGAAGAAGGAAAATGGCAAAGAGCAAAGGGCCTAGGATATCAATTATATAATCCGAGTCTCCTAACCTTCTCAAATGCTTGATAACATCAAGTATTTTCTCAAGCATTTGACTATGGTGGGACAACTATTAATTCACATCTTATAGAAGCACATTGTTAGTGAAATGTTTGCTTTTTGAACCACATCTTCCTTATCTCTAAGTGGTAGTAATATAAACTACGGTGCTACATACGAAGGTGTCTAATACAGTCAGTGAAGTGAAGTCAAGTGAAAGTCACTCAGTTGTGTCCAACTCTGTGACCCCATGGACTATACAGTTCATGGAATTCTCTAAGCCAGAATACTGGGGTAGCCATTCCCTTCTCCAGGGAATCTTCCCAACCCAGGGATTGAACCTGGGTCTCCCATATTGCAGGCAGACTCTTTAACAGCTGAGCGACAAGGGAAGCCCCTGATACAGTAAGCCACTCCACGAATGTTGGTTTCATGGCCCTGCGTGTGGTGGTATTTTTTTTCTCATCAGAAATAGATGTTTCATTAAACACCTTGATAAGTAAGATGTTGTCTCTAAGAATGATTTTGTTTAGAAACAACTATTTATATGTGACTACTGCATTAAAAATATGGCATCTACTCTTTTCTTTTGGATTTAAATACAGAAGAAATTTCTGTTATGTTTTTATTTTTGTCATTCAGTAAAATTTGTTTATGTTTTGCTTAATACTTCATGTTATAACAAAAAGAACCAAGCAATAGTCTCCTACTAGTCTTCCAACGGCTCTGAAACGTTCCTCAGAATTAATGCTTTCTCCTCCATCATTACAGTCCATCCAGTAAAAGCTGACCAGCTGTGTAAACCGAGAATCAGTGAGCAGAGTGGCTATAAACACACGGAGAGCTAAGTGCGAGAAGGCACCGGATGCCATCACTGCCACACACAAAAGCTTGTAGGCAGTGCTTTCCTGTCTAAGTTTTGTGAGAACCTTCACTCTATGCAGAGAATGAAAGCTACCCAGGTCTGGGTCCACAAACAAAACACTCACCATGAGCCTTCTGTGATTATCCCAGGGATTCAAGAATGTCAACGATACCCACACTGAGCCTTCGGGGGTCACCACTCGACCCTCTGTGGCTCGACCTGAACCTGTGGCTGCCACAAATAT
>NW_011495022.1:2887513-2916441 GCF_000754665.1 Bison bison bison | reverse complement strand
GCCACAAATATAGAAACTCTCAGACCCACCCTGTGCAGCTTCTCCAAGAAGCTGTTTGCTTCTTTTGCACAGAAGGAGTGGCTGTTAACATCTGCCTGGGAAGTACAGTGGTTTCCATAAATTTAATACTGTGTGATGCCATAAACACAATTTACCCATTCTGTTATTGCTTTCTAACTGCGCAGATTTAAGCAAATCCTTCTCAACCTTTATATTTCCAGACCAAAGAGCTGGGCCAGCTTCCTGGCACGTGACCTGCGCAGTCACATAGAGCCCTGTGCTTCAAAGGGTCCTGAGCCTGCTTTAATGCCCGACT
This sequence comes from Bison bison bison, assembly GCF_000754665.1. Classification (NCBI taxonomy): domain Eukaryota; kingdom Metazoa; phylum Chordata; class Mammalia; order Artiodactyla; family Bovidae; genus Bison; species Bison bison. The sequence goes on along the minus strand of NW_011495022.1, from coordinate 2,916,125 downwards.
GTCACAGGCTTAAAATTCTTAATAAGTTTTGGACAAGGAACCCAGCATTTTCCTTTTGCACTGGACCCTACAAATTATGTAGCCAGTCCTTCCACAGAGTCTGAATTGTCTAGGTCTATTCTCATGTGAAAATCCATTTTTCTCTTCACTGCTGTGCCTCCGGGATTAAGCCAAGAATTAATTCGTTAAGTCAAAAGGACAAGTGGAACCAAGTGTACTGGCAATAAGAGATACATACTGAAATTAGAGCCTCTGAAACTTTCTTGGCATTTTCTGTAGCCACCTTATTTTTTCCTTGCTCAAAACTAACAAGAATCTTCCAGGTACACCAATGTTATGTGTGTTACACATAAAAACGTATCACTTCTGCTGACTTCTGAGAGATGCCCTGGCTAAATCAGCAAAAGAGGTTTGTCTATTAACTGTGCTGAAAGCCCCCTGCACATGCTAAACTTTTTGGTGAGCTCAGGGTCTGCTTCCATTGTTTTGCACAGCGTTCTTTTAAGTGGTCCTCAAAATCTGTCATACACTCTCAAACAACTGATAGCTTTAGTGTCTCTCTTATGTCAAGGCTTCCCTGGTGGCTCAGATGGTAAAGAATCTTACTGCAATGCAGGAGACCCAGGTTCGATCCTTGGATCGGGAAGATGCCCTGGAGAAGGGAATGGCAACTCACTCCGGTATTCTTGCCTGGAGAATTCCATGGACAGAGGAGCCTGGTGGGCTGCAGTTCATGGGGTTGCAAAGAGTCAGACAGACTGAGCAACTAACACTTTCACTTATGTCAGAAAATACATAAGAATGACAATGCAAGCAATTCACTCTGCTTAAGAAAGATAAGCAATTCACTAGAGGCATGGACAGCTTTCATCCCAATCCCAGAGAAGGGCAATGCCAAAGAATGTTCAAACCACCACATAATTGCACTCATTTCACATGCTAGCAAGGTTATGCTCAAAATCCTTCAAGCTAAGCTTCAACAGTACGTGAAAAGAGAACTTCCAGATGTACAAGCTGGATTTAGAAAAGGCAGAGGAACCAGAGATCAAATTGGCAACATTCATTGGAGCACAGAAAAAGCAAGCAAATTTCAGAAAAAACATCTACTTCTGCTTCATGGACTATGCTAAAGCCTTTGACTGTGTGGATCACAACAAACTGTGGAAAATTCTGAAAGAGATGGGAATACCAGACCACCTGACCTGCCTCTTGAGAAACCTGTATGCAGATCAGGAATCAACAGGTAGAACTGGACAAAGAACAATGGATTGGTTCAAAACTGGGAAAGGAGTATATCAAAGCTCTATACTGTCACTCTGCTAATTTAACTTCTATGCAGAGTACATAATGAGAAATACCAGGCTGGATGAATCACAATCTGGAATCAAGACTTCTGGGAAAAATATCAATAAACTCAGATATGCCGATGACACCACTATAATAGCAGAAAGAGAAGAACTAAAATGCCTCTTGATGAAGATGAAAGAGGAAAGTGAAAAAGTTGGCTTAAAACTCAACATTCAAAAAATTAACATTTTTTTGATCATGGCATCCAGTCCCATCACACTATGGCAAATAGAAGGGTAAGTAATGGAAACAATGACAGACTTTATTTTCTTGGGCTCCAACATCACTGTGGATGGTGACTATAGCCAGGAAATTAAAATACATTGCTCCTTGGAAGAAAAGCTATGACCAACCTAGACAGCGTATTAAAAACCAGAGATATCACTTTGCCAACAAAGGTCTGAATAGTCAAAGCTATGGTTTTTCTAGTAGTCATGTATGGATGTGAGAGTTGGACCATAAAGAAGGCTGAGCACCAAAGAACTGATGCTTTCAAACTGTGGTGCTAGAGAAGATCTTGAGAGTCCAAGGGACAGCAAGGAGATCAAACCAGTCAATCCTAAAGAAAATCAACCCTGAATATTCACTGAAAGGGCTGATGCTGAAGCTGAAGCTCCAATACTTTGGCCACCTGATGCAAAGAGCCGACTCACTGGAAAAGTCCCTGATGCTGGGAAAGACTGAAAGCAGGAGGAGAAGGGGACGACAGAAGATGAAATTGTTGGGTGGCGTCTTCGACTCAATGGACATGAGTTTGAGCAAACTCTGGGAGATGGTGGAGGACAGGGAAGATGCTCGATTGTCTGGACAACCAAAGAGACATGGAATGCTCTTATCTAAAGCTGTATCAATTTTTTATGTGGTTATAGGAAAAGCTATTAGCCACAGAACAGAATGAAAGAAGTTCAGAGGATTATTCTACCCAGGCTGAAATCTTCCTAACACACCTTGAGGCAAGCCCCAAATAAAAATAGAAATGAAGACGCATTTCCTCTGTAAAACAGAGGATATTCTTTCTGTGAATTTCTTTATGCACAAACTTGCGGGGGCGGGGGGCAGGTATGCCGTTTACACAGTGGGGAAATGAATCCACAAACTGATCCACTGGGGCCAGAATCTTAACAGTTATACTTGTACATTGGCAAGATTCTTCATTATAGCTGATGCATTTCCCCACTTCGAGAGACAGCAGTGTTCCTAGTTGGCAGGTCACAAACTGTTCTAGCTCCCTGAATAGTGTTATTTGTTCTGTGAATTCTCAGTGAGTCACTGCCCCTGGTCCAAATTCCTCTGACCTGAGACTTGGGAGCACCAATCTAAATACCAGGAGTCCACTGAAATCCTCCAGCCTTCCCCCCATGCCAGAGAGACAGGGTGGATCAATGACACATTCTGGTTAAGATCGAATGTACTCAGATCACCATCACATCCTGGCAGCTAGAGATTCTTATATTTCCCAAAATCTACATTCAAAACAAAAACCTTTGAGAATTCCCAGCTTGTCACCTCATTCTGGCCATGAGACTTTTATACATATCACAATATTTCCCATCAGTTATCTTAAATCCTTTAAGGAATGAAATGGAGAAAGAGGGAGGGTGGGAGGATGGAGAGAGAGAATTTTGATTCAACCTAAAACATACACTGGGCTTCGCTGGTGGCTCAGTGGTAGAGAATCCGTCTGCCAATGCAGGAGTTGTGGACTTGATCCCTGGGATGGGAAGATTCTCTGGAGAAGGAAAGGGCAACCCACTCCAGTATTCTCACCTGGGAAATCCCATGGACAGAGGAACCTGGCAGACTAAAGTCCCTGGGGTCACAAAGAGTCGAGAACAACTTAATGACAATAATGACAACAAAACATCCACTGCTACAGTTTCGGCTTTAAAATATACATAGCATATATTTGTATCAAATAATATATATAGTATACATATTTGATACATATATGTATTAAATAATGGACTTCCCCAGTGGCTCAGAAGTCAAGAATTCGCCTGCAATGCAGAAGACGCAGGAGACTCGGGTTCAATCCTGGGTCGGGAAGATCCCCTGGAGCAGAGAGGGCATGTCAACCCACTCTGATATTCTTCCCTGGAGACTCTCATGGGCAGAGGAGCCTGGCAGGCTTCAGTCCATAGGGTCGCAGAGAGTCAGACACAGTGGGAGCAACTCAGCATACACGCAGGTATTAAACCACAGGCAAAAACTGACATTCTTCCTTGGGTAAACCTCACCCTAGCACCAAAGAAAATAGGTGGGATGGAAGTAGCCTTAACCGTGTTAGTGAAAGCTCAGCCTGTCTGCACACTGGTGCCGAATCAAGCCCCAGAGATGGAGTTTGGGGTGAAGCAGAAAAGGATAGCTTTATTTGTTTTGCCAGGCAAAGGGAGACATATTGACTTGGCTTCTGCCTCAAAAAACTGTGTCTCTCAACTCCAGTGAACTTGATGAAGGTTTTTATAACAGTGGGTCAAGGTTGAGATCTCTGGCAAGATTGGGGTGTGAGCAGGGCTTGCACTCCCTTAGTCTCATCTCAGGTCCCCTAATCTTGATGAACTTCTCTGGTCCCTTTAATCTTGCCTCAAGTGATTTCTTGGCTGCTCCTTCATTGATAAGCAACTGTTCCAATCACCCCTTGGAACTCATGGAAGGTTATAATGGCTGGAGTTTTGCCTACAAGAAATGGAAGGCAGAATGCCGACTCGGTTTCACTTGCACAAACTACATATGGTTAGAACTCATGCACACATCTCAGAAGGAAACATAAATTCTTCCAATCAAATAACTGCTTTGACAACAAGAACTCACTTGTATCTTGAATTTTCTGCATCTCAGACATTACAATTCCACCTTCAGTGTCACAATTGTGACATTCAATTTACTTTTGCCTTTTAAATAATGATGTTGATCAATAACATAACTTGTTTTTTTATTTTAAAAATTTTCAGCAGAAAGTTTCAGTTATAAGTTCCTGGGGGAATAGTTTGAAAAAATATTTAAAATATAGGTTTATATTTGGAAATGGAAATATCGGTTACTGTTTCTGTAAAACAAACTTTCTTGTAAATGCTTATGAAGGCTTGAGTTTTTAAATGCTGCAAGACATCTATCTAAAGCAAAAGTGTTATCTTCCCCCTGTAAGTATCCTGTGTTTCTTTTTTAATTTGGTATATACTGGGGGCCACAGGGAGGGAGGATACTTGGACCATAATGAAATCTCTTATTCTCAGCTTCAGATTGCATGAGACCTTAATTAAATTTCTAACTCTTCTCTAAATAACACATTTACACTTATAATAAAGCTCATTTATAGAAATGCTTTAGGGGGAGTATCTGATACCCTTTGGAGGTTTTCCAATTATAGTAGACTAAACAATATTTACTGCTTTTTTCCTAATTCCAAAATAATATGCCTAACATAATCTTAATAAAAATAGTAGAGAAAAAGTTAGAACTCAATCTCATTTATCAAGTGTCAACTGAATCCAGCAATATAACAAAACTCTGACTCACTACCAAATGGGATTCAAACCAGAAACAAAAGCAATATAAACCTGAAGCTTAAAAGCTTCCAAACAATAAATAAATTAATAAAGTGGAAACTAAAAATTTCCCAGAATTGGGAAGAGGATTAAGGTAGAACTAGATACCAGGGTGTCTGCTGGCTGTACTGTACTGCTGTACATAGGCTCCCCTGTCCCTGGGATTCTCCAGGCAAGAACACTGGAGTGGGTTGCCATTTCCTTCTCCAATGCATGAAAGTGAAAAGTGAAAGTGAAGTCACTCAGTCGTGTCCGACTCCTAGCGACCCCATGGACTGCAGCCTACCAGGCTCCTCCGTCCATGGGATTTTCCAGGCAAGAGTACTGGAGTGGGGTGCCATTGCCTTCTCCGCTGCTGGCTGTAATTCTGTCAAAATGCCTGCATCAAAAACACCTGAATTGAAACGCTCTGTATAGACAGTTGATAAAGAGAAAGTACTAAAATATTCGTATCATTCATACTATTTGCCTCTTCAATAAAATTTTGGCTTCTACTTACTCTTAACCTATTTCTACCAAAATTTTTACTTCTCATGGTTCTTAAGAGTACATTCGTATAGAGTTTTATTCCAAACATCTTGTCAGCATCTCTGCGTGCTCAGTCATGTCTTATTTTCTGTAACCCTTTGGACTGTAGCCCACCAGGTTCCTCTGTCCATGGGACTTTTCAGGCAAGAATACTGGAGTGGGTTGCCATTTCCTCCTCTAGGAGATCTTCCCCACCCAGGGATCTAACCTGCATCTCTTACACTGCAGGATTCTTTACCTGCTGAGTCATCAGGGAAGCCCACTTTATTCCAATGGTTCATTTTATTCTTAAATACATTGTGTTAGCCATCAAAAATCAACAATCACCAGTAGACAATTAAATAGCTGTAGCTCACTTTCAAACTTTTTAAGGCAAGCAGGCTATGATTCCCAAAACAGTTTTTGAAGAATCCTCAGTTTGACATGATCCAACTTTGATCTATCCAAATATCAGCTTAAAAGCATCAGAAATATGCCAACCTAGAATCTCCCCAGAGTGTTTTGACATAATTTCAGCAAGACTGAGATTGTCATAGAACATGACAATATGTAATTTACTTCAATATTGACTACAGAATAGAGATTTCTTTTCTTAATTTCTTCTTTTCATTCTCAACCTCTGTGGCTGAAATACAGATTCTTCACAAACTCTTTTTATTGTGGAAGCAGAAACACTGTAGGCTCCAACATCTGTGAGAAGACAGGCACAGAAGCGCTTGGGAGACATACTGTGTGTGCATGCGTGCATGCCTGTGTGCTCGGCCACTCAGTCATGTCCAACTTTTTGAGACTCCATCGATTGTATCCCACCAGGATCCTCTGTCCATGTAAATCTCCAGGCAAGAATACTGGAGTGGGTTGCCATGCCTTCCTTCAGGGGATCTTCCCGACCCTGGAATGGAACCCACATCTCCTGTGTCTCCAGCATTGGCAGGCAAATTCTTTACCACTGAGCCACCTCCACTGACTTGCTATTGTGGCTCCAGACACTCCTCAACCAGGATTTTCCTACCTATAAAAAATGGGGCTACACCATGGGATGTTGCTGGCCAAAGAACCGCAGAGTTGAATGGGAACATCACTGTAGTCTGACCCTCTGCCCATAGGCAGCTGAACATCTGCGTGGTATAGATCTAGAATAAGGCCCAGGAACACTAGAGTTTCAAGACAGAGTCAGGGCCCAGCTCTACTGTTTTTAATTGTGTGATCTGGGCAAATCATTTTAAATTTCTCACATATTCTTTTTTAAGTTGTAAAATAAGAGTTCAAACAAAAACAATTTCTGAGGTATCTTTACTTTCTGTGATTTTCATACACTCAGAGCAGATGGTTCTTAACTCTTTTCCAGTAAGAATGTACCAGGGAAGATTCTTATGTCACCTTTATCTTTTTAACAAGCTCATCGCATGTCTTAACGTGAAAACCTGATTCCATTGTTATGATTTTCCCTTTCCTACTGATTGGTAAGTGGTATATTCTGGCATATGAAATGGCACCATTGCTACAATTAACCCATTTCTACTCTTTGCTTTGAGTTCTCCTCTTTCTTAGTAGTGGTGGTGGCGGTTTAGTTGCTAAGTTGTGTCCGACTCTTGAGACCCCATGGACTGTAGCCTGCCAGGCTCCTCTATCCATGGGATTCTCCAGGCAAGAATACTGGAGTGGGTTGCCATTTCCTTCTCCAGGGGATCTTCCCAACCCAGGAATTGAACCGAGGTTTCCTGCACTGCAGGCAGATTCTTTACTGACTGAGCTATGAGGGAAGCCCTTTCTTAGTAGTAGGAATAGTCAATTTGCTGTTTACAAAAAATGACAAGCCAGGCAAAAGGAGAGGAAACAACACTGACCTCCCAATTCCACTATTAACTTCTTACTAGACAAGACAGGCTTCAGTTACCTCAACTATAATAAAAAGTTTCACAGTAATCTTACCTATCTCATAAGAATACTGACAGGATCATATGAGTTAATACATGGGTGAAGATTAAAGTGTCTATAAATATAAATTTTGATATTATTATAATGATTGATACTTTCTAAGATAGTAAATGTAACAAACTATATACCTGGCATGTATTCTACCATCTTCCAGTCAATGACTATTTTTCTAAATATAGCACCAGACACACAGGTCTATCTGTTGGATAAGCACTCTGCCTTTAGAGCCCATAACAAGTGCAATACAAAGATTTTATATCATTGAACCATGAAGGGCAGAGAGTATTTCTCCAAAGTATTTTTCTGGGAATATCTGTGAAGGATCATCTTCCAAGTGAATGGCTGTGACCTTGTACTTCCAGCACAAATGGAACTGTGTTTTATATACTGGTCCTAGAGAAGATGTAATTGCAAGAAGGAGAATGACTTATTGCTTTGCGTATGGCAGGGGGAACAATAATCCTTGTTTAACCCAATGATCTGTGCATAATTTTCCCCCGGCAACAATCTGAAGACAAGAAAGAACTAAGCAGTTTAGTTTCCAGTTTTCTTTTACTTAAGAAATTCATGTGTAGATCAGAAGTTTGCCATGATTTGTACAGTCTTCTTGTTCATAACTGGATGGGTCCTTAGTTTGTAAAACAATGGAAACATCCACGGTAACAAGTCATAAACATTGGGATCAAATCTTAAAACAACTGGCATTTTGGATCTAGAGAAAAATGAATTTGCCTTCAGGCTTAAGAAGACAAAAATTCCTGTCACCCTGTCTCACAGGTTAAGAGAATAGTAACTGCAAACCCTCCATCATGTTCCATGATTATCCAGTGTACGAGGGTATCATGTCAAACTACTAAGTTGAGACTTTAAAATACATTTAGTCAAACATTGAAAAGGAGCAATGGACACTTAAAGGTTCCTCAAGGGTTGTGATTCTCTGTCTTCATGATGGGGGAGAATAATTCAAGGCTTATTTTGAAGCCTCATCCTGTATTTGAAAGTAGAAATGTGTACAAAATACCTAAAAGAAACTTCAATTATACTAAACAAAACAAAACAAAAAAAGCCACTGGGAAATTGTGAAAAAATTGAGTCAGTATGAAAGGATTTGTAAAATTACTCAGAAACACTTTTTTTTTAAGAGACAGAAAAACAAAACAGATATGGATATGTTTTTGGAAATGAAATTAACTAAATCACCAAGCACTGAAGATGGAGTTAAGACTTCTCAGATGCTATGGGGTATACAATTACAGAATGCTATTAAACCCTGGGTGGCACCTTTAAAGAAAAGGTATTGATTTCCCAGTGACTCAGTATATGCTACAGACAAGTAAGTCTTCCAAAACACCAAACACATTTATCAGACAGACAAAGCATGTTTTGGCCTTTTGATGGTGTCAATTAATTCTATTGAGGAATCATTTTAAATTCTCTCCAGTGAGAGACTTTCATGATTGCATTTTAGTTCATTTAAACCCCTTTTCAAGAACTGTGTCTAATAGACCTTCAGAGCATCTCTGGGCAGCTCTAACTTATATAACCTCATTTTTCAAAATTGTTCATTACTTTCTCCCGCTCGTAACATGCTCTCACTCCTACCTGGGGCCTCCCAGGGGGTACTTTGCTGCCTGCTTTTGTAATACAGCAGCACTTACCTTTGAGATTTTTTTCTCATTTCTAAACGGAGTATGCAGAATATGAAGGGGATGGGGGCAATGCTCCTCAACATTGTTGATTGGCAATGGAATCAGAATCTTCCAGGGAAAATAGCCTGTAATCATATCTAGCCAGGATATTATCCAGGGTGCATGAGGGAGAAATAAAAGGAAATAATGGAAAATGACAAAAAGAAATGGCTTCATTTCCACCTCCAGTACAGAAAAGAAGAAAAGGAAAAAAATAAACAGCCAGGTATATTTTAAAAATCAAAATACACTGTTAAAAATCATGAAATATGCTACAAAGTCATCTTCTATTTGAAATTTTCCAAGAAGGAATACAACGTAGCTTCTTTAAACAGAATATTCCATAATTTTGCTAAACATAGAAAAAACCCTCTAAAGTAGGCTGCAGGGTAATTTACTCTGGAACACCTCACTTCTCTGCTCACTGAAACTGAACACTACTGTATTTGCAAATTCTGGCTTGAAGCACAACTTTTTGTAAAGCATGAGAACTGATCCTCAGCTCCTTTTCATCCTTGGGGTGGGGGAGAAATACATTAAAAACCATAACTTTAAAATGTTTTGTTATTTGTCAGTGAAAACATAAAAATGGGATAAAAGGAAAATATTAAATTATCTACTTCAGAGTTGAATGTATTCAAAGTAATCATTAAAATAATAATAATAATTCCTATAACTCAGCCTGTTCATTTTCTATATTTCTTACAGACATAAAGCTCAAACTCTGTTTCAGGTATTCATGAAAAGCTAAAATGCCACAAGCCAATGTAATTTAGAAATAATGTTTCACTCAATAACACACTCTCCTCCAAATGTATTAAATATGCAGACTCTCAAATTTATTAAACATCCCTACACATGCATCAGATATAGCACAATCTGTGTGTTTATGAGTCTCTGAAGTGAAGATGACACAATAAGAAAATAACAACCACCCATCAAGAATCTCCACATGCCACGTGGACATGCACACAAGTCAGGTGATCCTGGACACATTATTAAAATCTCTCATAGTCAGTTTTCCTATCCATAAAAAGTGAAAGTGAAAGTCGCATCCAACTCTTTGCAACCCCATGGACTATATAGTCCATGGAATTTTCCAGGCCAGAATACTGGAGTGGGTAGCCTTTCCCTTCTTCAGGGGATCTTCCCAACCCAGGGATCAAACCCAGGTCTTACACATTGCAGGTGGATTCTTTACCATCTGAGCCACAAGGGAAGCCCAAGAATACTGGAGTGGGTAGCCTATCCTTTCTCCAGCGGATCTTACTGACTTAGGAATAGAACAGGGGTCTTCTGCATGGCAGGCAGATTCTTTGCCAACTGAGCTATCAGGGAAGCCCATCCATAAAATGACAATAATAATAATTACCCAAAGGTTTGCTGCGGATTAAATGAGATACTGAATACAAACCATGTATCACAGAGTAATAGTTTCTGTTATTGTCTTGTTTAAGAAGAAAACCAAACACTGAGAGACAATGCATGCTCTTTTAAGGTCTATAATTTGCCTTAAGTTCTTTAGCAAAGATACTGTGAAAATACGTGTGCTTGTAGAGCAGACTAGGTTTAAAATGCTATGAGGGAACAGACAGTTGCCCTTTCAAGGATTTATGCTTCAGGAATAATCAGAAAATCATACTCAAATGTGGTTACCAAAAGCGCTCCAGCGATCTCTGTTGTTGTTGTTTAGTTGCTAAGTTATTTCTGACTCTTCTGTGACCCCATGGACTGTAGCCTGCCAAGCTCCTCTGTCCACGACATTTCCCAAGCAAGTATACTGGGTAGCCATTTCCTTCTCCAGGGGATCTTCCTGATTGATTCAGGGATCAAACCCATGTCTCCTGCATTGGCTGGTGGACTCCTCACCACTGAGCCATCAGGGAAGCCCCTCCAGAGATCTTTACCTACCATCAATAGTGCGGGTGGGATGAATTGAGGGAATAGCATTGAAACATGTATATTACCATATGTGAAATAGATCGCCAGTCCAGGTTCGATGCATGAGACAGGGTGCTCAGGGCTGGTACACTGGGATGACCCTGAGGGATGGGATGGGGAGGGAGGTGGGATTGGGGTTCAGGATGGGGGACACATGTACACTCATGGCTGATTCATGTGAATGTATGGCGAAAACCACTACAATATTGTAAAGTAATTAGCCTCCAATTAAAATAAATAAATTAATTTACAAGACAAAAAATAGTGTAGGGCTTTTACCAGTATTAGAAATGGACTTTCACTGGTGAAATTAGTAGCTTGTTAATCAGCACAATGGATATTAGATATGGACTCTAATTATGAAACTAGTAATATTCAAGATATGTATATCGGTAATAATATTCTAGAGACCCCTCAACACTTGTATTAATAAGATAAAAATCTAGCAAATTCCAAAGGTGATGTATCCTTAGGGACAGACTCTGAGGCTGTCCAATCCTGCCACTGGGTCAAAGGGTCTGGCCGCCTGATACCCACCACAAGAGCTACCAGATTCTACTTCTGACACAGTGCCAGTGGTATTTAGAGTACCTAATAAACTGTGGAAAATTCTGAAAGAGATGGGAATACCAGACCACCTGACCTGCCTCTTGAGAAACCTATATGCAGGTCAGGAAGCAACAGTTAGAACTGGACATGGAAAACAGACTGGTTCCAAATAGGAAAATAAGTACGTCATGGCTGTATATTGTCACCCTGCTTATTTAACTTATATGCAGAGTACATCATGAGAAATGCTGGGCTGGAAGAAGCACAAGCTGGAATCAAGATTGCCAGGAGAAATATCAATAACCTCAGATATGCAGGTGACACCACCCTTATGGCAGAAAGTGAAGAGGAACTAAAAAGCCTCTTGATGAACGTAAAAGAGGAGAGTGAAAAAGTTGGCTTAAAGCTCAACATTCAGAAAACTAAGATCATGGCATCTGGTCCCATCACTTCATGGGAAATAGATGGGGAAACAGTGGAAACAGTGTCAGACTTTATTTTGGGGGGCTCCAAAATCACTGCAGATGGTGATTGCAACCATGAAATTAAAAGACGTTTACTCCTTGGAAGGAAAGTTATGACCAACCTAGATAGCATATTCAAAAGCAGAGACATCATTTTGCCAACAAAGGTCTGTCTAGTCAAGGCTATGGTTTTTCCAGTAGTCAAGTATGGATGTGAGAGTTGGACTGTGAAGAAAGCTGAGTGCCGAAGAATTGATGCTTTTGAACTGTGGTGTTGGAGAAGACTCTTGAGAGTCCCTTGGACTGCAAGGAGATCCAACCAGTCCATTCTAAAGGAGATCAGTCCTGGGTGTTCTTTGGAAGGACTGATGCTAAAGCTGAAAATCCAATACTTTGGCCACCTCATGCGAAGAGTTGACTCATTGGAAAAGACTCTGATGCTGGGAGGGATTGGAGGCAGGAGGAGAAGAGGACGACAGAGGATGAGATGGCTGGATGGCATCACAGACTCAATGGACGTGAGTCTGAGTGAACTCCGGGAGTTGGTGATGGACAGGGAGGCCTGGCATGCTGTGATTCATGGGGTCGCAAAGAGTCGGACACGACTGAGCAACTGAACTGAACTGAACTGAAAACAAAGAGCGCTTGAATTTCATGAAACTTACTAAATAGGGTATAGGAACTATTTGACCCAAGGAGTAGGCAATGGCACCCCACTCCAGTACTCTTGCCTGGAAAATCCCATGGACGGAGGAGCCTGGAAGGCTACAGTCTGTGGGGTCGCTGAGAGTCGGACACAACTGTGACTTCACTTTCACTTTTCACTTTCATGCATTGGAGAAGGAAATGGAAACCCACTCCAGTGTTCTTGCCTGGAGAATCCCAGGGACGGGGGAGCCTGGTGGGCTGCCGTCTATGGGGTAGCACAGAGTTGGACACGACTGAAGCGACTTAGCAGCAGCAGCAGCCAATACATTTTGTTAGATAAATGTCTTTTTATGTAGCAGATTTTGGTCTGAGACCTGTAAAAACAAGTAGCAAAGTTGTAGGAAAGCAGTCATCTCCTATCAACTGCAAGCTTCGGGCAGCTATTATGATGTATTTAAAAACTATTACAAATAAACTAGTAGTTGTGTGTGATCAAATTGGCTTAGGTCAGTTTGCATTATGATGGTCTCTCTTCTAGTTAAAAAAACATGTTCACTTACCAATGGCTAATTAATTCTTATGAAATACATGCACACACAGAATAATCAAAGAAGTCTGAAATAAAGTGAAATCAGAAATCAAAGGAATGCAATTTTTAGAAATTATAATATTGAAGCTGGTGAAGTTTCAGTGAGTTGATATACTGCTATTGGCATTATGTATTAATACAATTTTCTGGGAGAAAATGGGTGAAATGTATCAAGAATATTAAAAAGAAGTTCCACAAATGAGCACATGAAAAGATCCTCAACATCAGCCATCAGGACAAGGCAAATCAAAACCACAATGAAACACTAGTTCATACCCAGTAAAATGACTAAAATCAAAATGACAGGTGCTAGGAAACTGGTCAACCACATATAAAAGAGTGAAACTAGAACACTTTCTAATATCTTACACAAAAATAAACTCAAAATGGATTAAAGTCCTAAATGTAAGATCAGAAACTATAAAACTCTTAGAGGAAAACATAGGCAGAACACTCTGACATAAATCACAGCAAGATCCTCTGTGACCCACCTCCCAGAGTAATGGAAATAAAAACAAAATGAACAAATGGGATCTAATTAAACTCAAAAGCTTTTGCAAAATGAAGGAAACTATAAGCAAGTTGAAAAGGCAACCTTCAGAATGGGAGAAAATAATAACACACGAAAAAACTAACAAAGAGTTAATCTCCAAAATATACAAGCAGCTCATGCAGCTCAATACCAGAAAAATGAACAACCCAGTCAGAAAGTGGGCAAAAGAACCAAACAGACATTTCTCCAAAGAAGACATACAGATGGCTAATAAACACATGAAAAGATGCTCAACGTCACTCATTATTAGAGAAATGCTAATAAAAAACAATGAGTTACCATCTCACGCCATTCAGAATGGCCACCATCAAAAAGTCTACAAACAATAAATGCTGGCGAGGGTGTGGAGAAAAGGGAACCCTCTTACGCTGTTGGTGGAAATGCAAACTGGTACAGCCACTATGGAGAACACTGTGGAAATTCCTTTAAAAACTGGAAATAGAACTGCCATGCAACCCAGCAATCCCACTCCTGGGCATACACACCAAGGAAACCAGAATTGAAAGAGACATAGGTACCCCAGTGTTCATTGCAGCACTGTTTACAATAGCTAGGACATGGAAGCAACCTAGATGTCCATTGGCAGATGAATGGATAAGGAAGTTGTGGTACATATACACGATGGAATATCATTCAGCTATTAAAAGGGACACATCTGAGTCAGTTCTAATGAGGTGGACGAAACTGGAGCCTATTATACAATGATTGAAGTGAGTCAGAAAGAGAAACACAAATACTGTATATTAATGCATATATATGGAATTTAGAAAGATGGTAACAATGATCCTATATGCAAGGCAGCAAAAGAGACACAGACATAAAGAACAGACTTTTGGACTCTGTGGGAGAAGATGAGGGCGGGATGATTTGAGAGATTAGCTTTGAAACATGCATATTACCATATATAAAATAAAATAGATGTCCAGTGCAAGTTCAACGCATGAAGCAGGGCACTCAAAGTCGTTGCTCTGGGACAACCCAGAGGGATGGGGTGGGGAGGGAGGTGGAAACGGGGTTCAGGTTCACAGTGCGCCTGTGCCTAATTCATGTCGATGTATGGCAAAAACCATCACAACATGTAAAGTAATTATCCTCCAATTAAAATAAATTAATTTTTAAAGAAGTATTGCCAAGGATCTGGAGAAATTGGAATAGTCATACATTGCTGGTGGAAATGTAAAATAGTACTGCCAGTTTGGGAAAGTGTCTGGTAATTCTTCAGAAGGTTAAACATTAGAGTTACCATATGGCCCAGCAATTCTCTTCTTAGATTTGTCTCCAAGAAAAATGAAAACATATGTTCACACAAAAACTTGTATGTGAGTGTTCACAGCAGCATTATTCATAATAGTCAAGAAGTGGAAACAACTCAAACGTTCATCAACTGATGAATGGATAAATAAAATGTGGTATGTTCATGCAATGGAGCATTATTTAGGCACAAAAAGAAATACTAATAGTACAGATAAATGCTACAACATGGATGAATCTTGAAATCATTATGCTCAGTGAATGAAGCCAGCCAAAAAGGACCACACACTGTATGACTCAATTTACATAAATTGCCCCCAATTGGCAAACCCATAGAAACAGAAGGTAGACTGTCAGTAGCCTAAGACTAAAAGAGCTGGGAGCAAATGGAAAGTGACTATTAATGGACATGGGATTGCTTTTGGGGTGATTAAGGCATCCTACATTTGAATGTGGTGATAGTCACAGATCTCTGCAAATATACTAAAAGCCATTGACTTGAGCACTCTAAATGGGTGAATTGTGTGGTATGTGAATTACATCCCAATAAGGTTTTTATTAAAAATTAACGTTCAAAAGAAACAAAGGCAAAAAACAAATGTGACCTATTTAAAATTTAAAAGCTTTCGCACAGCAAAGAAAACCATCAACAAAATGAAAAAGAAAAACTACTGAATGGAAGGAAATATTTGCGAATGATGTGACCGATAATGGGTTAATATCCAAATATACAAACAGCTCACACAACTCCATATCAAAAAAAACAAATAACCTGATTTATTAATAAAAATGGGTAGAAGACCTGAAAAGAAAATTTCCCAAAGAAGACATACAAATGGCCCACAAGTGCATGAAAAAATGCTCAACATCCTTAATCATCAGAGAAATGCAAAACCACAAGATACTGCCTCATATCTGTCAGAAAGGTCATCACTAGAAAGACCACAAATAACAAATGTTGGTGGGGATGTAGAGGAAAGGAAAGTCCAGTGCACTGTTGGTGGGACTATAAATTGGGGCAGCCACTGTGGAAAAGACTATGGAGTTTCCTCCTCAAAAAATCTATAGAACTACTGTATGACCCAGCAATTATACTGCTTGATATGTGTGCAAAGAAAATTAAAACAATAATGCAAAAAGATACACACACCCAAATGTTCATAGGAGCATTATTTATAATAGCCAAGATATGAAAACAAGCCAAGTGTTCATCAACAGATAAATGGATAAAGAAGATGCGGCACGTTAGCCATAAAAAAGAATGAAATTCTGCCATTTGCAACAATATGGATGGACCTAGAGGGAATTATTCTTAGTGACATAAGTAGACAGAGAAGTACAAATACTGTATATATCACTTATTTTTGAAATCTAAAAAATAAAATAAATGAATGCATATAACAAAACAGAAACCAACTTACAGATGCAGAGTACTAGTGGCTGCCAGAAGGAAGAGGAAGGGGGAAGGGGCAAGACAGGGGTTTGAGACTGAGAGATACAAACTACCATTACAAAATAAATAAGCAACAAGGATATATCGTACAGCACAGGGAAATATAGCCATTATTTTTGTACTAACTTTAAATGGAGTATCATCTATTAAAAACACACTGAATCACTATGATGTACACCTGAAACTAACATATTATAGATCAAATATGCTTCAATTTTTAAAAAATCTCACACTCAAAAAAGAAAAACAAAAAACTACCTGAACCAGTAATCCTAAATTTGAACCGTAGAAAATTGTAAATGTTTTTGACCTACAAAATAGCGACTTAATGTAGCTATCCTATGATGAAGTCCTAGATTCATTTATAAAAAGTTCATTAGTTATAATTTTATTATAACATGATTTTGGAAAAAAATGCTGAGGGATGATTAATAAATCATTGCATAATTACATGATAGAAGATAATGATACATAGGAATTGTGCCTTGAAAAATCAAAGCACAATAAAATGTCATGCATACTTTATAGTATTTTATTTGTAAGTAAAAATAAAGAAATATAAGGAAATACATCAAGAATATTAACAATATTCTCTCTGCAAATTAGGATGATAGGTGATTTTATTTTTTTCATTTTTGTACTTTAAAAATGTAATAAGTTTGTATTATTTTTATAATTAAAAAGTAATATTATCATGAAAGGAAAGGAAAATAAACCAAGAAAGACAAATATGCTCAGATCAAAGGTAGTCATTTGGAATTATATTCTTTTTTTAATTAAAAAGAATTTGACTTAAGTTTTCAAATTCCAATTTAAGTATTTCATCATTCTAAGGTGAAAAAAGTAACCTTGTTCTTTTATTTAGACAACAAAACACTACTTATTCAAAGATATTATCTGTCTTAATTTGAAATCTCCAGTAAACAAGAATTCACAACACCCTGTTCTAGTTCTTTAATAATCATTCTTCTTTCCAACAAGTGCTTATTTAATTCTAATCTGTGATTGCATATCACTCTCCTTTATCCAAGCCCTGTATAAATCTGAGATAGAGTTTATGAGACAGTTCTTTTTTTTTTTTTTTGTCATTTTGCACTTTTAGAAGTGACTTCACTATAAGACTGTTTCATAACCTGCCAAATATTAAAAGCCATGGACATACTGGTCTCTGAAAATCAGAATACCCTGAACTCCTCTCAGCCTTCCACCTTTTCCTCCCATATGCCCCAGAGTCCTGTCTGTCCAGCACTATATGTCAGCAGCCTGACCATGTCAGGTCAGGATCATCACATTTTCGTAACTTCTCCAATTCAGGTGATGGTAAATTGATCCTGTACTTACAGCTCGATACCCATGAGAAGATGCAGTACCAAGATATCTGAGGTGAACGTAATGGACAACACTTTTTGTACTTCAAGTGCTTAAGGCAGCCTAGAGGGACACACATCTTGAGTGAACATCTGAAGTTTAGAGGGAAAAGAGATTCAGTTGAGGAGTCCATCACAGTTTACCATAGGTACTGAAGAGAAAGCTTTGGCTCAAATCTTGCTCCAGCCTGGTGAAAGATCCTATTGTACTGCAAACATTTTAATCTTACCTAAACTTAATTAAGCACAGTCGTATGAATAAAAGTTACAGAAAAAAAATGGTTGAATTACCTTAATTATAAGAATTATATTTCTAATCACTACTTGAAGTTATATACTCACATATTTACTTTGTTTATTGTCTGTCTATGGAGAAGGCAATGGCACCCTACTCCAGTACTCTTGCCTGGAAAATCTGATGGGCAGAGGAGCCTGGTGGGCTACAGTCCACGGGGTCTCGAAGAGTCGGACACGACTGAGGGACTTCACTTTCATTTTTCACTTTCATGCATTGGAGAAGGAAATGGAAACCCACTCCAGTGTTCTTGCCTGGAGAATCCCAGGGACGGGGGAGCCTGGTGGGCTGCGGTCTATGGGGGTCACACAGGGTCGGACACGACTGAAGCAACTTAGCAGCATACCATAAGAATGTAAATTCTGAAAGGGCAGGAATTTTTGGCTCTTATTAAGCAGTTTAACCCCCATACTTGGAACAGTGCCTCAAACATAGTAGTATTTACTAAGTAGACACTCAATAAGTAGTGAATGAATGCATAGCTCTTTCACAATGAAACATCATTTGGCCATTAAAAATGATGTTTGGATTAATGACCATTCAAAATCCCTCTGATTCTGCATTGTAACAGTTACAGCCCTGTAACTTACTTAGTTCATTTATTTATATCTTGCTCGTTCAGGTCCCTGCTAAGTGCAAATTACTGAACAAGGTTCTGCAAAGTATATGGAAAGAGACAGAAAGGGCAAGCACTTATCATCTCCTTGGTAACTCTTAGAAATACAAAAAGAGAAGCTCAAAAAGCAGGAAGTTACAAAAGCCAACATATGACACTGTAATTTTTGCAAGGGACATGTATATCTGCCAACATACCAAACATTATTTGCATCTGAAATACAAAATACACTATGTAGGTATTGTCTTTAATTTTGTCAACTGGTGTGTCATTGATTTTCTTAGCTCCTAAATATTTAGTCATTATATCTTTGCTCAATGAATGGTTAGTTAAAATCCAACTGCAATCACTGGGGTCATCTGAAAAAAAATGTTAAACTATAAAGCATTAGGAACTACTATTAAGGAAATATAATAATCACTTTTGGAATACTGCCTACTTAAGATGACAGGATTTGACTTAAACCTTGAAAGAGGATGAAGAAGAGAAGAATTTCGTGCAGTCAGATAAGAATACAAGTAAAGGTATGGGAGTAGGAAACACATGACCAAACTGGGGCAGAGTGACCAGTTTTTCAGAGCAATAACCCTTAATCTGGGCCCCAGCAGGCAGACTCCCATTCTTACGCCACCATTAGATCCTGCCTAAGGATAAGGCAGAGAATAGTGCTGAAAGTCTGGGACAGTTCTCCAATAGGAAAAAACGCCCTTAAATTTAACCAGAGTTCTGACAGTTACTCTATTAGTAATAGTTTTTTTCTTGTAAATCTTGTTTATTTCTGAAATCCTCAGTCAGATTTAGTCCAGGGAATACACAGAACATAAAACAGGTCTCTGAAGCTCTGTAGCTTCACAGTGATCACCTAGGACCTGGATAATAGATGTTAAAAGGCAAATAGTACAGTGACTAACAGCTTGAATGTAGATAAGACAGTACAATTAACAAGTTGTATTATTCAATCCACATTTTTCCAGGATTGAAATCTTATTAATGAAATATAACTTGAAATCAAGAGCTGTATTCCAAAACTTTTTAAACCTTTTGTCAAACACTGATTTTTTCATTCTAATTTTATTGCAACAGTTTTGAAAATCTAACTTAATTGGACTATAGACAGGAAACAGGGGGAAATGAGATGAGGACCAAAAGGCCACATGTTCAAATTAGTTTGTTTGAACTACTGCTCGTTCAGTATTTGGGTATCTAAATGATAGCACAGGATTACGAGAAAACACATAAACCTGCCTAGCAGAGTTATGGAGAAGGCAATGGCACCCCACTCCAGTACTCTTGCCTGGGAAAATCCCATGGACAGAGGAGCCTGGTAGGCTGTGGTCCATGGGGTCGCGAAGAGTCTGACACGACTTGAGCGACTTCACTTTCACTTTTCACTTTCATGCATTGGAGAAGGAAATGGCAACCCACTCCAGTACTCTTGTCTGGAAAATCCCATGGACGGAGGAGCCTGGTAGGCTGCATGCAGTCCATGGGGTCACGAAGAGTCGGACACTACTGAGCAACTTCACTTTCACTTTTCACTTTCATGCATTGGAGAAGGAAATGGCAACCCACTCCAGGGTTCTTGCCTGGAGAATCCCAGGGACGGGGGAGCCTGGCGGGCTGCCGTCTATGGGGTCGCACAGAGTCGGACACAACTGAAGCGATTTAACAGCAGCAGCAGCAGCAGCAGCAGAGTTATAATACCACTAGCCACACATGTAACAAGGTTTTTTAAACACAATGATTTGAAAAGCACTTTTAAAAAGTACCTTCATAGAGAAACTAACTCTTTATAGGATGACAGAAGAAACCTGTCCATCTTCACTTCCTTAAGTTGATTTTATTAAACTGACTAGTAATTTGGGGATTGTATATTATGGCAGAGTTGGAGCTTACAGACACATCTAAAGGCTTTCTGAAAAAAAAAATCAATTCTATACCACACCAACTCCATGCAAGACAAACATCTGCGAGCTGCCTCCACTCTTCTGGGACCACCAATTTGTTACCCCTATCAGCGTGATGTATCAACATCCTTCTGCCCCACTAATGTGAACTTTAGTACCTTTAGCACCGTTGATATCTCACCAGGCTCCTAAACATTAGCCTTCATAAAACCAGGAACAATTTAAAAATGTAAGATCAAGAGCTTATGAAATCCTCACTTTGTCTGACTGTGGCTATCTCAGGCCTGTTGCAAATAACAAAACTCCAGCTTCTGCAAGACTCATTAGCCTTATCCATGCACCATCCTCAACACCAGTTGGCAGAGCAGCATCACCCGTAACAAGTTCTTGGAATGTGGCCAGTCCCAGGGCAGGCTAACTCGGCTGGCTATACCCCAGCTCTGCAGGGTATCTGAACATGCTGGCACGAAGAAGAGCAGCAGGGTAGCTGAACACTCTGAACGACAAGCTGGAGAGAAGTGATCACAGGCTAAAGAAACCCTGTGAGATAAGCCAGAGAAGGACTTCAAGCCACAACTTCTTATAAGATGGTCGTTGGAAAGTTGTCAGAAAGCATTTAACAGGAGGCTTCCTGTGTGCTGTTTTGGATCTGTCAGGAATTCTCTGCTCCTTATTAATTCCTGAATATTCAGGAATTAAGAAGGGAAGCAAGCCTCTCCCGGGACTGAGGAATCCAGGCATTTCCTTCATTAGCGTTTCTATATGGTGATAAGTACCCTCTTCCTTCTTGTGAACCATACGGTAAAAGTGATTGTTTACAAATCTCTCTCTTTAATATGGATTGCCTATGTTTTGTAAGTCTGGAATTTTAATCTTTATCTTTGCTGAGAATAACTACCTTGTAAGACAGTATATATGCCCACACCATGTTGATTAAAACACCTTTGCTCCATCAGAGCTCTGGTCCCCGTGTCTTTCTTTCTTTCTCTCTCTCTCTTTCAGGCTGATCCCCTGGAGCGCAGAGGCTCTCTGAGTTCACTTTCCTACCCAGGCTTCTAAGACCCTCTTGAGAAGGTGCTCTGTGCCTTCACCCCATCGAGAGGGTGCCCGAGGCCTCCGTGAACAGAGCAAGCCCCGTGCAGGGGCTTTATTGGCTTTCTGTGTAAACCAAGGAATATCAGCCTCTTTCTCTCCTTTACTTTCTTATCATCGACTCTGGACCACCAGGTTCCGGTCAATTAAAGGACCTCAACAGAGAGTAACTGCAATGGACATATTCCTCACTCAACAATGCCATAATAAACAGCTCCTCTGGGGCTCAGTTAATGACAAGCTAGGAAGGGCGGGTAAGAGCCCATGCTTATTTCCATATCCCAGGTTTCCTCTGTTGTGCCCATACATCTTGAGACATCCCAGATATTTGCTCCCATCCAGGTCTCATTATTTTATTTTGCAAGATAACACCTACTTTTACTCACTCAGGAATAATGAAGTGATCAATTAATTGGATGCAAGGAGTCTAATCATACCACCTTAATCAGCTAGTGTATATGTATCACAGAAAAACAGGAACATATGCTGGAAATCATGAAGTGAACCAGGAAATTCTGATCATCTCTTGGGTATGATTTACCTGTAGGTGCACTAGCAACATGAATTGCCAAACTAATAATTTGCCATTATGTAACTTAAATTATTAAATTATGTGCATGTGGTAGATTATATCTCATACAAACCCTGACCATAACTGATAACATTATTGCTAATTATGCAAGAACTTTAAATAACATGATGATTTAAAATAATTGAAAGCGAAGTTTTTAGGCAGAGCCAGGATAACCATCTGTCAGGTAGATTCCTGCTTTGGATGAAGACAGGGGTTGTAGGAAAAGGACTTGATGACCTTTCTGGGGCCACCATCAAATATTACATGATACAGCACAGTCACTGAAGCATACGTATGTATAGAATATAAGAAACACAATAGGATCCCATGCACGATTATGTTAGAGACGTAAATAGGCTAGAAATGAATGTACCACATTTAATTTTTAATTTATCCCAGGCAAATAACTTACCAATTCTCATATGGCAAAATGTGTTGGAATTACACCAAACATAACACAGCTGATAGTCTCCAGAAGTTGACATTTTAAGATATCAGGATATACAAATCACATTATGCTAAATGTGCAATAAATTTACCGCTATGCATATGAATGATGACATAGCAGTTATATGTATAAACTAAAATAACAAATAGAGTTCAAATTTTATTCATTTGGATTGGAGTAGATGGTGAGATTTCAGCTCATTATTGATAAGAGCTTTACATCTATCATCTACTTAACTCCTCACAACAACCCCAGGAGGTCCTGAGGCTAGGAGGAATTAGCCTTAGCAGAAGGTCATTCTGCTAATCCATGCCAGGCAAAGACTTGAACCAGCCTGGAAGGCCATCTGATCTGTGCCCCTCACCAACAGTGAACACTGCACTTTTGCTTCCCTCCCTTGTCTCCTTACTTATAGGCAACGATGAAAATTCTGCTGCTGGAGTTGATACTGGTAAATGTGGGAGGAGGTTCTCTGAAGCCTGCCTGGCAGACTAAGGAAAACTAATTTGAGTTTTTAAATGTGAATTGAACAAAGTTGGCAGGTGTCTGTGAGGAGAGGTATGGGTATGCTGCTCCCTTTATAAATGGGCTCAATATATCTGAAAGCTATTTGATAACTTGAAATAAGAGCTATAAAACTTTTCTTGCTCTTTGACTCAGTAATTTCAGTCTCTGGAATACACCTCAAGGAAATAACACAAAAGAAAATGGTAATTTGTTCAAGATGTTCATTCAGGAGTTATTTGTCTTAGTGAAAAACTAGAAACAACCCAAATTTACAGTAATAAGACAAGAACTAAGCAAGCTAAATTATATACACAAAGAAGAAAATTCATAATCCCTAAAAATGGCAAATGAAGGCTACATTTGTATGTGGACACATACGTAAGAAATAACTTTAAATTAGAAAGTAGAATACAAGTTGGTATAAGTATAATCTTGTACAATCAAGTAAAACAGTATGTGTATAAACAATCATACAAGAGGACTGTAAATTTATAAAGAAGTATAGCCCTCATTTTGTTGTTGAAATTTGGACAGTGGAACTGGCACATAGATTGTGCTTAATAAAAACTTACAGACTTATATTATACAAAGGTAATCCTTTAACTAAGACCTGACTGTATCTCACATAGATTAACATTGCTTCAGTACAAGCTAATCTTTTCCGAAGACTTACCAAGTGCTAGGTTCTCTTCCAAGTTCTTTCCTTGTATTTTCTCATTTAATTCCCCTATTATCTCAGGAGATAAGTATTTTTATTATATTCTCTCCTAAAAGGAGGAAATTGGAGCACAGAGAAGCTAAGTAACTTGCCCAAGGTTACACAGGCTATGGCAGAGTTCAAATTTCAACCCAAGGACACTCGTCCCCTGGAGGAGGAAATGGCAACCCACTCAGTATTCTTGCCTGCGAAATCCCATGAACAGAGGAGCCTGGTGGGCTACAGTCCATGGGGTCACAAAGAGTTGGACGCGACTGAGCACCCAAATCACCGCCACGCTCCCTATCTGGCCTGTATGACCCATTGGGCCACAGTGTTTTCTCTTACATGAAAAAAAAAAGTATCTAGATCTTATTCTTTCCTGTTAATCATTTCTAGAATTTATTTTCTGCTTTTCTTCCTCCCCGCTCCTGTTTGGTTTATTCTAGAATTCTTGTAGTAAATAACAATCACCAGATACAGCATTTGAGATAAAAATACTCTCCATCTAGTTGTCACTGTAATAATATAACCTATGTGCCCTAGGTGATTGATAGAGGTTTCTTTCCAAGAAGTGAGACTTGGGTAAGGGTTTTTAATCAGGTGAGGAAACTGTGGAGCCTGGAAAATAAAATGCTGCTGCTACTGCTGCTGCTGCTGCTAAGTCACTTCAGTTGTGCCTGACTCTGTGCGACCCCATAGACGGCAGCCCACAAGGCTCCCCCGTCCCTGGGATTCTCAAGGCAAGAACACTGGAGTGGGTTGCCATTTCCTTCTCCAATGCATGAAAGTGAAGAGTGAAAGTGAAGTGGCTCAGTCGTGTCCAACTCCTAGCGACCCCATGGACGGCAGCCTACCAGACTCCTCCATCCATGGGATTTTCCAGGCAAGAGTACTGGAGTGGGGTGCCATTGCCTTCTCCAAAATAAAATGCTACTTACATTTAAATTTCTTTAAATTTAGTAAATTTCTTACATTTAAATGTAAGAAATAAGCTGTCTGGGAATAAGTGACAAATATAGAGGAACACTTTGAAACTCTTTGGGAATTATGTTTACATTTGTCTAGTTTCTTATACTTTGCAAAGTGTTTGCTAGTGATGACCTTATTAAGCTCTCATGCTGTAAAATGGTAGACAGTCTAGTTGACCAAACAGGAAACTGAAAGTCAGAGTTTAAGTGGCTCACCCAAAGCAGGCTACTTGTCCTTAGCCAGGCTGAAGTTTGGGCCTAGCCCTCATTCTCAGCAGAGCTAAGCACTGATGCTGTTCTAGACAGGAACAAGGCCCTCTGCAGACCTTCCCTTTCAATTATCCAGAGTTTATGAAGTCCTAGATTCTAAGTACAAATCCACTGAGAAAAGTCCAGAAAATAAATCTAACATAAATGGAATCAGAGATGAGAATTAAATATATAACAGAATCCTCTTAAATGAAGGAGACAGAGTCAAAGCAAGACTAATATCTGTGTATCAACTCAACTATTTGGGAGATGCTATTACGTTTGGAAAAACCAAACTGAAATCCTCCTATAAGTCCTTTTTATGTCCCTGTGAAAGTTGCTCAGTTGTGTCTGATTCTTTGTGACCCCACAGACTGTGGCCCGCCAAGCTCCTCTATCCATGGAATTCTCCAGGCGAGGACTCTGGAGTGGGTAGCCATTCCCTTCTCCACTGTATATTCCCATCCCAGGGATTGAACCTGTGTCTCCTGCTTTGCAGGCAGATTCTTTACCATCCAAGCCATCAGCGAAGCCCATAAGTCCTTATAGGAGGTATATTATTATAAGACTGTCATCTTTGGTACAAAAGGAGCAAAATAAAATGTTTGTTCTATCTGCACATCCACAGAAATATTTGCATAGTGAATGACGTAGACTACATTTTATGGGTTCCTAAACGGCATCACCTTCTCACCTAGCTTTGTCTTAAAAAAGCTTTCTTCAGAGGTCCGATCAGAGACCATCTCCTCCAGGAAGCCTCTTCAGAGTCTTCGAGGGAGCCTCGCTCTCCCTTTCCTAGGCACTCACAGCAGTCCTAGAATATCTAATTGCTGACCTCCCCTTCTTCCTTGTGCAGACCATGCAGCACAGCACGTCTGGAATTTACCTTTGCTTCTCATGGCCCAATACAAGTACTCTGCACCCTGTAGCTGATAATTGAACGGGTAAGACCTTGCCTGAGGTCCTATCACACAGTAAGACTTTATCAGCCTTTCCTGGGATTTGGGCTGTGTAAATCTGACTAGACAAATGACCTCTCAATAAAAGACTTCTTAAAAATCTTTTTCCTTATAATCATATTTTATGTTGACCTTCTATACCAGAACATTTGTATTAATTTAATGCATTAGTAATCAGCACTGGCAAACAGCAATCTCACAGCCAGAAGGTTAAATTATAAAGTGCTTTTTAGAATCAAACAGGAGTATGGCAATCATAAACCTAAACAAATTAACTTGAGGTTTGCTTTTACCACAGATTTTATAAATATTCCACCAGGTTCTATTCAACATGAATGGAAAGAGATTCGAAGCCAGAACCTCAGCTCTTTGAAGCGCTCTCTTTTAAAATGAGCTGGTGCAGAAAATACTGGTGAGAAAATTCAACATTTCAGAGCAAAAAGTACATCATTTCTACCAAGGTCAGCTGCTCTTCAGGGACAAAAATAATGTCCTTTTTATTAGCAATTTGGAATAACAATTAAATAACATTCATTTTATTGAGATTTTTATAGAAGAACTGAGAAAATAATTCTTCACAGTGGTTATAAAAATATAAGAAAAGGGCTGAGTTTCTGAAACATAGTAATCTTTTTATCTCCCCTATCTTCCCTTGGGCTGTGTGTGCTGGTATTATGATCCTCAATTAAAAAGCTTATTTATAAGGAATATAAAGATTAGGGAATAACAAGAAGACTACTGGGGATTGCAATGAAAAGCAAGTTAAGGTGAAGACGAAGTAATTATTTTCAATTATACTACATTCTATGATATGGCAAAAAAAAAGCTCCCATTATATTTCATATAATAGGAGAAAAAGTTATTTGATTCATGAATGGTCTAATCCAACAGCTATTCGCATAATTCCTGTCCTTTTCGGGGAGAATAGCAATCAGTGATCAAGAAGAAAAGTACAAATCACAAAATACTCGCAGTCTTACTTTTTCATCATCTTCAGTAAATGGAGCACCCTCAGGAATCTTATTGATCGCTTGGGCCACGCCGATGATCTCACCGTCACTGCTTCGGATAGGCATGCACAGTAATGACTTTGTCTTGTACCCAGTTAGCTTGTCGATTTCATCATTGAATCTTCGATCCTAAAAATAAGACAAGAGAGGGCATTAATTGCATGTGCCTTGTTGTCAAGAGGGAGAGAGAAGTGTATTTTTGTCTATTTCTGCGTATAAGAACTTATTGTTGGGAATGTCACCTCACTGATTTTTAATAACAAGAACAGATTTGATTGCATGTTGAATTCACCAAAGGAGTATAAATGAAAACAAATCACCCCCATAGTTGTTCCCCATGGTAAACGAAAAGAGAAACTTTAAACCCCACCACAATAACATATCCAAACTGGGGGAGTGGGAAGTGTTTTTTATAGAACTTCACACTATGCTATTTACTAAAATATGTTATTTCACATAGAGAACTGGCTACAAAGTATTATATACGAAAAATACATAATAAATATATTAAGTATTATGAAAAAATGCAGAAAAGCACTACTTTTCTTCCAGTCAAATGATCCTGTGGGAAAAAAATAGAATGTATGAGCCCATACTGATACTTTTTAAATACTTTAAAAAATGTTTTTAATATAATGGGGAGGAAGGAGGTAACAGGTTTCTTTACAGAATGTTAGCTAAAAACACGGAAGAAATGATAAAATTATATAATACCTATTTTGCAACTACCAATGCAATAATGGATACAAGCAAGAATCATTAATCAACGATGCCAATCAAGATGCCAATACCATTAGGTGAAAAATTACTGTTAAACAAGTTATTCACTTAGTCTCAAAGTGCTATCCCCCAGATTCCTCATTAAATTCAAAGAGGAAAAGATGTCTTTTTATTAAAAGATCTGATGGACATAAGATTTAAAAAATGATCAAACTTACCATCACCATTAATGGGACAAAATAGCACCATGTGCCTCCCTGATGTGGTGCTATAAGAAGGACACAACATCTTCAAGAATGTGGGATGCTTTTGTCCAACCTCTGAATCTGATCATTCAGGAAAAGAAAATTAGGAAAGATGCAGATCATCAGTCGTTCTATCAGAAGCCTGACCTAGACTCTTCAAAAATGTCAGTATCATGAGAGATGAAATAAAGCCATGGGAGCTGTGCTGGTTTAAAGAAGACTGAAGAGATCTGAAACCTAAATGACATTGAAAAGTGTTGTGCAATTTAGGGGGAAGATGACTAGAGGAAGTTGAACAAGAACTTTATATATTAGGTAATATCATGTGTCCATATATAATTTCTTGGGTGTGATAGTGATATTGTAATGATGTAGGAGAATGTTCTTATATTTAGGATATGCATGCTAGAGTATTTTGAGATGAAATGTCATAATACCTTCAATTTACTTTCAAATGGAAA
>NW_011495022.1:2855311-2887266 GCF_000754665.1 Bison bison bison | reverse complement strand
AGCGACCCCATGGACTGCAGCCCACCAGGCTCCTCCGTCCATGGGATTTTCCAGGCAAGAGTACTAGAGTGGGGTGCTATTGCCTTCTCCGCCTGACAGGGTAATGGGGGCTAAAAACATTCCAAGGAAGAAGACGAACTGGATCCAGGCTCACTGTTTCAATCTAGGGGCTGAACTGAGGCCTCTCCCAGTACTCTTGACATTTCCTTGTTGAAAGAGCCTTAAAAATAAGAAGCAAAGCACTGTCATCTACCACCATCTGGAACTGTGAATTTTATCTGACTGAGGGCCTACGGAGGCTGGCTGTGGACAAACTGAGAGCCCCCAGGGCAAACACTGTTGGCCTTCTACGAGTGTTGTGCTATCCCCACAATCAAAAGGCCTGGAGCCCTCTTCTACTAAGGCCTGATTCTGGTCCAGAACTTCTGGAGGCCATTCTAAACCCTTAGTTAGGAAGAGAGGAGCCCTAAAGGAGAGACAGAAATCAAAAGCCAGCCAAGCAAAAAAAAAAAAAGCCAAGCAAAGCAAATCGCCTGCTCAAAATGAGCCTGCAACCAAACTTTCAGAAAAACACTAATTTGCATTACTACTTCTGTGCTTTTCGTTCACTTAGGAGCCACCATGTATCAGGCTGTGAGCATCATCCTGGCCGTCATGGCACATGCAGTCTAGCAGGCGAGGCAGGTGACAGGTATACAAATCTATACCATATATTGTGGTAACTGATACTGAATAAGAGAGCAAGGTGCCATAAGACAGACTCAAAAGAAGGGATCTACTTTTCTGGGGATCAAGGAAGGTCTCTCTGAAGACAGGACAAGTAAGTTCAGACTTGATTCACAAGGAATAATTTGTCAGTCAAAGAGTGGTGGGGAAAACTTTCCGGGAAGCTGAAACGTTGCACATGTGAAGGTCCAGAAGCAAAAGAAAGCTTAGTAGTTTCCCCAGACTCAAAGGTCAAAGGCCAGAGAACAGGAAGCCAAAGGGAGAATGGAAGAGGAAGGCAGGAGCCAGGGAGTGCCAAGTCTTAACAGGACCAGGCAGGAGTTACATTATTCCTAATGGAAAATCACCAAAAATCTTGAAGCAGAAGGATGCGATGATTCATTTCAGCACCCAGTATTCT
This sequence comes from Bison bison bison, assembly GCF_000754665.1. NCBI lineage: Eukaryota > Metazoa > Chordata > Mammalia > Artiodactyla > Bovidae > Bison > Bison bison. The sequence continues at coordinate 2,886,140 of NW_011495022.1, read as the reverse complement.
CTGAAAGCATCATCTCAGTTTATTTGTTCTCCTGCCACTGGTATATAAGATCTAAGACAGAAAAGCTTTTGTCTCTCATTTACTACCTCATACTGGCATTAGAGGTGCTCCACAACATTTTTCCTGAGTAATAGAACTTTTTTCTAAAAACTATATTGCAATTATGCAAAACATTAGAAAGTTAAAAAGGCCCTGAGACTCCATCATATTTCACTTCTTGGCATATATTTAGAGGTACTATTTCACATGCACCATAGAGAGATGTACAAATGTTTACTGCAACATCAATTATGAAAAGAAAAAACCTGGAAGTCATTTGAATGGTCAACAGAAAGATACCTTATGATGTCTTGTTTTGATACACTCTACAACAATTTAAATGAATAAATGAAAGCTTCTTGTATTAACATGAACAAATATCAAAAACATGTTAAATGAAGCAAAGTGCTACAATCTGATACCATCTATATAATACCACCAATATTTAAAAATAATGCTAAATATTATGTAGCAAAGTACACTGCATGCATAAGAATAATAAACTCTAAACTGATATGCATGGTTGGTTAGCTCCAGGGAGGAAGAGAGGAGATGGCATGAGGGAGAGAGAGGGTGAGGCTTCAGCTCTTAACAACCAATTTTTCCTTGCTAAAAAACAAACAAACAAAAAAAAACTTTGAAGCAAATATAGTACAATGTTGAAACTCTATAAACCTTGATGGCCCATTCTTATCTAAAAGTTTGAAATATTTTACAATAAAAGTTTAAGACTATTTTTTAAAAGTTAACTTTGTGGAAGATGAGATAGGGTTGGAATAGGAAAAACCAGTTAGGAAATGTCAGTGGTCCAGGTAAGGCTAAGACGGTGGTCTGGGTTAAAAGAAAGCAGTGGAGGCAAGGAGAAATAGATGGGTACGTGAGTTCACAGTGCTTCCTGACACACTGGTTGGGGATGGGGGACTAGAGAAAGATGAAGAATCTTAGGTTTTAATTCGAGACGCTGTCTACATGGAAGCACCATTTACTGGGATGGGGAATGGTGAGATGAAGGTGAAAGTCTACATATAAAGAAAGCCAAGAAGGTTGATAAAAACATTTAAAAAAATTTTTTAAAAGGTTGATAAATCAGTGAGTGCATCCTGTGACCTAAATCAGTGGTTCTTTACTCTGGCTGCAGGTGAGAATTACCTGAGAAGGTTGACTCAATCAGGATGAAGCTTTGATTTTTAATTGGTTTTAAATGCTCATAAATGATTCTCATATGAGACCAATTGTCCAAAATGATGAAGAGCTTAGTCACTAGTAAGATCAATAAAGTTCACTAATGAGAAAAAAGCCTTAAAATGGGAAGGAAGAAAGATGATGTCATGGCATGTATTTTGGTGGTTATATATTAGTGATGTGGACCCTGTGAGACTGGACTGGAAAATCCACTCTGGAATAGGTGAGCCTTTCTGCTCTTATCTTTGTGATGGTCTGTATCTCTGGAGAAGGGCCTCATCCACCACAATCCAACTCTGAGTTAATCAACCACCAAGACTATGGGGTATTCATTGCCAAAATAGTCAAAGCCACATGAAAACAACAGACATATGGGTGCCCGGTCGTGACCAAGGGGAACACAAATATAGTAAACCCTCTGCACCCTCTTTTCAACTCTCTACATTCACCTGATAAACTTGTAACTAGAGGAGAAAAAGATAATTATGTTGATATATGTGGTAAGTGTTAATCTTCCAATTTAAAAGCTGAGAAGAATGATTCATTTCATAAAGTCTTAATGGTTTTTTAAATATAATGCATGGTAAAACATACTTTGTCCATGTCTTCATCACACTATTTATGGGAATATTCTCCCAAATTAACTCAAAATTTGATATAATTCATCTAATGAGAGGTCAGAAGAGTTGATACAATTGCCTACCTCCCTAATTATATTAATCCTCTAGATTAATTTCCAATTTAAGAAAATTAAGAAAGCTGAGCCCAAAACTGAGGTATAAATTAATGGCAGGAGATGAAGAGAACTAAGGATAACTAAATAAAGGGACATATTACTCTGATATTGTAGAAAGAATGAAAGCTTAAAAATGGAAGATAGCAAAAAATAGATCTTGCTAGCCAAGCAGCGAAACTTAGGGCACTGTGGAACTCACAGTGTGGGGCCAGGTAGGGTCGGGGTGGATCTCTCAAGGAAAGCAAAATTTTTAAGCTGCCAGCCAAAGGATCAGTGTCCCAGGAAGAGGGAATAGTATTTAAGACTCGGAGGCAATAGAAAGCTGATGAATCTGAGGAAATGAAAGAAGTTGAAGATGGTCCTCTAGGGAAGAGCCAGAGATGGAACAAAACCCAGCAGCTGGAGGCTGACGAAAGGGTGCTTAGTAACCATGTTTTTGAATTGTAAATTTACCATAGAGGACGGGGGGAGTCACTAGAGGGTTTTAAGAAGGTAGGAGGGAGTAATGTGACTGATTCCTCATTTCAGAAAGAGTCCATATGGCTTAAATGTAAAGAATGAGCAGGAAACGAGATCCAGGTGAGAGAGATACCATCTCTAGACTGGGACGGTGGCTACTGGTGGGAGGGGTGATGGAAAGGACTGAGTTGAAAGATATTTAGGAGGTAGAATCAATAGGACTTGCTGATTAATTTGATGTAAGGTTGCTAATGCTATTTAATAGAGAAGTAAAAAAATAACTCCATATATCCAGTGCAGAGATTCACTGAGTGATGAACACAGGAAGGGGACAAACGCTGAGGGGGAAATAAGAGTTCCCTTGTGGCTGTTCTGCGGTTTAATCATGGGCCATTCACGGGGTGGTCACGCTGCCATGTTTGAGACATAGATAGGTAGGCAGGAAAGTGTTCTAATCTCAGGAAAAGGACTCGGAATGCAAAGAAGAGACTAATTTTCTTTCTTTCTTTCTTTTTTTGGCCACTCAGCATGTGGGATCAAATTCACGTCTCCTGCAGTGGAAGCTTGGAGTCTTAACCACTGGACCACCAGGGAAGTTCCCAAGAAGGGAGTACTTAGATAAGAATGAAGGACTCTGCTCAATAACTTTACCAGAGGTCTTCAGGAGTTCACCACACACACCAGCAAAGTTTCACAGAAAGCGAGGTAAGGAGGAGACAGGGGAAGTAAGAAGAGAAAAACACTGGGCCTATTTATTGCTGGAAACGGAAACTTAAAAAGGAAATTAACAAATGCCTCCAGGTCAATAATGAAATACCACATAGAGAATGGTGTCCAATTTGTATTCATCTCCTGGAGGATTAAAAAAAAAAAACAAGAAATGATCTACAACAGGAGAGATTTCTAATAAAGTAAGAGCTTCTTTAATAAGGTTGTTAAAATCTGGAATGAGTTTCTTATGATTGTGGCAGACTCTTCTTGCTTCAAGTATTTTTATGTCATAATATTTTTCCTACCACAGATATCTTAAGTATAACTGTTCTTGAGAAGTGCAGGGATCCCAGTGCTTTCTGTGCAGAACTACCCTTTGCATTTGACACTTAGCTATGATTTTTAATATTTAAAAAGATCAAGACATAAGGCCAAAAGCAATTTTGTCTTTTATCAATGGAACTGACCTGTGCCCGCTACAGAGAGAACCATAGATAGATATACTTCTGAGCCAGGATCTTGGGCTTGCAGCCTCCTCTGCACATTCCTGGGTTGAACATGATGCCACAGAACATACCCAGAAAGCAGGTCCCACCCACAAGGTCCACTTAGGCTGTAGACAGACCTAACTTCTTCAGTCTGAGCCTCAGGTCCTTGAAAGAAAGAGCTACATTCATTGCACTCGAGAAACCCGGGCTGCCCCAGGGAGACATATTTCAGGGCCACGTAAGAAGCCTCAAAGCAAAAGGGAATCTATCCTGTCTTCTTTTCACTTTCTCAAAGAAGCCACTCAAGGCTCCCAAAGGCAGGAGCCAGAGCTAAGAATCTCATTCAGTTCTCAGAATCAGAGCAAGGATGCATCACACAAATCTCTTTTACTCTCTCTGTGTTTAAGAGCTCTCTCCCAAACACTTGAGAGTAAGGTTATCCAGGGCTTGTGATTTAGCCAAGAACTAGTCTTGACCACCTATAAGGGTGATTGTTTTAACCACAATCTCCTCTACTCTGAGCCCTTCATAGCCAAGGTCATAGCCAAGGTTATCAAACTCTTCAAGTTTGAAAATGTCCACATGATGGGACATAGATAAGAAAGCATGTAAATACAAAAAAGCTTCTATTAACTCCATGAAACATTTAATGAATTTGTATCTGAGTTATTGTTTCCATAGATTACAAAGGAAAAGTAATACATGACACGTGTATATATACAGTAATACTTCAGTCTACAGATGTTGTTAGGTGTTCATAAGAACCGAGCAGTTGCTAGCAACTGTTCCTGACACAGGGGTCACTTGCCGAGCTTTAGGTAACTACTCATGCCCTAGCCCCATCCTGACCAATTAAATCATAACTGGTGGGAGGAGGGGTTGTGCAGGGGATCTGACTTCTAATTGTTGGTCAGGGTTAAGAACCACAGAATTAGAGGTCCTTTAATAAGCCCAAGGCTGCCAGGGGTCTGAGGGACCTTGTGAATTACTACTTTGGAGTTTTCAGAACATTTGTTTGTTAGTTTTTGGTTTGGTTAGCTTGGTTATGTTTTCCACTGACTTTCTTCATAGGCTTAGTGCACTGGCCTGCATATCTTACCCAGAACCCTACTGCCCTTCTCCCAACAACAAAAGGTTTGAAGACCAAGTTCAGTCCCACACCTCATCTACATCCTCTTTCAAATGGCTTATGGAGCTGCAAATGAAGAGAAGTTAATGGAAATATAAAATATAAAATGAAAAAGTCATTGAAATGCAAACCAATAGATTGACCAACTGTCTGAAGCTTAAAACTGCTTTTATTGGTACATCAGTAACACCCATTTAATTCCAATTCATAGAAGCATCTCCTCACATTTATGACTGATCATAAAACCACTTATTTTCCCAAAATTGCTTGGAAAGCTAAGCTTTCAAAAATTTTGATTAGTCTTTAACAATTTAATATGTACTATTCTGCTTTTCTCCATACAAAGAAGTATAATTAATTGTTCTGAATTGATGGAAGGCTTGAGAATACACTGCACAAAAACAAAGACACGGCATATGGTAACTAGATAGCTAATGCTTTGAGCATCCAATTTGATACTTGCCGAGAAAAAGTGCAAAATTATCACTGTTGTTCTTAATATGTATTCACAGAATGTCATTGCTCAACAGCAAACAAAAATCTTCCCTCTGAATTCTTTTACACATACACACACACAAAAAAATGTGTAGAGTTTTAAATACTACAAAATGTTCCCCAAAAGTATGTATGTTTTTGAAGTGTTACTCTTTTAGGACCTGAAGCGGTGTGGTAGGCGATTCAGTTCAGTTCAGTCACTCAGTCCTGTCCGAATCTTTGCGACCCCATGAATCGCAGCACACCAGGCCTCCCTGTCCATCACCAACTCCCGGAGTTCACTCAAACTCACGTCCATCGAGTTGGTGATGCCATCCAGCCATTTCATCCTCTGTCATCCCCTTCTTCTCCTGCCCCCAATCCCTCCCAGCATCAGAGTCTTTTCCAATGAGTCAACTCTTCACATGAGGTGACCAAAATATTGGAGTTTCAGCCTCAGCATCAGTCCTTCCAATGAACACTCAGGACTAATCTCCTTTAGGATGGACTGGTTGGATCTCCTTGCAGGCCAAGGGACTCTCAAGAGTCTTCTCCAACACCACAGTTCAAAAGCATCAATTCTTTGGCACTCAGCCTTCTTCACATTTCAACTTTCACATCCATACATGACCACTGGAAAAACCACAGCCTTGACTAGATGGACCTTTGTTGGCAAAGTAATGTCTCTGCTTTTGAATATGCTATCAAGGTTGGTCATAACTTTCCTTCCAAGGAGTATGCGTCTTTTAATTTCATGGCTGCAGTCACCATCTGCAGTGATTTTGGAGCCCAGAAAAATAAAGTCTGACACTGTTTCCACTGTTTCCCCATCTATTTCCCATGAAGCGGTAGGTGGTAGAGCAGTTTATAAATATGTACAAGTCAGCCTTATTTGTTTAATGCTTGAAGGACACACTTAAATTCATTTAAGTCTTCCAAACTGAATTAGTGGTTAACAGACACTATAAAAGAACTTAATATGAGGTTTAGAACCTTTGAACTTTTTATAACTTTTGCTTTTGAACTGTGGTGTTGGAGAAGACTCTTGAGAGTCCCTTGGCCTGCAAGGAGATCCAACCAGTCCATTCTGAAGGAGATCAGCCCTGGGATTTCATTAGAAGGACTGATGCTAAAGCTGAAACTCCAGTACTTTGGCCACCTCATGCGAAGAGTTGACTCATTGGAAAAGACTCTGATGCTGGGAGGGATTGGGGGCAGGAGGAGAAGGAGATGACAGAGGATGAGATGGCTGGATGGCATCACCAACTCGATGGACATGAGTTTGAGTGAACTCCGGGAGTTGGTAATGGACAGGGAGGCCTGGCGTGCTGCGATTCATGGGGTCGCAAAGAGTCAGACATGACTGAGCGACTGAACTGAACTGAACTGATGAGGTTTAGAAACAGCCATTGTTATTGCCAAGTTACTTTTCTATTTGGTCATTGTTATTACCAAGTTGGGCTTCCCCAGTGGCTCCGCAATAAAGAATTCACCTGCCAGTGCAGCAGATCCTGGTTCAATCCCTGGGTCAGGAAGATGCCCTGGAGGAGGGCGTGGCAACCCATTCTGGTATTCTTGTCTAGGAAATCCCATGGACAGAGGTGCCTTGTGGGCTATAGTCCACAGGGTAACAGAGTCAGACATGACTGAAATGACTTGGTATACACATATTACCAAGTTACTCTCCTTCAGCTGTGTTGCTAAAGTAAACTTGGTTTGCTGATCTTATTTCTCTTTTCTTAATTTCTCTTAGTTTGCACTTTTGTTTGGTCCTGTCTTATTGTTGTCATCATGGCTATTATTATTTATCTTTCTTTTTTTTAAATTTTTTTTTATTTTTTAACTTTACAATATTGTATTGGTTTTGCCATATATCAACATGAATCCGCCACAGGTATACACGTGTTCCCCATCCCAAACCCTCCTCCCTCCTCCCTCCCCATACTAAGAGATACAAATATATCTTAAGACACAGGAAAATGGAAGAACCACAGCACAGCTGAAACCAAAGTTGGTGAGGTGGTAGGGTATGAAACAAAATGATGAAATCTTAAATTTCTTTAATAGATGGGACAGGTAGCTATTAAAGATACATTGTAAGTGTGCAGATAAATTGTATGTGGAGTTAAAATGCAACTCCATGCTCTATAAGATTTATTATGTATAATTAATATGTCTGAGCCAAACATCACCATATGAAGAGACAGCCATGGTAAGTCCGCAGGCTAGAAGTGCCTTTCTTCCTGGCACAGTGGAGCCATCTAAGGACTTCGGTCAATCAGGGAGGTGAGTCTACAGGTAGAACCAAGAAAGCCAAGAAGTCTGTGACTATGGACAAAGGACTGTCAACAGGGGGTTGTGGTTCAGACACCAAACAGTCAGGAACCAAGGACTACAGGAAAAGCCAAAGTCAAAAACAGTGATGCATGGAAAGCCAGGTCTAAATCAGGAGTCAAGATTAACAGTGACACACTAGAGATTTGGCCTCATTCACTTGTGTGACAAGGACCAAAGGAGAAGAGATTAGATTTGCGGCGACCAGAGGTGGGAGGTGGGCGCAGAATTGGAGGAAGGTGGTCAAAAGGTACTAACTTCTAGTTATTAGACAAGTAAGTGCTAGGAATGTAATGTACAACAGAACAATTAACACTGCTGTATGTTAAACAAGAAAGTTGTCAAAGAGAGTAAATCCTAAGAGTTCTCATCACAAAGGAAAAGGTTTTTTTCTATTTCTTTACTTCTGTATCTATACAAGATCATTTATTGTTCAGTCTCTCAGTCATGTCCGACTTTCTGAGATCCCATGGACTGCAGCACGCCAGGCTTCCCTGTCCTTCACCACCTCCCAGAGCTTGCTCAAACTCATGTCCTTTGAGTCAGTGATGTTATCCAACCACCTCACCCTCTGTCATCCCCTTTTCCTCTTGCCTTCAATAAAAGATCATAAATGTTCATTAAACTTATTGTGGTAATCATCTTATGATGTATTTCAGTCAAATCATTATGCTGTACACCTTGAACTTATACAGCACTGTATGTCGATTGTATCTGGATAAAACTGGAAAGAAAATTAAGTAAGGGCTCTGGGTTTAAAACAACACAAAAACCAACAAGGATCACCTCCAACAGAAAGCCTCTTTGTTCTTTCCACTCTGGGCAACAGAGACAACTGGAAAGTGGCCTCTAAATGTAACTGATTTGTAAACAGCTGTATCAATGGGAATCTGACTTCCCCACATTTATGAAAAATACAGTAATTTCTAATATGAAGTGTAAATGTTATATTTTAATACATATTTTAATTAGATTTTACTGTTAATAAGTGGAAGTGACTGTTTCTGTATGACAAAAGCTTAATGTTAAAAAGTAATTTTTAAGTTTGCTTTTAAATGTTCTAAAAGTTCTAAAATATTTTAAAACTCATTTTAAAATGTTTTAAAAATATTTTAAATCATTATTTCTTGTGAGAACATGATTATAAATACATGATTACTTAATATTAAAATATATCTTAAAGCTACAATAATTAAAAGTATGACACTGGTTCATAAAATTGATGAAAGAGTAGAAAGTCAAATTTATATGTGTATATACATGTATGTATAGATGTGTGTGAATAAATGTATTTAATAAGAGTATAATTTCAAATCAGTCAGAAAATAATAAGTTATTCAGTTAGTCACATATTTGGGGAAAGTAAGATTCTTTTCTCACATTATACATCAAAGTTAATTGCAAGCTGAATAAGGAGATAAATATACTCATCTCTTGATGAACTGAAATTGTGGGACAGATTACTCAAATCCTGCCAAGACACATTTCTTATTTTAACATGATATACTATTAGAAAAACAGTCTGAATATTAATTATAATAGTCAGTAATATGAGAATGCATAGATCCCACATGCTATGCTATGCTAAGTCACTTCAGTTGTGTCCGACTCTGTGTGACCCCATAGACATCAGCCCACCAGGCTCCCCCGTCCCTGGGATTCTTCAGGCAAGAATACTGGAGTGGGTTGCCATTTCCTTCTCCAATGCATGAAAGTGAAAAGTGAAAGTGAAGTCGCTCAAGTCGTGTCGGACTCTTCACGACCCCATGGACTGCAGCCTACCAGGCTCCTCCATCCATGGGATTTTCCAGGCAAGAGTACTGGAGTGGGGTGTCATTGCCTTCTCCGTAGATCCCACATATTATCAAATAAATCCTAAATTTTCACTCAAAAAGTCATCGGTCTTATGTTCAAATGTTGGTCTTCTTTTCTACCAAACCTTTAACCAAAACAATCAGTAAAAGTAAGATCAATTCTATTTCTTTCAGTTGTTCATTTCAGCTAACATTGTTTTCTTTTTCTGGCTAATATTCTTATCAGAAATACAAATGGGGAAAAGTTTCAGTACAAGAATGAATACTGACATAATAAATGAAATCATCATTTACTTTCCCTGAAAATTATATGAACACATTTTTATAATTAAAAAAATTTAATGTCAAAAGTAAAATAATAAAAGAATTGAAGAAATATAACTGAAAATTTACCTCATCTCTTAAGGGGAAGTCTCTCAACCCATAATGCCAAAAGAAGGAAGCATAAATACTGAGAGATTTGACTAATAGAAATTAAAAATTTTAAATCTCAAAAATAATACAAAGAATTAAGAATAAAATAAAGTTGAAAAAATATAAACACACCTGGCTGACAAAGTGTTAAATGCTAAACATACAGAATTATTACAAATTAATTAGGAAAAAGGAGCAATAGGTAGGAATTGGAAATTAACAAAAGAAAATACTGATACGAAAAAAGTTTCATATTTCATATAAATATATGAAAACTGTCAAGTTACAACAGTTATAGTTTGTCTATAAAATTGGCAAAGATTTAAAATTTAAAGTGTCAAGATGCCTAACTTAATCAAAAGTTTTTGTGGAAATACTTTTGTATACTACATTGCTGGTGAGAATACAAATTAGTGCAATATACATGGAGGACAATAAGTATGGGCTTCCCTCATGGCTCAGCAGATAAAGAATCCACCTGCAAGGCAGAAGACACAGGAAACATGGGTTCGATCCCTGGGTCAGGAAGATCCCCTGGAGGAGGAAATGGTAACCCACGCTAGTATTCTTCCCTGAAAGATCCCATGGACAGAGGAGCCTGGTGGGCTACAGTCCATGGGGTCACAAAGAGTCAGACACGACTGAGGGACTAAGCATGTGTGAACACAGCAATAAGTAATAAAAACCTTTAAAATTTTCATACTTTTCAATACAGTAGTTTTATTCTAGAAATTCATAAGTAAAAAATGAAAAATATCTAAATATTCAACAGGAAATTGTTATGGTATATATGCACTACTATAAAAAAGTATTATATGTTATTATTATACATGCTATATATAATTTTATTCTGACATGGGAAAGGGACAAAGGAAAAAATGTTTAAAAACAGTTCCTTCAAAGTGTTGGGATTACTATTTGGGACAGCACTATGGTTTCAAAAGTATCCCTGAAAAAAACAGAAGTTATTATACTATTGGGTTGCAAGTAAAATAGATAAGTAAGATATAACAAATGACAACTCTCAAGATGGGAGTGGGTCAATTTTCATAAAGAATAAATTATGTGAAAAGTGGCATAGCACCCTGTTACTTTTTTAAAGTCATTATCATCCTGGCTATAAAGCTCTTTGCCATAAAAATTAAGCCAAATTGAATTGCTACACGGAATATCAAAGGAATTTGATAATTTCTGAAAATCACAAAGAACTAAGAACAAAAAGACTGCCAAGATACTACAGTTGAGCAATGTTCTAATATGTGAAATGGATGGATCTTTCAACTCTCTCAGACTCTGACCCTGTCCACATTTAACTGGTAAACATCACAACATCTTAACGCGGCATAGCATATACAGTATAATGATGGAAAACACTGGATTTACAAAAAGGATGAATACTAGAAATAAAAAACCAGTAGCCTCATATTGGTTTATAAAACAAAATTCTCACCAAAGTATTAAACCAGTAGATATAAGTTTGGAAGAAAATGATAGGAACAAATCTTCTAGCCACAAGAGTGTGTTCAACCACTGAAAACCCAGTTCAGAAAAAGCCGCATCACTCACTGCACAGACTTGGGAGCAGCATGTCACTGCTCCCCTCTGATCTTCTAGGTTAGTCCCCGGGCCTGGCTGGTTCCATACACATTCCCATCCCCACTGTCAGCCACTGTGCCCCTGAAGCCTTTCTTTCCTGTTCCCATGCCAGGCTTTATTTCCCTGGTGCTCACCCTAGCTTGACTGCAAACAAGCAGCTGTGCTGAGAATACTCAGATTCCCTGCAGAAGGTATATGGCCACACCACAAAACACAGGGGGCATGCATCTCTAGCCCTCAAATTTGAGAGGAAGAGTAATGGATCAAACTGAAGGTGTCAATACATGCTTTGTTTCCACCAGATGACTGTTTTCATCAGCAGGACTCATTTATAAACAGTCGAGAGAGACACAGAGTGGACTCAGCACCCGTGGTGCCTTTTCCTGGATAAAGTGTCAGGATACTTTCTAAGACATGCTTGCAAGTAGGAGTCTTCTAGACAGACACACTGGCTGCAGAACTGAGTCAGCCTGATTTGTGGCAGCCTTGTCTAAGTTACTCCACGTTGGACAGAGTTGGTTAGTGCCTCCTAGAACTGGTCTCCTGCCTACTGCCTTGTTCCAAATATTTCCTAGGCCAGCTGGCAGAATGCTACACTGGTGTTTTTATGAACTAGATCAAGCCCTTAGCAGAGCCAGTCAGCTATACCGTTCCTAATATTTTGCAGGTCTGGGTTCTGCTGGCTTAGAAAGATTGGGCATATCGGCTAGCACTCACTCTTACAGAAGAAACAGAATCAGGGACCATTCTATGAATCATAATTTACTTCTGAAATGCTTCAATAAAATGAGCAATCAATTAATCCAAGTACAATTCTTCCTTGGTTTAGGAACTGCATAGGATGGAATAACAAAAACAGAAACCACAACAAATCCTTGGTTTCTCAGATCTATAAGCCCTCGACATGCTCCTTTAGACAGAGCAATAATACACTTCCGATATCTATGGAAACTTCAACTTTAAAACTTATTAGTGAGTCCCTCTGTCTAAGTAAGTCCCTCTGTCTTATTTAAAAAGAAAGATTATCAATGGGCATCATTGGGTATTATGACCCCCACCATAACCACCCACTCATATGCTCATATATAAGTACATCTGATACATCTGGAGACACATTAAACCCCACAATAGGACACGTCATATAAGCGGGCAAGCTGACATTGAACATTGGTGAAAACTGACTAAGAGCTAGGTCATAAAGCTGGCCAATTTTAAATAGTTGTGTGAAATAATTGGTATCATGCAGAATATATCATTTCACACCAATGCACTTTATTAAAAAAAAAAACCATGTAACTAGAGGAAAAATATTTAAAAATTTAAAATACATTTCTAAACTATCAGTCAAAAAATAAATAAAATGGAAATTATAACTAAATATTATGTACCAAAATGGTAAGACATAATTAAAGAGGTTCCTAAAAGTTTCATCTTAGATGCTTCCATTGAAAAGCAAGGCACAACTTATTGAAGTGATAACTGACCATAAGGAATTAGAAAAAAGAACAGCAAAATAAACTCAAGAAAATGAGAGAAAATAATAAAAATAAGAGCAGAAGTTAATGTAAAAGAAAATAAACATATAATGAAGAGGATCAACAGAGGTCAGAAAAGTAACAAAACATAAAAATCTCTGGAGAAAATAATCAAAGGGGAAAAAGAGAGACATTAAAATTTTTTAAATCAGGAATAAAAAGGGCAAAGCTATAGTTGCTACAGAGATTAAACAGATAAGACATTATGAATATGTTTGTGTCTATAAACTTGAAAACTTATTAAATAAACAATATATACAGTTTAAAAAAATAACTCATAAAAAAATAGAGACCATTAAGAGTCCTACAAGCTTTAAAGAAATTGAATTAGCAGTTCAAAATAGTTCTATTACACACACATACACACACAGGAACCAGACAGATATCCAGGAAATTCCACAAGACATTTGAGCACTGGGAAATTCTAATCTTATGCAAGCTATTCCACAGTGGAAAAAAAATCATTTGTGATATAGATTTGCTTTCAAAACCAAATGAGGATATTATAAGCAAAGAAAAATATAAACCAATCTCACTAATGAATGAATACAGATTCAAAGCCTCTAAAAATAAACATTTTTACAAAACAAATCAGACAGTGAATTAAAAGGTAATTTGTTACAACCAAGTTGGTATTTCCTAGGAATCCTAGATTGGTTTATCATGAGAAGATCAACAGTAGCTCACCACATTAATATGTTAAGGTGAAAAAATAGTGTATCTTAATAAAGGTAGGAAAACTGGGTAAAATTTTACATCTATCTACTGGTTCTGCAATACGGAAGATCTGGGTTCAATCCCCAGGTTGGGAATTTCCCCTGGAGAAGGGAACAGCTACCCATTCCAGTGTTCTGGTCTGGAGAATTCCATGAACTGTATGGTCCACAGGGTTGCAAGTCAGACACGACTGAGCAACTTTCACTTTCACTTTCTTCATGATGTGAAAAATAACGGCAACAACCTCCTTAGCAAACTGGGAATAGAAGGCATTTTCTCAGCCTGATAAAGGGCATTTCAAAAAACCCACAGACATCTCATAACTAACAGTGAAACTCTAACAGCATCTTTGGTAAGATCAGTTTCAATATAAGGATGCCTGTTTTCATCAATCATATTCTACACTGTTCTGGAGGTCCTTGCATAGTAAATCAAGAAAAAGGAAAGTTAAAGGACTAGGAAAAAAGAAACAAAAACTTTCATTATTTTGCAGATGATATGACCCCTTACATAGAAAATCTCAAAAAACAAAGCTTAACACATCGGGGTTATTTAATAAATGTTGAGAAAAATAAACAATAAAATAGTTGTGAGGATTAAGTGAAATAATCTATGTTGACTATTTGGTGCATAGTAGTAATTTTGTTAATACTAATTTCCTTCCCCCTAAAATTTACTTTTAGGTATCAATGTCATTTGGGAAAAGAATTTTTAAAGAGTAAAAATTGCACCCCAATGTTCATAGCACCATTAATTACAATTGCCAAGATATGGAAGCAACCTAAATGTCCGTCAACAGATGAAAGAATAAAGAAGATGTGTGTGTGTGTGTGTAAGTTTGTGTGTGTGTGTGTGTGAGTATGCATGTGCACATGGAATACTGCTGCTGCTGCTGCTAAGTCACTTCAGTCATGTCCAACTCTGTGCGACCCCATAGACGGCAGCCCACCAAGCTCCCCCATCCCTGGGGTTCTCTAGGCAAGAACACTGGAGTGGGTTGCCATTTCCTTTTCCAATGCATGAAAGTGAAAAGTGAAAGTGAAGTCACTCAGTCGTGTCTGACTCTTCACGACCCCATGGACTGCATGCAGCCTACCAGGCTCCTCTGTCCAAGGGATTTTCCAGACAAGAGTACTGGAGTGGGTTGCCATTGCCTTCTCTGACATGGAATACTACTCAGCCATAAAAGGAAGAAAATCCACAACAATGTGGATGAATTTAAAGGGCAATATGCTACAAGGTGCTGAAGCAAGTCCATCCGGACACAGGCATCTCGTCCAAGGCCATGGGAATCATGAACTCCTTCGTCAACGACATTTTCGAGCGCATTGCTGGCGAGGCATCGCACCTGGCGCATTACAACAAGCACTCGACTATCACATCCAGGGAGATCCAAACCGCCCTGCGCTTGCTGCTACCTGGGGAGCTGGCCAAGCATGCTGTGTCCGAGGGCACTAAGGCTGTCACCAAGTATACCAGCTCCAAGTAAATATAATATGCCTAGCCGCTGTTAACAGAGAAGGCAATGGCACCCCACTCCAGTACTCTTGCCTGGAAAATCCCATGGACGGAGGGCCTGGTGGGCTATAGTCCATGGGGTCGCTAAGAGTCGGACACGACTGAGTGACTTCACTTTCACTTTCATGCTACACACAAATATACAGTTGATGGAATTCTCCAGGCCAGAATCCTGGAGTGGGTAGCCTTTCCCTTCTCCAGGGGATCTTCCCAACCCAGGGATCAAACCCAGGACTCCTGCATTGAAGGCAGATTCTTTACCAGCTGAGCCACAAGGGAAGCCCAAGAATATAGGAGTGGGTAGCCTATTCCTTCTCCAGAGGACCTTCCTGACCCAGGAATCAAACTGGAGCCCTCTTCATTGCAGGTAGATTCTTTACCAGCTGAGATACCAGAGAAGTCTCCCGTTTCAATCCCTGGGTTGGGAAGATCCCCTGGAGAAGGAAATAGCAACCCACTCCAGTATTCTGGCCTGGAGAATCCCATGGACAAAGAAGCCTAGCAGGCTATAGTCCATGGGGTCGCCAAGTTGGACACAACTGAGCAACTAACACACTTTCATAACCAGTAAGGGTGGTGGTATTTGAAAGATATATGCATACATACATATATGAAGAACTCCTACATATCAATAAAAAAAAAGGATTACTTAGTAGGAAAAATAAGCAACTGACATGGACAGGTATTCAAAGAAAAGGAAATACAAAAATACAAATCATGAAAAGATGATTCAAGGGGATAGTCACAGGGTTCACTGTGGAGCATGTGTACAGCTAGCTGCCTGCTATAACTGGCCTCTTCTTTCCCTGGTTGGGAGGCCACGGAGGCCCTGAAACAGGTGGCTATGATGAGAGTGGACTCAGCAGGAAGCGCCAGAGTTTGCACCCTTCTGGTAGGGGTGGTGCTGGCCCAGTGCACATCCACCTTGGAGAGAAGACACAGCAGAAGATCAAGGTCTTGGTAGGAAGCGCCAGAGTTTGCAACCTCTGGTAGGGGTGGTGCTGGCCCAGTGCACATCCACCTTGGAGAGAGGACACAGCGGAAGATCAAGGTCTTGGAGATGAATGTTGGCTAGCTAAGAAATGACTAATCAAGAGTCCACTGTCATTTAAAAAAAATGATGCTAAAACTACAGAAACATCCAGCTCACACCAAGAATTCTACAAAGATAGAGGAAATTACCTGTGGTCTTGTCAAAGGAGAAGCTGTCATACTTCAGACACTAACAGTCTTTGATATGACACTAAGTAAATACAAGGAAAAAGATGCCCAGGATGTCATAATATCACTCACAACTGTAAACTGGTTACAAATAAATGTGAAAAAAAAAAAAGATACTCAACTGAAGGAAAGATATGCTCTTGAAGTTGATCAGTTCTTATCAGAGATGAGAAGCACCTTCCCATGGCTGAAGAGCATAAGTCACTAATTTGCTTGCTGAACAAGCTTCTTCCAAAGCTAAATTTTAAAAAATTATGGAAGAATCTGAAGACATGTTCAAGGAAGGATATGAGACAAGATCCCTGCACTTTTGCACGGCATAGGTGATGTACTTATTTGTCAAACTAGTGTTATCCAAATGTGGTGTCCAGGAAATGGATTTTTATGAAAATGTAGCTTTTTTAAAGCATGTAAAGGGGGAATAAATACACATATTTAACAAAAATAGAATATCTCAATCCACAATGAGACAACAGCAACATAATTCTGTTAAGACTCTCAAAGACACTTAATAATAGCAGTGCTGTAACCAGTATTGAACACACTCTGAAAACTAAATATCTAAATGATAGAATGGGTGAACTTTTAGAAAAGTACCTGGGCTCTTATAATACCGGTTTAGTACAATCTAGTACTCATGGACAGAGGAGCCTGTTGGGCTGCAGTCCATGGGGTCGATAAGAGTCGGACACGACTGAGCGACTTCACTTTCACTTTTCACTTTCATGCATTGGAGAAGGAAATGGCAACCCACTCCAGTGTTCTCACCTGGAGAATCCCAGGGACGGGGGAGCCTGGTGGGCTGCCATCTATGGGATCGCACACAGTCAGACACGACTGAAGTGACTTAGCAGCAGCAGCAGCAGCAGCAGCAGTACTCATTGGAGGTAATCAACACTATCTTACAGAAGATTCTGTAGACAAATATCTTTTAGGAACACAGCTCTTCCATAGGAGAAATTGATGTAAGAACTGCTCATCTGTTCATCTTGCTTTGAAGTTCTTCCTTTGTTACTTCTATTTTTCCAAATATGTCAGATCCATCAAGTGGAAACTCTTTTGTCTCTACTCTCTCAACACTATTCTTTAAATAGGTTGGAAAATAAACTTAGAGCCAAAATTAGAAAATAACTCCCTACTTTTACAAAGTCAGTTCTTCAGTTTAATATTATCAAACTCTTTGTGAGGAGTCTTTTATACTGGGAAAGTTTATGTAATTTTGAAAAGAAGTTTCATGAAATAGAAATAATGTGCATGATTTTAAGTGTTGCTGTTTTTATAGTACAGATAAATCATGCTGATGATATCACCATCTCCTGAAAAAAGGCAGATGATTGACTGCCATCTTTAATCACCAGGAAAAGGAAAACCACATGTTAAAACCACAATGAGATACAATTCTCAACATACCAGATCAGCAAAAATGTTTAAAAAAAGTTTGACAGTATCAAATGTCAGCAAGAATGTGCAGCAACAGAAACCAATACATTGCTAGAGGGAGTGTAGTTGGCCAACCCCATTTCATAAAATGTGCTATGTGCTAGGTCACTTCACTTGTGTCCGACTCTTTGTGACCCCATGGACTGTAGCCCACCAGGCTCCTCTGTCCATGGGATTCTCCAGGCAAGAATACTGGACTGGGTTGCCATTTCCTACTCCAAGGGGATCTTCCTGACCTGGGGATGGAACCCACATCTGTTACATCTCCTGCACTGGTAGGTGCATTCTTTACCACTAGAACCACCTGGAAAGCCCACAAAAATAGAGTTGGTCATTAATAGCAATTTTAACATGTGCATAAATTATGACCCCCCCAAGTCTATTTCTAGGTATATGCTCCAAAGAAGCCTCACTCACGTGTATTAATTGTCTATTGCTGCTGTAACAAATTAACACAAATTTAGTGGCTTAACACAATTTAAATTTATTCTCTTACATTTCAGGAGGTCAGAAGTTCTAAAATCAAGGTCAGCAGGGCTGCATCCCTTCTCGAGGCTCTGAGGAGAATTCATTCCTTTACCTTTTCTAGCTTCCGTAGACTGCCTGCACTCCCCGGTTCATGGCCCAATTCTCCATTTTCAAATGAACTTCAAAGCAGTACAGCATCTTCCTGTACATGGCCCTCCTGCCTCTCTAATATAAGGACCGTTGTTACCGCTCTGGGCCCACCCAGATAATCCACAATAATCTCCCCATATCAAGATCCTTAGCTGAGTCACCTCTTCAAAGTTCCTCTTGTCTTATAAGGTAAGATATTCACAGATTCTGAAGATTCAGATGTGGACATCTTTGAGACGCTATTACTCAACATGCTACAAAAGTAAACTAGGGGACATGTACAAAGTGCTTACAACAGCATTATTTATAAGAGAAAAAACAACAACAAACCCTAGAAATAACTCAAAAGTCTGTCAGTTATAGAATAGGTAAATTGTGATATATTTATTCAGAGGGGTGTTATACTTCAGTGGATATTACGACTATGCATTTGGGCAGAAAAAGCAAGAAACAGAAAAATGTACATAGAATGATTCCATTTATACAAAGTTCAAAGACAGAGAAAATAAAATTGCATATTTTATTTTCAAACATACATAGGTGGTGAAGCCATAAAACAAAATGCAAGGCAATAATTACAGGATGGTGATAACAGGGGTAGGATTCAGGAGGGAGGGCAATAAAATTGTGAAGGGGCAGCACACGACTTCAGGGGTAATGGCAACATTTTATGTTTTAATCTTCATGACAAATAGATGGGGAAACAGTGGAAACAATGGCTGACTTTATTTTTCTGGGCCCCAAAATCACCGCAGATGGTGAAGCAGCCATGAAATTAAAAGACGCTTACTCCTGGAAGGAAAGTTATGACCAACCTAGACAGCATATTAAAAAGCAGAGACATTACTTTGCCAACAAAGGTCCGTCTAGTCAAGGCTATGGTTTTTCCTGTGGTCATGTATGGATGTGAGAGTTGGACTGTGAAGAAGGCTTAGTGCCAAAGAATTGATGCTTTTGAACTGTGGTGTTGGAGAAGACTCTTGAGAGTCCCTTGGGCTGCAAGGAGATCCAACTAGTCCATTCTGAAGGAGATCAGCCCTGAGATTTCTTTGGAAGGAATGATGCTAAAGCTGAAACTCCAATACTTTGGCCACCTGATACGAAGAGCTGACTCATTTGAAAAGACCCTGATGCTGGGAAAGATTGAGGGCAGGAGGAGAAGGGGATGACAGAGGATGAGATGGTTGGATGGCATCGCTGACTCGATGGACATGGGTTTGGGTAGACTCCAGGAGTTGGTGATGGACAGGGAGGCCTGGTGTGCTGCGGTTTATGGGCTCGCAAAGAGTCAGACACGACTGAGCGACTGAACTGAACTGAAGTAGGAAGCATGTCCAGTTTATAATTATTTTTTACTCTGTACATACATATTTTCTCCCCTCTGGATATGTGATACATTTCACAATTTTTAGGAAAAGCAACGGACAATAATGAAAACTGAAGATCCACAGCTCTTGTCATTGCCAGTATGTTCAGCACACGTTTTGTTTTTACTTTCATTTCCAGGGGTCCAGGGGGTATGCTTCAGCAATGTACATGAGCAGTTAACAACCCAACTCTCACTACGTTAATGGGAACACTGCAGCTAAACCACTAAACTAAACTTTACTCCATGGAGTTATTGGCACTAAAACAGAATGTTTATTTAGAGAACTACACACCTCAATTTGTTCACTTTTCTCGTTCTTTAAGTGTGCTGACATTACTATATGTTACAGATAACCTATTAAACTGTTCATGGGGTTCTCAAGGCAAGAATACTGAAGTGGTTTGCCACTCCCTTCTCCAGTGGACCACATTTTGAATATTCATTGGAAGGACTGATGTGGAAGCAGAAACTCCAATACTTTGGCCACCTGATGTGAAGAGCTGACTCAGTGGAAAAGACCCTGATGCTGGGAAGGATTGAAGGCAAGAGGAGAAGGGGATGACAGAGGATAGTATGGTTGGATGGCATCACCGACTCTATGGACATGAGTTTGAGCAGGTTTCATGAGTTGGTGATGGACAGGGAAGCCTGGCATGCTGCAGTCCATAGGGTTGCAAAGAGTTGGACATAACTGAGAGACTGAACTGAACCTATTAAACAGAACTGCCTTCCTTCTCTATAATTCTCTCCACATTGCTCTGTCCTGATAACTTTTATGACTTTGATACTACTGATATGTAATTTAAAGTTAATAATCTAATCAAAAATATAGATTGATAACAATGAGAAATCATAATTTTTTAACTATGTTATTTCTCCAACCTCTAATTGGATAAAACCAACAATTAACTATTTTCACACACAAAGCAAACTTTTCTCAAAAGTGGCAGAACCCAATATTTGAGTCCACATGGCAATAGTTCTCCAGTTTCTCCATAATACTTTGTATGACAGATCTCACTGTCAAAGTACCAAAGCACTTAATTCCCCTTTTAGATCTACTAACTGTCCAATTTCACATCTGCCCTGTAGCCTCTTCTCTAAGAAAAGACAGTATTTCAAGCACTATTCCCCTAGATATTACAACAGAATTAGCTGAGCCAGCTTGGGAATTCAAAGACTCCCTTGAACATAAGTTTCTTGTAAGACCCATATTTATCATCTGACAAAAACTTCAAATGAACACACAAAAATAATTTTCCCACATAGGAAGTTTTTGATTTTATTCAAAAAAATTTTAAAGAAATGGTATAAATATTGCTATCCTTTTCTTATGTTTCTATAGGGATCCAAATGATGAGAATGCTTTCTTGTGTGAGCAAAGGGGACAGTTGGTAGAGGTGGTAGTTTTCTCATAGAGGCTCAGCTGGCTTCACATATAACATAAATATGCAATAATTCTAAAGATATGTATAATTAAAATCCATATTACTAATATATTCTATTTTATGTTATAAAAGGTCTAACAGAAATTTCTACAAATACAATTTTGAAGGGTGGATGGCTAATCAAAATAAGAAAATTTGTATGTATATAGGAAGACACTGAAGTATGCGCTGCTGCTGCTGCTAAGTCGCTTCAGTCGTGTTCGACTCTGTGCGAACCCATAGACGGCAGCCCACCAGGATACCCCATCCCTGGGATTCTCCAGGCAAGAACACTGGAGTGGGTTGCCATTTCCTTCTCCAATGCATGAAAGTGAAAAGTCAAAGTGAAGTTGCTCAGTTGTGTCCGACTCTTCACAACCCCATGGACTGCAGCCTACCAGGCTCCTCCATCCATGGGATTTGCCAGGCAAGAGTACTGGAGTGGGGTGCCACTGCTTCCTCCGCACTGAAGTATAGGTAATCCATTTTAGATGACGTATCTTTCACTCTCCATAATGGGGCTCAGTATGTGATTCTGCTAAGTAATATTCAGAATAGTAAAAATGATTTTAAAATCCTGAAATGATATAAGATATTCTGCTATGCAGTCTCTAAAATTAGTATCATATCACATAGAATTTTTTTTTTAAACAACAGTCAGAGCAAGAAAACTGTAACCAAGCCAGACACAGCTTTTTCCTGAAAAACTGCTCTGTATCAACCTCGTACTAAATCACCAAAGCAGGCAACGAGGGGTAAAAATATCCAAATAATTCACCAACATTGGACTCCAGAGCTTCCAAGCAGTCCTAACACCCGTCTCCATTTTGATGTTCATAATACAAAAAAAATACACCCAAAATACCAATGACAGAAGACCCTGATGCCTTTAATGGCTTTGCTCTTGTCAGCTGGGAAGAATACCATCAGCACCGCACGGCAGTGATTTTACATATACAGAAACTGAAGCAATAAGCAGTTAAGCAGTGCAGCCAAAGCACTGAGCCTGGATAGTAATAGAGGACTGCATGATTTTCAGAATCCACTCTGTGTACTCAGATTTTATATGGCATGTGGTCCGAAGAGAAACTTGAACCAACTTTGGTACAGATCCCCAGCAGCTAACAAAGACTTAGAGTTGGAATAAAAATTTTCTGTTGTTTTTTTGTCTTATGCTCCTAAATTTAGTCTTGATGGAGGTCTTCAGGCCCTTAATAATTCATCCTGCTTAATTCTAATAGTAGGGCATACAGTGACATATGAGAGACAGAAACCTGCCTAATCTCCTTGACCTGTCATCTCTAACCATCCACCCAAGGGCATCCCTAATATTTGACACCATCTTTTCAGACTGGCCTCCTGCATGAAATAGGATCAGGACAGCTTATAAATTTCCTAGCCACAAATTCCTTAAATTCAACTGAGATAAAAGCAGATGAGAAATAATTCTTACAGATCATATTCTTGCAAATAACTGATTTAAAGGTGTACTTCCTGCAGTAATAATCAGAGATAATTCAATCTCCTTAAAGCCATCATCACATAGAGTAATCACTATTAAAATAATCCTTCATGGGTTGATCATGAAAAAATCAATGCCTCTTGGCCAAGGTTCCTTCATAAATTCCCAAGGAAAGGTAAGTGCTTTTGATGGTTCATGACAGGAAGTCCAAACTCTATCCTGACCTCCTCCAACAGTCAATTGAGGGTTCAGGACACTGGATCTGGACCTGTGTGGCACACAGCAGAAGTTTTAGTCCTAGGTGTTCATTGGAAGGACTGATACTGAAGCTGAAACTCCAATACTTTGGCCACCTCATGAGAAGAGTTGACTCATTGGAAAAGACTCTGATGCTGGGAGGGATTGTGGGCAGGAGGAGAAGGGGATGACAGAGGATGAGATGGCTGGATAGCATCACCGACTCGATGCACATGAGTTTGGGTGAACTCCAGGAGTTGGTGATGGACAGGGAGGCCTGGTGTGCTGCAGTTCATGGGGTCGCAAAGAGTCAGACACGACTGAGCGACTGAACTAAACTGAACTGAGGGATGGGTATCACGTGCTTTCTTGAGATCAAAAGGTAGACGAGGGTCTTGAACAGGTATAGCAGTGGAAAAAAAAAACAAAGTCAAATAAGAGACCTGAGAGGAGTGTGTAAAAGTCAATCAGACAATCAGAGGGACAAGGAAAAGAGGAACAGTCTAGATATACTCGCAAAGAAGCCTGGACTCACATTCACATTCACACATTCACAACATATGGTGGGAGGCACAGAATAGTGGAAAGCAACTCCTGAAACAGTTCCCTGTGGTGAGAAATTGAGACACTGGCCCCCTTGGTGTGGGTGGTGAGGAACCCATTCATGATGCTGGAATGAAAGATTTTATAGTTTTTTTTTTTTTCCTTTTACAGTATAAGGATGAATTATAAACTTTAGACAGATTCTAATTGTCATACAGACAATTTCTGGTTGTGGTTTGTGCAATGTGGCCTTATACTATTATAATCATGCCTGGTGGACATTAGATATTCAGTGTGCATTTGTGAAGTGGGATTTAAGGAATGGCATGCCTTTGAGAGGAACTAATGCTATTTTCCTCACAAATAGTATCTTCGTGGGCAAATGATTCACATTGATGCATGAATTGATATGCATTGATGCATATCAATAGCATGAATTCCTTAGGAAATTTTTCCACAGGTCCCTCCCTTCACACTAAGTTCAAGATTTAGCCAAATCTAGTGTATAAACACACACACACATACACACACACACATATACATTACATATCTATCCATGTGTGTGTGTGTGTGTGTATATATACATATATACACACAGTTATCCATCCAGAAAAGACAAGTCAGGATTCCATTGACAAGACAGCAGCTCTGCAAAGCAATCTAGTTTTGCAGCAGCAGGCCGTTCGTTACTCTGACTTTCGACCTTGGTCTTCTAAGCCATCAGACAAGCATACAGTAGACAGTGTCACACCAATTACTCCAGCACTGCATGTGCTAGGTTAGCCTTTAACAGAGCTACTAAACAAGACTTGTGATCTATTTAAATTGTAAAGGAATTGAGGTAATTATGGAATTAACTGATTCTTCAGATAATAAAAATGATGAGCTTCTCATGGACCCAGTACCTGGACCAGGTGTTTCAAATTCATATAATATTCACAACAGCAATGCCAAGTGAGTATGATTGATCTCATTATCATGCAAGGAACCTGAGATGAAAACACAACTAACTTACACCGTGTATGTAATTTACCAATAACTGAGCTAGAGTGCTAATAACTCAGGGATGCTTGAGTCGAAAGCTTGGACTCTTTTTATCATACCATGTTACCTTGAAGAATTAGCCATCTGTGTTTGGGGCCACTGCCCATGGTGTTAAATGCAGCTCCAAAACCATAAAAAGATCTGTCAGTGGTAATAAACAATAGTTTATGTTCAACTTAATGTACTAGAACAGAGTCAGAAGCTAATATCGTCTTTCTTCTTGTTGGCCAGCTCAATGCCACAGCCACATTTTTTCCTAGTCTATAATCAAATATATTAGCAAAGTTTGACTTCTGCAGAAGGAAAACACAGAATAAATTAAGTATGCCTCTGTAAAGTTTGAAGTTCTTGCTTCATGACAAGTAGGCACATCATAACTGCAAATGTCTTTCCTCAGGTGCAGCCCATTTCATAGATATGATGAAATAACTGAAGAAAGTGGAGTCAGAATCCTTATTTTAATTTTCCAAAACCAGAAGGTTGATATGTAAGTACAACTGCCTGATATATCCCCTGAGTTAAACCTCTGTCCATGCGATTTCCCAGGCAAGGATACTGGAGTGGGTAGCCATTCCGTTCTCTGGGGGATCTTCCCTATCCAGGGATTGAACTCTGGTCTCCTGCATTGCAGGCAGATTCTTCACCATCTGAGCCACCAGAGAAGCTCTTGAAAGCTCTCCTGACCGTGGTCATATAGGAAGTTCTCAGGAAGTGTGAAAAACGTTGGTGTGATGCCAGAAGTCCTGAATTCCCTAGCCAAGCTCTGGCTACTGTTTAGATCTAAACTTCTGGGCCATTTAATTTTCCTAAGCCTCCATTTCTTCACTTTGAATGGGGAAAATGACTCCTACCTTTCACAGCAGTAAGGATTGAAGCATTTTATAAATCATAAATTCCACACAAATATACCCCCACATTCAGAATACAGAACAGGAATCCAACTAGAAGCATTAGGAACTCTCCAATTCATGAATTCTGTCCCCATAAGGCTTGACTTACTTTCTGTCTCGAGTTCTGTGAGATTTCCCTAGATGTTATTTCTGGGATGTTATCCCTCACCCGACTTATTATTTCTGATTGCTTCAGTGGGTGTCTCTCCCCAGCAATCAAACCAACCCATGACTAAAGCAACAAATGCCGCCAAAGGACTTCCCTTCTAGTCAAACAGGAAAGAGCTGTTGGATCAATAAATCACTGTTACGGTTATAACGCCAATGCCCTACTTACAGTTCACCTATAGTTTCCAAAAAGTTTCACAGCAATTTATTCTAGGAAAATTTCTTTGCTTATATACTGCAAAGTTCCAGCTCTTTTCCCAGAAACAAGTGTACATGTCTTACTCTACAATGAATATATGCAATTTAAGATCTTCAGAGAATAATTATATCACTGCTTTAAAATTATCAATATCGCTCAAATATCATGGGAGATCTGTTAACAATTTCCTCCAGTTAAATCTTAATGATGTAAACAAATTTTCTCAGTAGGTTTTAGTACTGAGCAGTTGTGATGTTTTTTAAAACTTTCATCCTAAAGGAACTATTCACCTTGTACACTCACTACCCAGCTTCCAGAAATACCAACTGTGTGGTCCATGTCAAAGTTGTCACAACTGGTAAAGAATCCCCCGGCCAATGCAGGAGATGTGAGTTTGATCCCTTGGTTGACAAGATCCCCTGGAGAAGGAAATGACAACCCACTCCAGTATTCTTGCCTGGGAAATTCCATGGACAGAGGAGCCTGGTGGGCTACAGTCCATGGGGTCCCAAAAGAGTCAGCCATGACTGAGTGACTAAACAACAACAACAATTGTGAAAAGATGTTGTGGAAGAGTTCATTCCTTGTTGTTTACACCACAACAGGCTACAGATCGTGGGTCTTAAGAACACAAATTGTGGCCCCATGAAATCTGGGTTCAGATCTTGCCTCTCTTATTAGCAGTGTGGTCTTGGACGGTGACTTCTCTGTACCTCAGTTACTTCCACTGTGCAATGGACTGATAATAGATCTGTCCTACAAAATTGTTGTCTTGGCTATATAAAGTGCTTAAGATAATGCCGGGCACACAATAGGCATTGTATAAATGTTACCTTTAATGGGTTCTATTGCAGGCAGTGAAATTTCCTGAGGCATCTTGTCACAAACTCTCCAAACATGATACGATTTACAGGGATCTTTGCCTGTAAATAATCAACACCTCGTGTCAATGAATGTGAACTTCTGGAAGGCATTCTAACACATTTTTGAACTTCTTATTCTATCAAAGAGCCTTCTTTCATGTGCAGGACTATTACAACCTTGAATATGTGAGCGAGGCATGAGTGTAATCCTTAATATCTCCCATAGTAGTAAAAGTATAGAGTCCTGACAAAATTAGATAACCTGGGTTTGCATCCTGGTTCTCCCATTTACTAGCTGTGAAAACCTTGGTAACTTACTAAACCTCCCAAAGTCCAGTTTCTTCAGACATAAAATGTGGGAAGCAGTGGTATTTTTACTGACAAAGGTCCGTATAGTCAAAGCTATGGTTTTTTTAGTAGGCACGTACAGACGTGAAAGTTGGACCACATAGAATGCTGAGCACCAAAAAACTGATGCTTCAAATTGTGGTGCTGGAGAAAACTCTTGAGAGTTGGTCTCCTTGGACAGCAAGGAGACCAAATCAGTCAATCCTAAAGGAAATCAACTCTGAATACTCATTGGAAGGACTGAGGCTGAAGCTGAAGCCACCTGATGTGAAGAGCCAACATATTGGAAAAGACCCTGATGCTGGGAAAGATTGGGGGCAGGAGGAGAAGGGGGCAGCAGAGGAAAAGATGGTTAGATAGCATCACTGACTCAATGGATGTGAATTTGAGGGAACTCTGGGAGATAGTGGAGGACAAAAGAGCCTGGTGTGCTGCAGTCCATGGGGTCACAAAGAGTCAGACACAACTAAACCACTGAGCAATAGCAAAACAATATCTGTCTCACAGAGCTCTTGAGGAATAAATGAGAAAATGAAATCTTAGCACAGTGCCTAGCATATCTTATATGCTATTGCTATTCATATATATATATTTTGTGGCCTGGCTAGTTCAGTTGAAAATTAGTTATTTGCCTGTGTACTAATCAAAAAATTCTATTAGCAGCTGATACTTTAAGGATAAAATGCAAAGATGAAGTTTTACTAGCAGCAGTAACAGAAGTCTTTTCTTGTGCTGTTGTAATAGCAGATTTAGTTCACACAAAGAGGCATTTTTGGAAACTTTTATTATAAACTTTATAATATAGAACAATCCTGGAGAATTCATCCAAGAAATATATAGAAATATGTTGAGAAGGTGGTTAATAGAATAGAATCATCCATGCTTCCTTTCTACTAATGCTTCTCGTTTGTCTTCATGATGTAAGAATCGGCTCAGAACTTCAGAATGATAGAGTCATAGAGGGAGAAGTTCAGAGGATATCCAGCCAGGGAAGGCTGGTAACCGCCTCACTCAAGTCAGGCAGACGTGACTTAAACATGGTTTGTCTTCAGCAAAGCTGAGCTAGTCTGTCCGCTGTTGGTCCCTCGGTGACTTTCCTCGCCTCTTCTCAGTCTTCAAACCTATCCTGGTCCCATTATTCTTCTTATCAAGTGGTCGATTTATTTTTGTTTGTGTTAACTATTAATTAACTTGTTCACAGCTGATGGGCTCTCAGATGTTTGGAGATTCTTACAGTTGGAAAAACCAGAAATTCTGAGGGAAATTAAGCAATAATAGTAGGATTATAGGTTGTGAAGTTGTCAGTTTGGAGGAAAGATCACTGCCTGATATTTTTTTGCCCACTGTTCCTTTGTCTAGGCCCATCTTGTTCCTGTGGACTCACTAGTGTTCTTCAGTTCAGTCGCTCAGTCGTGTCCAACTCTTTGCAACCCCATGAACCGCAGCACGCCAGGCCTCCCTGTCCATCACCAATTCCCAGAGTCCACCCAAACCTATATCCATTGAGTCAGTGATGTCATCCAATCATTTCATCCTCTGTCGTCCCCTTCTCCTCCTGCTCTCAATCTTTCCCAGCATCAGGGTCTTTTCAAATGAGTCAGCTCTTCACATCAGGTGGCCAAAGTATTGGAGTTTCAGCCTCAACATCAGTCCTTCCAATGAACACCCAGGACTGATCTCCTTTAGGATGGACTGGTTGGATCCCTTGCAGTCCAAGGGACTCTCAAGAGTCTTCTCCAACACCACAGTTCAAAAGCATCGTTCTTTGGCACTCAGCTTTCTTTATAGTCCAACTCTCGCATCCATACATGAACACTGGAAAAACCATAGCCTTGACTAGACAGACCTTTGTTGGCAAAGTAATGTCTCTGCTTTTTAATATGCTGTCTAGGTTGGTCATAACTTTCCTTCCAAGGAGTAAGCGTCTTTTACTAGTGTTCTTAGAATGGAACAATTATACAGAAAAACTTTCTTTGATTTTGGACTTGGAGACAAAGAGACTCATTTCCTATTACATAATAGTTGGCTATATCCTCTATTGCAGTTAATTGGAAGACCCAGAAAGCAACCCTGGAACCAAATCATTTGTTTCCTAAAGATATCAAACAATGACAATACTAAGGAATGGATTATCTCCAGCCTCACCAAAGATACATAAAGACAATGGGTAGCTGTGCAAATAGAACTTTATTACAGGCCCCCTAGACTATACTGCCAGCCAGATGGCAGCCCTGAGCCCCTCTCCTGTAACATTCTGGAGCAGCTAACTGGTAACACGATGAGTGCCTCAGACAGGAGCGTGTGTGTGTGCTCAGTCGTGTCTGACTCTTTGAGACCCCATGAACTGTAGCCCATCAAGCTCCTCTGTCCATGGGATTTCCCAGGCAAGAATGTTGGAGCGTGTTGCCACTTCCTTCTCCAGCCTCAGACATGAGGTCCATTCAAAACTAAGCACATCTTGTTACAAACTATTAATTTTACAACTCAGAAGCAGAACTGTTTCGTAAGGTTTCTGATCTTTGATCCATAATTAAGATGAAATGTTAGAACTGGAAGAGTCTTGGAAACCATCTTACTAGCTCCTTCATCCCTCATGTTACATATGAAGGTTCTGAGGCTGGCGTGAAGGGACGGCACCCCTCACAGAGAGCAGGGCAAAACTGGCTGCTTATTTCCTCTTTTGTCTTATTTCTCATCTCCGTCAGAAAGGGAGATGCTGTTTACTGGATCTTCTCAAAGCCAGGACTAGAAGAAACAGTGATACAGGAAGGCTGCTGCTGCTGCTGAATCGCTTCAGTCGTGTCTGACTCTGTGCGACCCCACAGACGGCAGCCCACCAGGCTCCCCCGTCCCTGGGATTCTCCAGGCAGGAACACTGGAGTGGGTTGCCATTTCCTTCTCCAATGCATGAAAGTGAAAAGTGAAAGTGAAGTCGCTCAGTCGTGTCCGACTCTTCAAGACCCCATGGACTGCAGCCCACCAGGCTCCTCCACCCATGGGATTTTCCAGGCAAGAGTACTGGAGTGGGGTGCCATTGCCTTCATGGAGAATCCTAAATCTAACCCTTATGTCCCTGTGGCCTAAAGGCCTCAGTGCTTGCTTCCTAACCTATAAAAGGGAGAGAATAACTGCCAGTCTCCCTTTACCATCAGATTACTATGAAGATTATATGAGAGAATTCTGTAAAAATGCCAGGCTCAATTTAATATTCAGATACAGGAAACGTTACTTTTAGTTCCAAAGGCATTGACTGAGGACCTTAAAAATGGAATTTCTGCAAAACACAGAAATGGACAAATCAACATTTGCACTGTAATAATAATTATATACATATTATTACATATGTCTCCTTAAGCAAATAGCAGTTTACCAAAAGCGAAGCCATGTAGTTTAAAAAAAAAGAAAAAAAAGTAGTCTAATACTTATTTATTCAAATTTCCTATTTCAAATATTGAAAACCTGTCCTATTCTCTAGCTTTGTACATTTATATAGCATTCAAGCATCACTACAAACAAAGCTAGTGGAGGTGATAGAATTCCAGTTGAGCTACTCCAAATCCTGAAAGATGATGCTGTGAAAGTGCTGCACTCAATATGCCAGCAAATTTGGAAAACTCAGCAGTGGCCACAGGACTGGAAAAGGTCAGTTTTCATTCCAATCCCAAAGAAAGGCAATGCCAAAGAATGCTCAAACTACCACGCAATTGCACTCATCTCACACGCTAGTAAAGTAATGCTCAAAATTCTCCAAGCCAGGCTTCAGCAATACATGAACTGTGAACTTCCAGATGTTCAAGCTGGTTTTAGAAAAGTCAGAGGAATCAGAGATCAAATTGCCAACACCTGCTGGATCA
>NW_011495022.1:2854996-2855211 GCF_000754665.1 Bison bison bison | reverse complement strand
ATGGACGTGAGTCTGAGTGAACTCCAGGAGTTGATGATGGACAGGGAGGCCTGGTGTGCTGCGATTCATGGGGTCTCAAAGAGTCGGACACGACTGAGCAACTGATCTGATCTGAGAATTAGAAACACATTCCTAACGAATGGATTCCTTTATCAAGGATGGGAAAAAATTCTTTCATAAAGCTAGAATGACAATTAAGAAAACACACACACACA
>NW_011495022.1:2848702-2854108 GCF_000754665.1 Bison bison bison | reverse complement strand
CTTACACACACAAGCCAGACGTTACATTCTGCTAGAAATAATGAAGCAAGATGCAGATGTTGAGGTTCAGCGTGGTTTTCAGTCAAGAGAAAACATCAGCTCTAGGAAACAGAGCCACACAGCTCACAGAGTTTGGTGGACTTTGCCTTTGATGGATTGTCACAGAAGGGCAGAGGCAAGTGCTGGGCTGAATTTTACAAATGACTAAGCAAGTTCCAGAGCATTGATACACTGAGGGAGAAGCAATATAATAACAGAGGTGATTAAATCCCACATGCTTTCTGGTGGGTTCAGGAGGATGGAAAATATTTCTTCTCGATGTACAAAAGGGGGGAAAAAAAACAGCCCTGCAGGGGACAGTCACCAGTAGGAATTTTAGGTTAACAGAGGCAAAACCGCAAATAATCCATCAGCCTGAGAATTGCTGGCATGGTAACTTCTCTGTTGCTGTTGCTAAGAATTCCTGGTGGATACTAGGCTAAGAGATATGTCAAAAAATAGTATTTATCATTGTTTTCACTTTAATAAAAGCCTTGATGTTATATACCAAGTATTTAAATACCAATTTTCCCATCGCTTGTTCTACTTATAATGTACTTCAGAGGCAAGGTCTTTTACATTTCAAGGCATTGATCTGCAGGAACTAAGTTATAATCATGGGCTCACGGGGTGGCAGTTTGAAATGTAATTAAAATCTGTGTGTCTTAACAGAAAGGCCAATATTTCATGTATCTGACTTTAAAATTCAAAGGAAAGATAGTAATCACAGGTCACATAGAAGTAAAAAATGAAACAGTTGTTTTCTGAGGGAGGTCTATGAGATTTTAAATCTTGATTTGGAAATGATAACAAAAAACTATTTTCATGTTATATCTGTTTTATGTTAACGTCAGTAATACCAGTGAGGACAAGAAGAAGACATGGAACAGGGAATAAAGAATAAGGAAAAAGAGACACAGGCAATATGAAGGATGGGGAGGGGAGGACATAAGGAGGAGGAAAGGTGAGAGGGGAAAAGGGAAGCAGTTACACACAAAAAAGACAGGTATGGGGTGTCAGAAAAGAGGAAATGGAGAGCATAAGACAAGGAAACGAGAGAGGAAAGGAAAGTGAGGAAAAGGAAAGAGGCTGAGGCAAGCCATTAGCTCAGAGGATTCTGAACTATGTTGTAAATACGCTTGTTGACAATACTGTTTCATTGAACTTTGAAGCAGTAACGACTGTGATCCCTGTCTTTGCGAATGTCATTAAACTGCTTACCACAATTGGTCACAGATGACTTTAGAAGAATTACATACTTCTCCAAGGACTGACTCTTTTCTAAGGTAATGATAGATAATAATAATAATAAATCTAGAGTCCAGAAAAGAAGCTGACAATCTTGAAGGATGCTTCCTGGAAAGGAGTACAGGCTAAAGAAATATAAATTTTCTGGCTCTCAAGGGGAAGGTGCAGGCAGAGATGGTGGTGGCGGTGGTGGCGGCACACTGCTCAAACCCGAGGTGCTGGGCTCCCTACGGGCATGGATGTAGTTTAAATTATCACCCTGAGAGATCCCAGGCTGACCCCACTTTCCCTAGCAAATGATCTGCCTTGCCCAAAAGACATCACTACTGCCATTTTTAAAAATATTTACTACGTATTTATTTGACTCCACTGGGTCTTCACTACAGCATGTGGGATCTTTTTTTCTTTTTCACTGCACCATGTGGGATCTTAGTTACATGACCAGGGGTTGAACCAAGGCCCCCTGCTTTGGGAGCAGGGAGTCAAACACTGGTCCGCCAGGGAAGTCCACTACTGGCATTTAAATCAACATATGAAAAACAGACTATATCTCCTTTGCTTCAACACTGCCATTATTAACAACATAATCACTCTTTTCTCAAAGGCCCAGGACTACTATATTAGTCATAGTTGATTTTTTTCTCTTGTATTTATCCTCCCAAATCTGCTAATTCCTCTTTTTTTTTTTTTTTTTTTACTGATAATCGATGCAGTTCTTGGTTCCCTGTGCCTTCATCTCTCTAATACTCATAGCCTGGACCACTAGAGAGTTGTACCTGTCCATCTGACCCGGGGACCCTAATCCTTCTCTCTGCTAAGATATGATAGGCCCCTTGGCCTATACGTGGCCTACTTCAGTATTATTAGCTAAGCCGCTGGTTGTAATTGACCTTGTAACCCGGTACTAGTACAATACCTAGACGACTTGCCCTTGTAAACCACATTCTCAATTATATTCCTTTTCTTCATTTATTTACAGAACAAGTATTTTGGGGTTATCTACTACCTGCTAGGCACTGTGCCACACACAGGGGCACTACAAAGCTGTGGAAGTCACAGCATCTGCCCCCAAGGCGCTCATAGTTTAATGGAGAGAAAGTCAGGATAGCCAAAATTGAAATGATCAAAAATGGGCTAAATAGCAAAAGTCATATGGGCAAAGTGCCATGGAAGTAGGTAGGAAAAAAAAACTTCCATGGGGAGTTTGCCATCCTCATTATTCTTTTTTGATACAATTTTATTCAATTCTTTTTGGCTGCCCTGGGGCTTCATTGCCACATAGGCCTTTGTTCTGGCTCCGGCAAGCAGGGGCAGCTCTCCAGTGGGTGGTGCGCAGGCTTCCCTTGTCGTGGCCTCTGTCATCGCTTCTTTTGTTGTGGAGCACACATGGGCTCTAGGGAGCAAGGGCTTCAGTAGTTTCAGCTCCCGGGTTCCCGTCAGTGTTAGTCATTCAGTCGTGTCTGACTGTCTGCAGCCCCACGGACTGTAGCCCACCAGGCTCCTCTGTCCACAGGATTCTCCAGGCAAGAATACTGGAGTGGGTTGCCATGCCCTTCTCCAGGAGATCTTCCCAACAGGGATCAAACCTGGGCTCTAGTGCAAAGGCTCAATAGTTGTGATGCCCAGGCTTAGTTGCCACGCATCATGTGGAATCTTCCCGGATCAGGAATCAGACCCATGTCTCCTGCATTGACAGGCAGATTCGTTACCACTGAGCCACCGGGAAGCCCCTCATTATTTATTCTTAAAGTCAAAGTATAGGTGCTGCTGCAAGATGGCTTTATGGGTATGATCCAGTGTAGACACAGGGCCCCATGCTGAGAATCCCCCCTTCCTGCCCCACCACTTGAAGCTGAAGCTGAATTTGTGTTTTGTAGGTGAAGTCTGACGGAGCATGCCCCACGGGCTTATACTCAGGCTTATCTGTAGATTCACAGTCTCCCACTCTCTGCCCCATGTCCTCTACTTCCTTCTACCCAGGACCACAACAGGATCTGGTTGTCGGGGGATGTGTTGGGAGGGAAGGTGCCCACATTCTGGTGTTGCCCTCCATTCTCACTGAGGTCATGGGCATAGATACCAGGAGGGTCAAGGGCCCTGCAGTATCACCGGGTAGGGGCAAGGTGCTGGCTGTCCCCATCTCAGGCTGATAGCATCATGGTGCATTCAGTAAGCCTCTGTAGTCATCTCTCACTCACCCATGACCCAGGGACAGAGCATGTTCTAACAAAGGTTGCAATCTGGTGGCTGGGCTGGGGAGACAGACTTCCCTGACTTCTGCCAAGACCCCCATTTTAATTTTTCTCTGGGTCCCAGAAATTATGTACCCAGTGGCCCCCACTCCTTGATCTTTTAACCCTCAGACCTTTGAGTTTAGAGGCAACAATCTCCTTGGCAAACTTCCTGCCTGTAGAGTCCTATTCTCAAATCCATTCTCAACAATGTCAGATAAAACAGCAAAAATCTTCTTCCCCCAACTCTCAAGTCCCTTTTCCACGGCCCAACTCATTTTCCCTCTCAGATCTTGCTGTGGACAATTAATCCCATGAGTCCCATGAGTCCCCATGCACATGAGTCCCAGCCTGTGAAAAATAGGAGGATCTGCTAGAGGAGATGGCTACCCACTTGAAGGTCCTGCACTTGGAGCTGCCTGCATGAGTCAGATGGGACCTGTGGCTGGGAACCACTCTGGGACAAGGACATGCTATACTTCTAGCCTTCCTGCAGTTAGGTATGGCTGCCTGCCTGAGTGCTAGAGCCTAGAAAATCAGTGAAACGTGAGCAGGAAATGATGTGGGCCTTTTCCAGACCTGACCCACTACATCCTCCCACCTCATTTGCCCAGTTCTTTCTCCCCTGATCTGCCATGTTGATGCGAAGGGCAACCTCGGAAGTCCCATGTCGAAGGTGTGAAGACCTAGGA
Organism: Bison bison bison; assembly: GCF_000754665.1. Lineage (NCBI taxonomy): Eukaryota > Metazoa > Chordata > Mammalia > Artiodactyla > Bovidae > Bison > Bison bison. The sequence continues at coordinate 2,849,898 of NW_011495022.1, read as the reverse complement.
AGGAGGGAATCCTTGGAGGAGAGCAGCCTATGAATAAGGAGGAGCGCTCAGGAAGAGTGGGAAATAAGCTTCTGTCGTGTTACCACAGTGTGACACTGAGGTTCGGAGGTGTATCTATGAACGCAATAACAGCTTCTCTATTAAAACATATGCAAAAATTTGGGGAAAATAAATAAAAAATACAAAAGAGAAGAGAAAAATAAGCCCACCACCCTGAGATCACTCTGTCCATATTTTGGCTTATTGTCTTCCAAATAACACCTTCCTTCTTGTAGGTCCAATGTCTTTTCACCGAGTCCTCAAAAGAAACAAAAAGAATTCTAAGCATTTCTCATATATAATTTTATTTAATTCTGACAACCTTTTAAGACAGGAATCAATATTCCCACATTAGGACTGCAGGAACTAACAACCAGAGAAGTAAAATAGAAGGCAACTCTTAGTGGTAGGGCTGAGAATTGAATCCAGTCTGTCTGATTCCAAACTCAACCTCTCTCCGCATGCTTTCGTTGTTATTGTTAAGATAACTGGGATGCTACTGTTCTCTAAATATTCTCTGTTCACTTAATAGTTTGTGAGCAATTTCTCTGATTAAATATTCCATTATATGATGTACCATAGTCTATTTATCCAACCCTCTAGTTGGATGTTTGAGTTGATATTTTTACACTATTATAAATAAGACTGTAGTGAGTATTCATATAAACAAATTTTTGCACATATCCATAAAAATTTCCTTAGGGCAATCTGGAGTTGCTACATCAAAAGTTATAAATATTCCTAAGGCAGTACATGATTACTCCCAAATCATTCTATATCAGTGGTTTCTAAAAATGGGAGAAGTTGCCCCTAAGGGACATTTGCCAGTATCTACCTCATGAGAAACGCTGGACTGGAAGAAGCACAAGCTGGAATCAAGATTGTCGGGAGAAATATCAATAACCTCAGATATGCAGATGACACCACCCTTATGGCAGAAAGTGAAGAGGAACTAAAAAGCCTCTTGATGAAAGTGAAAATGGAGAGTGAAAAAGTTGGCTTAAAGCTCAACATTCAGAAAACGAAGATCATGGCATCCGGTCCCATCACTTCATGGGAAATAGATGGAGAAACAGTGGAAACAGTGTCAGACTTTATTTTGGGGGGCTCCAAAATCACTGCAGATGGTGACTGCAGCCATGAAATTAAAAGACGCT
>NW_011495022.1:2841129-2848602 GCF_000754665.1 Bison bison bison | reverse complement strand
CATCACTTCATGGGAAATAGATGGAGAAACAGTGGAAACAGTGTCAGACTTTATTTTGGGGGGCTCCAAAATCACTGCAGATGGTGACTGCAGCCATGAAATTAAAAGACGCTTACTCCTTGGAAGGACAGTTATGACCAACCTAGATAGCATATTGAAAAGCAGAGACATTACTTTGCCAACAAAGGTCCATCTAGTCAAGGCTATGGTTTTTCCTGTGGTCATGTATGGATGTGAGTGTTGGACTGTGAAGAAGGCTGAGCACCAAAGAATTGATGCTTTTGAACTGTGGTGTTGGAGAAGACTCTTGAGAGTCCCTTGGACTGCAAGGAGATCCAACCAGTCCATTCTGAAGGAAATCAGCCCTGGGATTTCTTTGGAAGGAATGATGCTAAAGCTGAAACTCCAGTACTTTGGCCACCTCATGCGAAGAGTTGACTCATTGGAAAAGACTCTGATGCTAGGAGGGATTGGGGGCAGGAGGAGAAGGGGATGACAGAGGATGAGATGGTTGGATGGCATCACTGACTCGATGGACATGAGTCTGAGTGAACTCCGGGAGTTGGTGATGGACAGGGAGGCCTGGCGTGCTGCGATTCATGGGGTCACAAAGAGTCAGACACGACTGAGTGACTGAACTGAACTGAGAGACATTATTGAGGAACGGCAGTGGCTAACCCACTCCAGTACTCTTGCCTGGAAAATCCCATGGACGGAGGAGCTGGGTAGGCTGCAGTCCATGGGGTCACGAAGAGTTGGACACAACTGAGCGACTTCACTTTCACTATTTGCTTTCCTGCATTGGAGAAGGAAATGGCAACCCACTCCAGTGTTCTCGCCTGGAGAATCCCAGGGACAGGGGAGCCTGGTGGGCTGCCGTTTATGGGGTCATACAGAGTCGGACACGACTGAAGCGACTTAGCAGCAGCAGCAGCATCAGAGACATTATTAGTTGTCAAGACCAAGCAAGCATCTAGCAGGTAGAGGCCACAGTTAAACGGAGGATACTGTTAAACATCCTACTATACACAGGTGAGCCCTCTTCCCCCTAACAAAGAATTATCCAGTCTAAAATGTCAATAGTGCCACCCGAACAGACATAGTGGTCCCCTCAGCGCATGTCACCCTTAAGATTAAATAAAGGTTGTACTAACATCTCTTCCATTCCTTCAAATATGATTTACAAAGAACCTACTATATTCCCTATGTGCCAGATGCTTGTGCCAGGTGCTCAAGTAGCATTGAGGAGGAAGGTCAGATCAACACCCAGGAGCAGAGCGAGGAAGTAGCTTGGAAGTCAATTTTGGCTTCACTGGCTAGAGAGAAAGCACGTCTATTTCATTTTATACTTTCATATTTTTTCATATCATTTTGCATTAAATTATATCCACATAATCCTGCATTAAATCATATACACAAGGTCGCTACAAGAAATGATTAATATTGTTATATTACTACATACATGAATGCTTGATCCTAATTATTTTGAGGCAATCTCTAGAGAATAAAATTGGTTGTTTCTTTAACAGAAACCCAAGATCTTAAGTATAAAACATCCCTACGACGACAGTGGCTCCTCTTTGCTCAATTGATCTTTTCATTCTTTAATTTAACATAGTAGATCTCATTTTGATTAATTCAGAAGTGGAAAATTGTTTTCCTGCCCTTTCTATTTTAAATTAGTAGGTACTCCCTGAGCGCCGGTTCCTTTCTGGCTATTCCATGAGACTCACAGCAGGCACGGTAACAAGGAGAGACCAAATCAGCAGAAGCTGTTCCTCTCATTTGCTCATTTAAGATGCGGATGACAAACGAGAGAAGGTAGAGATAGATGCCTGGGCTCCCAGCTGCACCATCAGCCTCCTCTCCAGAGATTTTGCACTCCTCTGCCTGCCTGGTCAATGTCTGGCACACTCCTTGCCCCTGGCTCCTCTCCTCCTGGCATTGCTCCATGAGAGTCTCCAGGCTATGATAAAAGGTCTCCAGGCTGTGGCTGGCCTGGGCTTTCAAAGCCAGTGCTCCAAACAGAGGAAATAAGAGAAGAATCTGGCCCCAGACTCATACTCGAAGGTGAAAAAAAGAAGTCAGACTTGACCACAGCACAGAGGGCACACTCCATCACTGAGTGCTGCTCTGAAAGCAAAAGGAGGAAGAGGCTAAGGGGGAAAGTGGCTACTCCATAAAGGTGGCCATTAGAGACAGGGTTATAGCTTCACTTTTCCAGAGGACTCTATGCAGAAAAGAATAGAAATCTAGATTGGTTTCCTTAGCAACCTTGGGTTAATCTTTTCCACAAGGTCCCAAACCTACAGTTCTTAATTCCATCACAGCCGTTATTAAAACTTTAAATATGTAATCATGCACATTAAGTTGCCAAATACCCATAAAAACTGTTAGCTGTGTGTTTTGACATTTAAACTGTGTGTAGTCATTTAAATGAAAAATGAGTACCATGTAACTTTTTAAAATTGAATAAAGGTTAAAACATTCTGATAATCTGACGAAGTAATATATGCAGCAAAAGTACAAAAAGGGTAATGCATAGCACTAAAATTAACACAAGTCCTAACCAAAAAAACCACAAGATAAAGTCTCTTTTATTTAGTGAATAGTCAACACATTTAAAATTACGTCATAGATTCTACCTAGCTTGATTACAAGAAGTGAGATTTAATGTTCATCTACCCTTTAATGTCAGATGCTAGGGTTTATTTAATTCACAAGTAGGGGTTTCCTAGGTGGCATTAAGAGATGCAGGTTTGACCCCTGTGTTGGGAAGATCCTCTGGTGGGGGGCATGGCAACCCACTCCAGTATTCTTGCCTGGAGAATCCCATGGACAGAGGAGCCTGGTAGGCTACAGTTCACGGGGTCACAAAGAGTCAGAGTAGCATGCACATATGTACAGTGGATTCAAATATTGTCAAATCCCTAGGATTTTTAGAATAAAGCTACAAATGATCAATCTGGAGATTTCACATGAGAATTTATTGCCTAGAAATCCAGTGGATAACTTTGGCATAGGCAAAAGTAGAAAAATAAACATACTAATCAATTGTGAAAAAAAATTTAACACAAATTTTTATGGTTGTTCAATATAGAATATGTACTATGGTCAGTAAATCTTGACAGTCTAATATTCATTTAAAGCATTTGATTGCTATATATTTTAAAGTAATCATTACCTGTGTATAAGGCATCAGGCACTATGTGTGTTAAAATGTGCCCAGGATTCATCTTAATCAGGTATGGTAAGACATGCAGATACCGAAACGACTGTCATGAATGAAGAGGGTTATACTCCCAGATCCCTAGAACTAGGAGACAGGCAGGGCCACATGAGGATGGACCAGAGTCAGTCCAGAGCAGAAGGAGAGAGGGTAGGGCATGGTCTAGCATCTTTATTGATGTTCTCTCTGGAAGGAGTGGGCAAGGCAGGTTTAGGGGATGATTTGAGTAAGTCAACAGGCTCTGGACTATAGGGGTGGTCCCTAAGGTGGTTCCCAGTTGTCCAAGACTTGATCCTGCAGTGACTTAGGGTGGGGGGTTATTGGTTTAATAGATTATTGGTGAGAGTTTGTAAAAGAGATATCTGGGGAGGTGGGCTCTGGATTGGTTGCTTTACATATCAAAAGTGCACTGAAAGGGAAGTCATTTGCTATGACCAGGTATTAGCTAACCCTCGGAGGGGCAGTCTCTCCAGGATTAATGTCCCAAATGCCAAGAATACCAATAATACAGAAAGAAAAAAAGCCTAGATATCCACCAACAGATGAATGGATAAAGTTGTGGTACATATATACAATGGAGTATTATTTATCTATAAAAAAGAATGCATTTGGGTCAGTTCTAATGAGGTAGATGAAACTAGAGCCTGTTATACAGACTGATGTAAGTCAGAAAGACAAAAGAAAGATAGTATATTAACATATATACATATATATATATATATATAATCTAGAAAAGTGGTATTGATGACTCTATTTGCAGGGAAGGAATGGAGATACAGAAATAGAGAATGGACTTGCAGACACAGTCGGGGAAGGACAGAGTGAGATGAATGGAGAAAGTAGCATTGACATACATACTGCTGCTGCTGCTGCTGCTGCTGCCGCTGCCAAGTTGCTTCAGTCGAGTCCGACTCTGTGCGACCCCATAGACAGCCTCCTACCAGGCTCCCCCATCCCTGGGATTGTCCAGGCAAGAACACTGGAGTGGGTTGCCATTGCCTTCTCCAACATACATACTACTATGTGTAAAACAGATAGCTGGTGAGAAGTTGCTATATAACATAGGGAGCCCAGCCCGGTAGTCTGTGATGACCCAGAAAGGTAGGATGAGGGAAGGGAGGGAGGGTCAATAAGGAGGTGATATATGTATAATTGTGGCTGATTTACATTGTTGTACAGCACAAATCAAAACAACACTGTAAAGCAATTTTCCTCCAATTAAAAAATAAAGTTTTAAGTTTTTTAATTACAAATAAGATGATGGGAGCAAATTAGAAATGAAAAAAGAGAGAAAATACAGCAGATACAGGTACTACCATGTTTTAAGTCCAAGTTCTTTTATGTGCAAGGTCCTTAGCAGAGTGAGGCCCTGTGAACAAATGTTGCTAGACTTTGCAGTTAAAAATATTAATAAAGCCTTACATTTCTTACTTTACCCTTTTGAATATGCTTGCCAATTACTATCTCATTAGAATCAAATGATTATATCACAAAATACCATATGGGGTAGACATATCTGAATATTTTATCTTTATGTTGTAACTGAAAAAACTAGGGCAGAATTGAAAATAGAATCCAAGATTCCTGTCGCCAAGTCTAGAACATGTTCTCTTACACTCTGATGTGGCTTACAGTTTAACAAAGAATTGATCTAAGAATTCAATTCTCAAACAAATGGGATTAATCAGGCATTGCAGGGAAGAGCTTCCATAAACTAGACCAATGTTCTCTCTTCCCTGAGAGTGTCTTTGGCCCAGGTTGCCTCCTATAGGATTTCTTCTGGGAAATAGGACATCAGGAGTAACCAGAACTGCTTGGAGAGAATAAGAGCGCCAAAGAGAGCATTTCCACACTGTTTTCAACGGATTTCAATCTCTGTGCTCTAGACTCATGAAACTCAGCGTTCAGTGAGGGATATTCCTGCCTGACTTGGTCTCCCTACACATTTACATCCCTGGTGAATAAACTAATATCCTTGGTGACTCTGGATAGTCCCCATTTGGTTCTCCAGATGCACTTGCCACCTTCCACTGCCCTGTCCTGTACCAGGAGGCTGACTCCTATGACCCACTGTACCAGGGCTCCCTTTGTCTCAACCAAGCCTGGGTTCAACCAATGAGTGGCAATGGCAGGCCAGAGAGGGTGTGAGAAGGTGATGCTCCTCTGGCCCCTCTGGTCCAGGTCATGGTTTGCCAGTGGCTGAGCTCCTCTCCCAGCCCTGTGGGAAAGCACAGAGAGAGCTCTGTAACTCCCACAGGACTCTGGTAGTTGCACCCTCCTCTTCAGATCTAGGAGTAGCAGTTCATTTCTACAAAGCAAGTGTAGCTGTACTGTTTACCCTTAAATACCAGGAGGGCTGAGGAGGAGATGTAGCAAACAGCTAAATTTACTGGTGACGTAACTGGGAGGAACAGAAGGGAAAGAGATGGCTTCCACTTGGACATGCCGGGTGGACATCTAATAACTACATCTTGGGAAGAGTAGGATGTAAAATGCAATCATCTCAGAAGTTAGACTTTTTTTGAGACCTTTTGAGTATATGAAACATAAGATATGCAATCAATAAACCCTGAAAGGTTGATCAATATAATAAAGAGCTCCATAAGCACATTATAAGTAAGTATAAGGTTGGTCAATATAATCCCCCATATCTGAAAATATTTTCAAAGAAAAAGTCCTAATGTTTTCAAGATCTAATCCTGGAAGGGGTGTTTTATCTTCAATAAGTTATACTATATGAATGAGGTCAGTCAGTTCAGATCAGTCATATCCGACTCTTTGAGACCCCATGGACTGCAGCACACCAGGCTTCCCTGTCCATCACCATCACCCAGAGCTTGCTCAAACTCATGTCCATTGAGTCAGTGATGCCATCCAACCATCTCAGCCTCTGTCATCCTCATTTCTTATAAATGAGGTAATCATAGAAAAGTAGAAAGTTCAATTAGCTGGAACAGTCATGCCTCAGCCTGTTTTTGCTTTGAAGAAGCTGGCAGTAGGCTGTTGCTTGTTGTTATCATTTGGTCAGCGGCAGTCCACTTTCTCTATAATACGGTCTCCACATGAAATGAAGTAAAAGGAAAACAAACAAACAGTGGAGGGGATGAGAAGATGGGGTCTGGTTCCAGCAATGAACATAAAAATCAATTAATGCAGAAAAGCAGCTCAGATAACTCACCAGTTACCTAGGCTTTATAAGCTCCTATTTTTTTAATCTATAAAATAAGGTACAAACAATTAAAAGATGTGCTCAGGAAATGAATTTCCTGGTTTAACTGTCCACATTCACTGAATAATATTAGTTATATTGGCTGAATAGGCTAAAATTTCTGCTTAGAGGTGGTTGAACTAACCATATAAGGAGGTGTCAGTGATAATTATTCAATTGAATAGAAAACCTTGTGTTAGGCTCTACACTGCAGTGAATGAAAAAAGTCATGATATTTAGTTCGCAGTCAAGTAGTCACTTATGTACTCAGAAAGAAGCATATTTAAAGCATTCAGTTCAGTTCAGTCACTTAGTTGTGTCCGACTCTTTGCGACCCCATAAACCGCAGCATGCCAGGCCTCCCTGTTCACCAACTCCCAGGGTCCACCCAAACCCATGTCCATTGAGCCGGTCACGCCATCATCCAACCATCTCATCCTCTGTCGTTCCCTTCTCCTCTTGCCCTTAATCTTTCCCAGCATCAGGGTCTTTTCAAATGAGTCAGCTCTTTGCATCAGGTGCCAAAATATTGGAGTTTCAGCTTCAACAACAGACCTTCCAATGAACACCCAGGACTGACCTCCTTTAGGATGGACTGGTTGGATCTCCTTGAAGTCCAAGGGACTCTCAAGAGTCTTCTCCAACACCACAGTTCAAAAGCATCAATTCTTTGTGCTCAGCTTTCTTCACAGTCCAATTCTTACATCCATATATGACTACTGGAAAAACCATAGCCTTGACTAGATGGATCTTTGTTGGCAAAGTAATGTCTCTGTCTTTTTAATGTGCTGTCTACGTTGGTCCTAACTTTCCTTCGGAGGAGTAAACATCTTTTAATTTCATGGCTGCAATCACCATCTGCAGTGATTTTGGAGCCCCCCCCCCAAAAAAGTCAGCCACTGTTTCCACTGTTCCCCATCTATTTGCCATGAAGTGATGGGACCAAAGAATAGTAAGGAGAGATAAGAAAGCCTTCCTCAGTGATCAATGCAAAGAAATAGAGGAAAACAATAGAATGGGAAAGACTGGAGATCTC
>NW_011495022.1:2839832-2841029 GCF_000754665.1 Bison bison bison | reverse complement strand
AGGGACCTAACAGAAGCAGAAGATATTAAGAAGAGGTGGCAAGAATACACAGAAGAACTGTACAAAAAAGATCTTCACGACCCAGATAATCACGGTGGTGTAATCATTCACCTAGAGCCAGACGTTCTGGAATGTGAAGTCAAGTGGGCCTTAGGAAGCATCACTGCAAACAAAGCTAGAGGAAGTGATGGAATTCTAGTTGAGCTATTTCAAATCCTGAAAGATGATGCTGTGAAAGTGCTGCACTCAATATGCCAGCAAATTTGGAAGACTCAGCAGTGGCCACAGGACTGGAAAAGGTCAGTTTTCATTCCAATCCCAAAGAAAGGCAATGCCAAAGAATGCTCAAACTACCGCACAATTGCACTCATCTCACAGGCTAGTAAAGTGATGCTTAAAATTCTCCAAGCCAGGCTTTAGCAATATGTGAACCGTGAACTTCCAGATGTTCAAGCTGGATTTAGAAAAGGCAGAGGAACCAGAGAACAAATTGCCAACATCTGCTGGATCATGGAAAAAGCAAGAGAGCTCCAGAAAAACATCTATTTCTGCTTTATTAACTATGCCATAGCCTTTGACTGTATGGATCACAATAAACTGTGGAAAATTCTGAAAGAGATGGGAATACCAGACCCTGACCTCTTGAGAAACTTGTATGCAGGTAAGGAAGCAACAGTTAGAACTGGACATGGAAAACAGACTGGTTCCAAATAAGAAAAGGAGTACGTCAAGGCTGTATATTGTCACCCTGCTTATTTAACTTATATGCAGAGTACATCATGAGAAACGTTGGGCTGGAAGAAGCACAAGCTGGAATCAAGATTGCCAGGAGAAATATCAACAACCTCAGATATGCAGATGATAGCACCCTTATGGCAGAAAGTGAAGAAGAACTAAAGAGCCTCTTGATGAAAGTGAAAGAGGAGATTGAAAAAGCTGGCTTAAAGCTCAACATTCAGAAAACTAAGATCATGGCATCTGGTTCCATCACTTCATGGGAAATAGATGGGGAAACAGTGGAATCAGTGGCTGACTTTATTTTTCTGGACTCCAAAATCACTGCAGATGGTGACTGCAGCCATGAAATTAAAAGACGCTTACTCCTTGGAAGGAAAGTTATGACCAACCTAGATAGCATATTAAAAAGCAGAGACATTACTTTGCCAACAAAGGTCCATCTAGTCAAGGCTATGGTTT
>NW_011495022.1:2830550-2839732 GCF_000754665.1 Bison bison bison | reverse complement strand
CAGCCATGAAATTAAAAGACGCTTACTCCTTGGAAGGAAAGTTATGACCAACCTAGATAGCATATTAAAAAGCAGAGACATTACTTTGCCAACAAAGGTCCATCTAGTCAAGGCTATGGTTTTTCCAGTGTTCATGTATGGATGTGAGAGTTGGACTATAAAAAAAGCTGAGCATCAAAGAATTGATGCTTTTGAACTGTGGTGTTGGAGAAGACTCTTGAGAGTCCCTTGGACTTCAAGGAGATCCAACCAGTCCATCCTAAAGGAGATCAGTCCTGGGTGTTCAATGGAAGGTCTGTTGTTGAAGCTGAAACTCCAATATTTTGGCACCTGATGCAAAGAGCTGACTCATTTGAAAAGACCCTGATGCTGGGAAAGATTAAGGGCAAGAGGAGAAGGGAACGACAGAGGATGAGATGGTTGGATGATGGCGTCACCGGCTCAATGGACATGGGTTTGGGTGGACTCTGGGAGTTGGTGATGGACAGGGAGGCCTGGTGTGCTGTGGTTCATGGGGTTGCAAAGAGTCAGACACAACTGAGTGACTGAACTGAACTGAACTGATGGGACTGGATGCCATGATCTTAGTTTTCTGAATGTTGAGCTTTAAGCCAACTTTTTCACTCTCCTCTTTCACTTTCATCAAGAGGCTCTTTAGTTCTTCTTCACTTTCTGCCATAAGGGTGGTATCATCTGCGTATCTGAGGTTATTGATATTTCTCCTGGCAATCTTGATTCCAGCTTGTGCTTCATCAAGCCCAGCATGATTTAAAGCATTACAGAAGTTCAAAGCAAGAAGAGACTATATCCAGTTCAGGTGGGATGGGCCAGGGATCAGAAAGAGTTTCATGAAGATGGGCTTTCAAGGATGAGAGAATTTAAATGTTTAAATGGGTGGAGAAAAAGAAAAGGCAAAGGGACAGACCGAAATATACACACAACAGTCAATGGTCAGCAGAGACCACACTAAGAGTGCCTGGGCATGAAGGTTTTACAGTCCCAAGACCTCACCTTGAATCCCAGCTCCCTCACTTAACAGCTGAGTGACTTTCAGCAAATTTCTTAACCTCTCCAAGCTTTAGTTTCTTCTTCTATAAAATCGGGTGGTAATAGCTACCTCTGGGGATTGTTGAGAGGATTAAAAGAGGCAATGCCTGTTCAATAGCTAATGCCAGGCCCTTAGTTAGTGCTCCATAAATAGAGTTCTTCTTAATCAACAGCAGAACTTCTGTTTCCCTTCTATCACGTTTACGTTTTTTAAAAATTGATACCCTAAAAAGACATCTCAAAGGTTCCTCATTTTTTTTTTCACTAAGGTGGAAATGATCTCTTCAACTAAATTTGCAACAGCCTAAAGCTATATTTTAGGAAAGGAAACAGAATTTATCATTAATGTGTGAAACACTATTCAGTCATTGAAACAACTCTTGGAGTTATAGAAAATAAACACCTTTTTACACCAGGAAAATTTCTTTACTATTTTAATCCTAAAAATAAATAAATAAACAAATAAATTTAGCCTGAATGCCTATGAATGATTGGAAACCAAAGTTTCTCCCAAAATATTAGAAATCCAACCCACTATTTATGAGTAAACTACTTCTTTTATGATTCAAATTCCTCTTCCAAAAGAATGTGGTTAAATGCAAACCACCCTTAAAATAAGTGACTAAAGTAGCAAGTAATGGACTCAAATATCTTGTTGACTTTCCTATGAAACAACTCAAAGCTTTTTTCAGTGGAAAGCTTCATATGACTCCTCAACACTATATTAAACATGAAACGCTGACTTCCAAATTAAGCCAGCTTGTAAATAAACAGGTGACCCCAACCTTAGGAACCAAAATAAATTGGTCAGATTAGTAAACATTTAGCTTATGGGCTGGGAAAAAAAAAATTAAGTTAACCTTAAATTACCTCTCCATGATTCTGTAGGAACTGTACTTTTCTGTAATCTCTCCTCATGTTCAAAGCAGCAAATGCTATTTGTCACTGTGTTTATCATGATCGTGTGTCTGTCAGGAAGAGCAGCTGAAATAGCAAATGTTTCCTGCTTCAAACACAAAATCAATTCTCGTTCTGGGCTAGTGAACATGGTTATCGGCTTGAGGGAATTTTTAAAACACCATGTAGAAAGCTGAGACAAGATTTCATGAAACTCCTTTGTAATTCTAGTGTGGGGTGAGATGAACATCTGCCTTTTGAGCAAATCTCGCAACTCAATCACAGGGCTGTAGACCCATGTTGGTCCGCACTGGCTTATCAGGAAATGAAGCATATTTACCATTGAATTTTCTATACACATGAAATTGATCCCTTCTGAAACCAAACACTTTTAAATGTATTTATTTCAATGAAGATTATTCTAAAATAAAGTGAACAATGAAATTCTGTGAAAAGGAGTTATTATATATCACTTTATTATTATTTTATATGTGTTAATAATAGCAGTATAGTACAATGCATTCTTAAATATAACTTTCTGCATAATTTTTTGTTTGGTTTTTTGTCTCTTCAAGGAGAAGCAATCAGCTCTCCTTTCTTATATCATGAGAAGGCAAAGCAAGACCTGAATGAACAAAGATAGGGAAAGAGGCATCCTGGCAGAAAGGATGAAAAACACAGAAATAGAAAAGCACTATTTGGGCATTTAAAACAGCACAGAATTTAATTAGGATGGAGCTGAGGCCATACAAAAGCAGTAAACACTAGACTGGAATAAAATTGAACTCTTCCACCTAAGACTCAGTGTGACTCAGAATCAGGGCTGGCCTCTTAAGCATGTAACCGGTGCAATTGCATGGGGGCTCCCTGCTTGAGGTTTAATGCTGTGGCTGTGTGAAATTCTCAATAATTTCATCTTTGAAGTCATGCTTTGTAAATGAAGTCCACTAGAACAATGGTGTATGAGTCCAGAGCTCACAGTCAGTCTCCCACCCCACTGCCTGCCTAGGATTGGTTCTTGGCCACTGATTCCTACTGCCTGGTACCCCAAACCCCGCCCAGTATACACCTGGTCAGCCCTGCCCTGAGACCAGAAGCCACAAGCAGTTGGAGGTGAGGCCCAACTGATTGGCCATTGCCCTCTGCTCCTGGCTGGGGTCTGGGTGGGATGGGGCAAGGGTCAGGTGCATGCCCCACTCCATCATGAAGAGGAACAAGGCAGTGGTCATCCCCACCCAGAGCTGGCAGCTCTACGGCACATTCAGCGGGCAACTCAAAAGGGCCTCTCGCTCACAGGCCAGGTACTGAGAATTTCTCAGCATGAAAGTTGAAACCACTTGAGGGTCACACGTGTGCTGGGGGTTGGGGCAGCAGACCCTTGGGAAGGCAATATTGCCTTCTCCACCTCCAGCCAGGCTCCTGCTTAATAATTTTGTACCAAGCTCCACAAGTTATGTAGCTGGCTCCACTTAAAATCTCTACTCATTCAAGCCTCTCTTTCTATTTTTAATGACAGCATTACCTGTCTCCATATTTCCCAGGTGTAGAATCTGAGTCATCACTGACTTCCCTCTCTCCTTGCCCAAATTCACACCTGCAGGACATCCCCACATAATTCTGCTGTCTATTCCTACTTTTCGTGCTTTAGTGCAGTAGTTCATCTGGCTCCACCATGCCATCATAATAGATTCCAAATTATTTTCACAGTTTTGAGCCTCTCCTTATTCAATCCATTCAGCCACTGCCACCAGGTTACCCAAAACACCATTCTGACCATGCTAAAAAGGTCTCAAACGCTTCCTGTGGCTTACTGTTGTCTTTGTTTAGTCACTAAGTCATGTCCAACTCTTTTGTGACCCCATGGACTATAGCCCACCGGCCTCCTCCGTCCATGGGACTTCCCAGACAAGACTTCTGGAGTGGGTTGCCATTTTCTTCTCCGGTTGGGGAGTTGAGGGGGGTCTTTCCTTCTCCAGTCTTCCAAGAATATTGGGGTGGGTTGCCATTTCCTTCTTCAGGGATCAAACCTATGTCTCCTGCTTAATAGGGGGATTCATTACCACTGAGCCGTCTGGGAAGCCCCATGGCTTATTGTTAGGGAAGCCCAAATTCTTTAGTCAGGTACTCAAGATTCTTTCTTTTGCCGTCACCCTGCTTTTGCATACTCATCCTATAGCATATGCAATACTTTGGCCGAATTAAAGCACACACTCTCCTCTATACATATTTTGGGTTGCCCGTTACTGTGTATGCTGAGGTCGTTTGCTGTACCTGGATGCCTTTCCCTACTCCACAGCGATCTCCAACAGTGACATCTAACCCTTGTCCCAGTTTGAATGACACCTCCTCCATGAAGTCTTCTATAATGAGCCAAGTCACAGTGTGACTCCATTCTCCTCTGTGACTAATGCCATTCAGTTTGTGTCATTTATTTAGTGCCGCTTGGCATTACTTGTTCATGAATAGTTCACAACCTTGTACTTGGAAGTACCTGGAAAGCAAAAAAGCAAGTACTTGCTTCTGTACACTCACAGGCCCCCTGGCTTGAACTTAGGTATAATAGGCACTCAGTGTATGTTTGTTGGAACTGATGAATAAATGCATCTGTTGTGTAAACAGATCAGGTTTTCTGAAAGCCTGGCACACCTGTAACCCTTCTGCGTCATCCCCTTTACTCCTCTCAGCTCATCTAACAAAACATCCTGACTGTTTTTCAAACCCAAAGCCTATCAAACACCTGTAGCATCATTACCAACACTAACTAAAATATCATCTCACACTTTTTATTAATGTTTAAAGTGCTATACTCTGAGTGCTTAGAATTACTTCAAAGAGAACACCTGTTATTTGAGTGCTCTTATTTTCAACCTCTTGAGGGCAATTTTTCATTACTATATTAAAGTGGGTTGTTTAATAACTTATAGCTGACAGAGGAAACGGTAGCTTGCAGTCACTGTGAGCTACACTGAATATGTAAAAGGAATTTTTTTTTTCATTTGCAATTCTTTGTCTCCTAATTTCAAGTCTGTTTTTTAGGACTAATTGAGGAAAGTAATGAAAAATAATGAAATCAACTAAGGAGTATTTTTGCTTTCAAAACTTTTACTCAACTTTAGTACCTCATTAGTCTACTCTTGACTTCAGGGTGCCATGCTTATAATCATAATTTCATAAGCATTTTCAGTGCCTTTCTCTCACCCACATTCTGAACCTCTAAGGGGATCATCACTTTTATTAAATAATTAAATTTTCAAACCCCATGTGATAAGTTCATCTCCTGAAGAAAAAAAAGCACACTAGTTGAACCTAAGCAAGAAATGTCTTAAAAATAGAGTTAACAAAAAATCAGAGAGGATAGTTATATTTCCACATAGGAACTTCAAGATGTTTACATATATGATCAGAATTATGACAATATTTTGATAAGAGAACATGCATTTGGAAGGTTTTCAGTTTTCATTAAGAGAAATCTATAATAGGAAATGGAAAGGATAAGTGAAAATACTATAACTTGGGAAGGATGCAATATTAATACAACACTATAAAAAGTTTTAAATTGCATGAGCTCTAAAAGGAACAAAATGTAGAACTTTTGATAGGATAAGATATGGTCAAGAATTTTCAATCACATTTAGAGTAATCTTAAGCAGGGGGTGAAAGAGTAGACATTTCCATATTCCTTGAATGAAAAGTTAGTTCCAAAATATTTAATTTAAGGGTGGAGTATGACTTAGGGAAAGATAAGGCTGGTCAGTATGTGCTGAGTTCATATCTCAGCCCCAGATAAGAAGAAAAACAATTAAAAATGAGAGAAAGAGGAAAAAGAAGAACACTAGTAAACCAGATATCATTGTTGTCATCATAAACTGTTACCATTTCCTGAATAACTGAAATGTGCCAGGTACTGTTGGGGGGGCTTTAATGCAGCATCTCGCTTTATTTCCAAAACAATGATCTTTACTGCTGCTACTGCTAAGTCACTTCAGTCGTGTTCCACTGTGTGCGACCCCATAGACAGCAGCCCACCAGGCTCCCCCATCCCTGGGGTTCTCCAGGCAAGAACACTGGAGTGGGTTGCCATTTCCTTCTCCAATGCATGAAAGTGAAAAGTGAAAGTGAAGTCACTCAGTCGTGTCCGACTCGTAGTGACCCCATGGACTGCAGCCTACCAGGCTCCTCCATCCATGGGATTTTCCAGGCAAGAGTACTGGAGTGGGGTGCCATTGCCTTCTCTGGATCTTTACTACAGAGGTGTTATTATTCCCATTTCACATGAGTAAATTGAGACTCAGAAATCACAAAATTCTCCCAGAGTCACACTAGTGGTGACTAGTGTACCATAATAAAGAAAAAAAAAATAGTAATTTTGTCAAAGAAAAGTAGTGAAATAAAAATGAAGAAAAACACACCAGGTCAAAAATATATATTTTGAAAGAAACCAATGGAGAAAGACAAGAGAAATTTCCTAAGCAAGGAGTGGATCAAGATCTCAAACCCTATAATTCTGTAACTCTTTCCCTTCCTGTCTTTGGCCAGTTCTCCCACCAACCCAGTCTTTACAGCCATCATTACTACCCAGGGAAGGTAAAAAGAACTCTTCATTCTCAATGTCAGTTTCCAACATTAAAAGGCAACTCTGCTTTACCCTCTGTCTTCAGAATAAGAGTAGGGCCCAGAAGAAACATCAGCTTCTGAAAGCCTGATTTTCTATGCCTGTGACAACACCTCTAGCAAAATACTAGGCAGCAGGAAGACAAGTTAACTGCTGAGGAAGCTGAGAATTATGCTATTGAAGAGAAGACAGTATATATGAACAGTATTAAATACAAGTTAGGAGCTAGCAGAAGGGAGTAAAAAATAAAAGCTACAGAAATGGGAGAAAATCAATTGGGGAATAACAAGAAAGTAAAAGCAATAGAGAGAAAAGACTGCAATTCCAGGCTATAACAAGCATCATCCTACCAGGAAGGGATTTTTTTTCCACCCAAGCACACAATAAGGATGTAGAAATAATGAGAAAGAAAAGTTTGTGACTGTTCAACTTTTTACAGAATCTTCAACATTTCAATTATTAAATGTTTTTATTTCTTCCCATGGTTTTCTAGGGTTATAGAGAAATAGATACCTATTAAAGATCACCCATTGCTTGTTTGTCCTAAACTGATCAAAGTCTTTAAGAAGGACATAATGAATAATGAATATAATCAGTAAACAAGTTAACAAAAATGGTATTGTGATAGGCATTCCTTGACATTAAAACATGATATTGATAGACATCCCACAAAAACAAGAAACTTGGTTTCAAGATAAGCTCCTTAATTTTCTATCTAATATTACCAACTTTCAGATGAAACAGAAAAAATTTTACTTTTAGGGTCCTTCCCACCATTTTTGCTACTCTGAGCAACAGCATCAAACTCAAGAAAAACCTGCAGCTTTATTAGACAACTAGAAGTGCTCATCAAATGACAACAAAACTTTCATGACCAAGGAATAGAACTGTCCATTATTATCAACCCAAAGAAGTCTCCTAGAAAGTGGCATCTGGTTTCATTATGTTCAGGGAAGTGATACTGAAGAAATTAGAATGGACTGACTTTCAGAACCATGATCTAATAGCAAGTTCAAATCACTGTGAAAATGAAAGGCTGAGAAACACCAGACAACAGCATGATGGGCTTCCTTCTCTACCTGAATCCAGCACATTCACCGTGCTCATTGCCTTTGGAATTGCTAGAAAATTATCCATTTTTCATTTGCTTCACAAACTAAAAACCTACTTGCTCGGTCAAGAGCCCACTGCAGATAATGCTGGATTCAAACCTAAATAACTCTTCAATTTGTCCAACTTCTCTCAACTCCACAACAGAAGCAGTTAAAATAGATGCTAAAAAAAAAAAAAAAAGGCATGAATGGATCAGGGGCCCATTCTTCCCTTGACTTTCCTCCTCTTTTCTTCATCTTCCTTACCTTGGAACTCATGTAAGAGAAGGGGCTAAGGAAATAGCTAGGCACTTTGATCCCCTCCCAATCTGGAATGAGAATGAAATGCATTATGGTCCCCAAATGACATCAGAGACACCAATATACCCATTTTCTTCAGACTAACACTGGAATTCTGGAGTAGACATCTTTTTCCAGCACCTAAAAAAAATGCATTCTAAAATCATACACTGATATTCTTAAAGACAAGGTATCTTGACAAAGAAACATGAGGTATTACTGGATACAAAAATGTATCCCTATGTGTTATATGAATTTTCCACAAGCCACTGAGTGTTAGTAAAAGACCATTCTATCAAAGAAGTATAGTAATATTCAAACTAATCTAAACTCGGAATTTAAATAGCAAAATTCATACAGTAAAGAATCTAAGTTAATGTGTTTGTGGATGCCAAAGGGTAACAGAAGGCTTGGCTCCCAGACCAATGGGGCTCTGGAAGGGGACAATGCAAAGTCCTACCTGGTAGGCATCAGGAATGTTGACCGTCTCTCCATGCTCCCCGACATAACCAATGATACCTTTGCCCCAAGGGACCTGCACCTCGTTTGAGTTTTCTGTGCTGCTGCAGGGCAGCAGTGGGGTTCCTGCATGCACATCAAAGAATTTGGAGACCAGGCTCTTCTTGCCAGCAGCCGCCCCTTCCACCAGGAAGAGAGAGCAGCGGTCTGCGTCCACCATGAGGCAGACGAAGATGAGGATCTTGTAGCTCAGACTGGTAAGGTCAAGGTCATTGGAGATATCTTTGACCAGTTCCAGGAAGAACTGTCGCTCGTTATGCTTTTTGAGGTGGCACTTGTAGTCCATGGCCGTAGGGGGGTACTGAGGCAGATTCACCCGCGATTCCAGCAGGGCGCTGAGAATGTGGGCGGTGGTTGGGGGCAGGGAGCTGGCCTTCCGGAGAAGCGCCCTCCGCCGCACACTGCTCAGGGGCTCCTGGGCCCGGGAGGTCACTTGTTCGTCGTAGGTCCTGTTCACATGGATGGCCTTGGAGCGGGCAAAACTCTTCCTCAGCTCTTTCTGAGAAGCTCTCCGCTGCAGGCTCCCATCGCCCCGGCTGCCACTGGCCCAGCTGGGACCCATGGGGCCCCCCCTACACTCCCCACCGCCCGGGGTGGGCTGGCTGCTGGCAGAGCCGTCGGGTCCAGGGCTGCCGCTGCCTCCGCCACCGCTCGTGCTGGCGGCCGGGGTGGACCTCGGGCCTACCGCCCCTTGACCCTGCCCGTGCCTCTGCATC
>NW_011495022.1:2830068-2830450 GCF_000754665.1 Bison bison bison | reverse complement strand
ACTTCTCCACCATCTCCTGCTTCCCCTTCCGCATCAG
Organism: Bison bison bison; assembly: GCF_000754665.1. Taxonomy (NCBI): domain Eukaryota; kingdom Metazoa; phylum Chordata; class Mammalia; order Artiodactyla; family Bovidae; genus Bison; species Bison bison. The sequence goes on along the minus strand of NW_011495022.1, from coordinate 2,830,413 downwards.
GTAATCTTCCAACAATTCTGGGTGCCTGTCCAGGAAAGTTTCCACCTCCCCAAAGTCCAGGCGGGAGGCCGTCATGGTCCCAGACTCAGCTTTCCCTCTGCCTCTCTACACTGGGACCAAACGAGTCTCTGCTCCGGCCTCTAGCTGGTCCTGCCCATGGCTACCCCACCAGGATCCCGGCCCCGAGCTTCAGCCGACCAGTGGAATCCCAAGGGGCTGGGAGGCGCCCCTTCCTTCGGGCTCAGACGGCGGCTGGCAGGAACCCCACACCCCGTTCCTGCTACTTGTGCGCCGCACAGGTGTCCTCACGGCGCTGCTGCCGGGGCTACGGCTCCCGCTGAAAAA
>NW_011495022.1:2827776-2829968 GCF_000754665.1 Bison bison bison | reverse complement strand
GACCGCTGCTCTCGCTCCGCCTGCCGCCGCCGCCGCGGCTGCCTGTACCGGATGAGTGGACCACTGTGGACGCGAGGTAGGGCAGGACACGCCCCTGAGTGAGGCGCGGGTCCCCCGGGGAGGAGAAGGGTGGGAGGAGGGAGACGCGAGCTCCAGCCCCGCCAGAGTCCCCGGCCAGGATGGCCAGGCGGTTCCTGGAAGAGTCTGGCCGGCGGAATCGGCGCCCGGGAACACGACCCGCAGAGTCCTGATTGGGACAAGATTAGAGGGGAGACGCACCTCGTTCTGTCCCTCTCCTTCCTTCCTTACCGCCCCAGCGCTCCCTCTTCCCCGCCCCTCAATCCTCCAGCGTTTCACGGAGGCCCCGCGGGAGCCCAGTGGGAGCCCAAGTACTAGGAAGTGTTTATGTTTTGCAGGGATCAGACCCAGACGCTGACTCCGAGGAAATGAGGATGCTCAGAGACAGGGGGATTATTTTTCTGGGATGTGACTGTGGATTCTTGGCTCCTAGGATTCCTGGGACTGCCCACTAATACTGCCCAGCTCCTTGTGGGTGTTCAGTAAATAAGTACGGAACTGGATTTACGGAAATTACTAAATGAAGTTCCCCGTCTGAGCAATTCATGACTTTAACCAAATTCATGGACCCGGGGTTGGGTACAGGAGGGTGGTACACGGAAGGAGGCTGTAAAACACAGTTCCTTGGATTTGGAACCCTGCCTAGCCTGAGCATACAGTAGACTCAAGGGCCTCGGGGCTTCCTTCCAAGTCAGTCCTGCATACAGGGTGCCTACTCTTCTTTTCCTGAACGACTTGCCATCTCCTCCTTTCTCCACTCAGTTTGGCAAGGAAGGCAAGGCTCCCTTTAGTTTCAGTATCCAAGGGCTGTGGGTAAAGGTTTCTTCTCTGTAGGAGGCTTTTCTTTCCCCAGCCCAATGGATTCTCCAGATCTGGCTAGTCTCTGCTAGTTAGGCTAAGAATGACACCAGGTTCCCCTTGGGCCTTTTCCAACCTACTTGCTAAGCTTGGGTAATTTCCTGGCAAAGAGACCCAGCCTGACGACCCCCTCTTGAAGCCCAAGGGTCTCCTCTTGTGAGAAACAAGAGCAGATGGAGAACCATCCAGTCCCCTGGGACAGCAGGACAATCTAGACAAGCTCTTACAGAATGCCAGCAACCAGCTGCAGAGGAAACAGGTAGTGACATTTTTATGGGGCTTCCACGTGGCGGGACACGCAGGTGACCTCCACAGTAAATAAAGCTTACTCCAGATGATGTCCTCACAGCGAAAACCACACTTGCTATGTTGATCACTTTAAACTAACATGTTAATCTTCACAACAAATTTATGATGTGGGGACTCTTATTATCTTGTTCTAAAGATGGGAAACTCTGCGAAGTTGAGTAATGTACCCAGCACACACAGTGAGGTGGTGCCAGAGCCGGGGTGCAGATCTACTTAGGTTGGCTCCAGAGTGAGGCACAGTCTCAGCCACATCAGTGGGTTGTCTCCCACCTGTGTCAGGGGAATCCTAGCTCTGCTGGTAACAGAGATGCAGGGGCTGGCGCAGAATGATCTCTAAACATTCCTCTGACAGCCATGGGAGGAGCAGAGAGGGAGAAGAGAGGCACTTGTTAAAAAATTCCAAATATCCCAGCTTAGTGCTGTGATTAAGGGCTTGGCCTTGGCACTGGGAATGCAACTGTGGACAAAGACCCTGCCTTCATGGAGCTTACATTATGCTGGGGAGGCAGCCAGTCAACAAATGAAATACATACAGTTGACCCTTGAACAACAGGGGTTTGAACTGCAGGTGCACTAATACACAGTTATTTTCCAGCAGTAAATACTACAGTACTACCCAGTCTGGGGTTGGTCGAATCCATGGGTGCAGAAACACTGATACAGACATACCTATAAGTTATAGGTAGATTTTCAACTGCACAGGGGTCAGCACCCCTAACCCCTACTTTGTTCAAGGTCAGTTCAGTTCAGTTCAGTCGCTCAGTCGTGTCCGACTCTTTGCGACCCCATGAACTGCAGCACACCAGGCCTCCCTGTCCATCACCAACTCCTGGAGTTCACCCAAACTCATGTCCATCGAGTCAGTGATGCCATCCAGCCATCTCATCCTCTGTCATCCCCTTCTCCTCCTGCCCCCATCAACTGTATACAAAATCAGAATTTCAGTG
>NW_011495022.1:2813521-2827676 GCF_000754665.1 Bison bison bison | reverse complement strand
AAAAAAAAAAAAAAAGAAAACACTTAATATTTCTATAAAGAAAGCTGAGCACTGAAGAATTGATGCTTTTGAACTGTGGTGTTGGCGATGACTCTTGAGAGTCCCTTGGACTGCAAGGAGATCCAACCAGTCAATCCTAAAGGAAATCGACCCTGAATATTCATTGGAAAGACTTATGCTGAAGCTGAAACTCCAATACTTTGGCCACCTGATGCCATCCAGCCATCTCATCCTCTGTCATCCCCTTCTCCTCCTGCCCCCATCAACTGTATACAAAATCAGAATTTCAGTGATAGGTGCAATGAAGAAAAACAAAACTTGGCAAAGTATTAAATAAAGTGATGAGGTGGTGAAAAGGTCTCTACCTGAGTAGAGATCTGGTAGAAATGAGGAAATGAGCTACACTAATATCTGTGGAAAAGAGTGTACCAGGAAGAGGAAGGGTGTGGAAGTTGTGAGATGTAATGTGTTGGGAGCATTTATGAAACAGCAGAGAGATCAGTTAGGAGACAGTGAAGCAAGCATAGAATATTGGTAGTTGGGAGCTGCAGACTGCTAAGGGGATGAGTTGTGTTCAAGAATTAAAAGTGGTAAAGTTCTTAACACAGTGCCTGATACAAATAAAATGCTCAATAAAGTCCCCTGTTGTATTACTTTTATTATTATCACTATTATATTCCTAAAATAATAATGGGGTTTCCCAGGCCTGCAATGCAGGAGCCGCAGGAGATGCAATTCCATTCCCAGGTCAGTATTGTTGCCTGGAGAATCCATGGACAGAGGAGCCTGGCTACAGTCCATAGGGTCACAAAGAGTCAGACATGACTGAAGTGACTGAGCACACACACCCACACAGTAATAGTGTATGGCCACGTCTCTGGTAACTTGAGGGACTTATCAGTAAAGATGATCAGGGTAGTACACTGGAGCTGGCTTGCAGGGGCTCACAAGAGCTTGTTTTAGCATCTCTCCAACTTCATGTTCAGTGACATCATGTAGCTTACAATCAGCCATGATGTGAGTATTTACACCATGAAATCAACAAATGCTATGAATCAGGACTTCCCCCACCCCCCACCGCCCCCGATTGCTAGTTGTTAAATGCCTGCTAGAATTCAGAGGAAACAGTTCAATTGCCCACCAACTGATGAATGGATAAATAAAATGTGGTGTACCCATACAGTGGAAAAAATGTATATGTAACAAATGAAGTACTAAAATATGCTACAACTTGAATGAAGCTTGAAAACCTTGTACAAAGAGAAAGAAGCCACTTACAAATGACCATATACTGTATGATTTCATTTATATGAAGTGTCCAAAATAGGCAAATCCATAGATTAGTGGTTACCAAGGGATGAGGGCAAGGGAAGATGTAGGAAAGTTGGGGGCGGGGGGTAACCACTAATGGGTATAAGGTTTTTGCAGGAGTAAACAAAATGTTCTGAAACTGAGTGTGGTGATGGTTGCACAGATCTGTGAATATACTGAAACCACTGACCTGTACACTTTAAAAGGGTGAAGAATTGTGTGGCGTGTGAATTATATCTCATTAAAGCTGTTATTAAAACAACAACAAAAGCCATTTACCAGCACTCGACTGGTGAGAATAGAGCGGCACTGCTGTGCAAGGAGGCAAGAAAAGCAATGAGCTTCTTCAAGGAAGGGAGAGAAGCAGACCACCCCTGGGCTGCCTGGAAACAGAGCTTAATAAATGGCCATTTCCTCGACTCCATCTTCCATGTATTCATTATGTAAGCACTTGCTTAGCATGTATTATGTTCCAGGCTCTGGGAACAAAAGAAGACCAAGACAAAACCTCTGCCTTTGATTGAGAATCTCAGTCTCCTCTGCCAAGAGGAGTGGGCGTAGAATACTGGGAATGGTAGGGGGGAAAAACTGAGCATTTCTGGCTGGGTTTTGAATTAGCTGGAGCCTCATTCTCTGCTTGGCTCATGAAGTCGCTAAAGGAGTCAGTTTGAGGAAGACAATGCAAAGGTGGCAGACAGTGCAATTAAGATGGTCCGAGGCTGTGGTGGAGGGCGACACAGTAAGATGTGTGGCAACACGGCCCCAGTTGCATTTCCTCGTCATGCTCCATTTGTAGAACAGTGTATGCACTGGTCAAGATTCCAGCGGGAAACAGAGTGCACTCGAAGTAATTCTAAGAGGGTAAATTCACAAAGGGACTCATTACAAAGGGGAAGTACATAGGTAAGCCACAGTGACAGTGAAGGAACTGCGACTCACAGCCACAGAGAAGTCACCTCCCCTAGACCTGATGAGAGCAGGAGAGAGGCTTGCGGACTGACTAAGCCTTGAGAGAAGCAGTGGCAGCCGGTCAAATGACATGGACCGCTCAAGCTGACCTCAAAGGAGGGAGATACCAGGAATAAATAACTTGATCTCCTTCTTCCCCGTCTCTCCTGTCCTGACCAGAGCCAGCTAGAGGTTAGGAGCTTGTTGATGGAATCCATATGTCATCCCTACTGGGCAGAGAGTAGAGCAGGATCTGAGTAATATCTGGAGGGGCAAAGGAAAAATACTTGGCCCAATATGGAACCCTGAGGAAGTCTCTTTAGGACATACTGGATGCTATAACTCCAAAGAATTTTCTGTATAATCCTGCCCTCTTCTGCTCCCTGCTAATTCCATCAGAACTGTCTATAATATACCCTACACCCACATTTGCAGTCAACAAAACCCTCTATGGTACTCACCCTGAAAAGATATGATATCTTTTGAAGATAGATCAGTCATCTCAAGGGAGAAACTCTGCAGGCTCCTTCCCATTCTATATTTCCACCAGTCTAGAAATATTGACCAAGCAGCCCTCACTGGAGTAGATCAAGGGGTTTTCCCTTCCTATTCCTTTCAAGAATAACTCATTTTCAAGTATAACTTGATCTGAGTATTCATTACTTTATCATTGTCATCATCAATCAGCATTTATTGAGCAACATGCAAAGCACTGGGTTACTTCCAAGGTAACTTTTGTTATTCCAAAGCAGACCCATTAAATTTTAGTACTGGATGAAACCTTAGAGATCATCTAATACTCCACTTTCATTTCACACCTGTGGAAATTGAGATTCAGAGCAGATATCTAAGTCCTCCAAAGTCACCAGCCAAGTACAACCTCTGATCTGCCCTTGGTTCCATCCCGCCTCTACATCCAGAACTCAATACCAACCTCTTGAAGCCGATGAACTTCTGTTGCCTAAACTTGTCTCCTAATCATTCCATCTCCTAAAATAGACTTTCATTTTGTGACCATTAAACATCATCAGATAGGCTGATCCAACTTTCAAAATGAAACCTTCACTTCAAAAATAAAATTGGCATCATATTCTTTTAGGAAATAGGAGTCCACAGGATCAAACAGAAGACAGGTTATTCCCCTTCCAAAAAGATGAAAACTTCCACAGAGATGTTTGTGGAAATTTCATAAGTGGTCATAGTCTATATCAAATCTATACCAAATCTATACATCATAAGTGGTCATAGCCTATACCAAATCCAAAACCTGAGGTGCTGTACCACTCAGGGTTCTCCAGAGAAGCAGAACCAACCGGATTATGCCGTTCGGTTTGGTTTTAGTCACTAAGTCATGTCCAACTCTTTCTCGACCCCGTGGACTGTAGCCCATCAGACTCCTCTGTCCATGGGATCTTCCAATCAAGAACACTGGAGTAGGTTGCCATTTCCTATTCCAGAGTATCTTCCTGACCCAGGGATAAAAACTAAGTCTCCTGCTTGGCAGGCAGAGTCTTGGACCACTGAGCCACCTAGGAAGCCTATACAGAGAGAGAAAAGAGAGACAGAGATGTTGATACAGACAGAGATAGAGGTAAAGATTGATGTATTTGGGGGAATTGGCTCACATGGTTATGGAGGCTGAGAAGTCCCACAGTCCGCTGACTGCAAAGTAGAAATCCAGGAAAGCCAGCAGGGTGATTCAGTCTGAGTTTGAAGGCCTGAGAACAAGAGGAGAAAATGATGTAAATCCTAGTCAGAGGGCAGGAGAAGATGAGATTAAATGTCCCAGCTCAAGCAGTGAGGCAGAAGGAAAAGAGTGAATTGATTCTTCCTCCACCTTTTGTTCTATTCAGGCCTTCAGTGGAATGGACAGTGCCCACCCACATTGGGAAGAGCTACGTTGCTGAGTCAACCAGTTCAAATGTTAGTCTCAACCAGAAATACTCTCCTAGGCACACCCAGAAACAATGTTTAATCTGGGTACCCAATGGCACACTCAAGTTGTCACATAAAATTAACCATTACAGGAACCTTACCTGGTTTTAAATTTTGCAAGTGCCTTCTCCCTATTCTATTTGTGTAGAATCTCTACATGTGCCTATTTAAATTGTCACTCTCTCTCCCAGTAGTGATTTCACCTTAATCCATGAAACTTGATAACCCACAGTAACTCACAAGAGAATGCTAAGTATATAAGGTAACAGTGTGGGTTTATGTCCACCAGGCAGGGTAAATTAGATTAGCACTGTCCAGCTAGGCATCTGGGAATGAAGTCTGTTTCTTTTACTGAAGAAGAAGTTGTGCATGTAAATTCTGAAGCATGTATTTACACACTAGCATGCCAAATCACTTTAGTCATGTCCGTCATGTCCAACTCTTTGTGATCCTATGGACGGTAGCCTGCCAGCTCCTCTGTCCATAGGATTTCCCAGGCAAGAATATTGGAGTGGGTTGCTATTTCCTCCTCCAGGGAATCTTCCCTAACAAGGATCAAACCCATGTCCTTTATATCTCCTGCATTGTCAGATGGGTTCTTTACCACTAGCACCACCTGGGATTTATTTATACACCACCTAGACAAGTATGGCTTCCCTTATAGCTCAGTTGGTAAAGAATCCACCTGTGATGCAGGAGACCCCAGTTCAATTCCTGGGTTGGGAAGATCCACTGGAGAAGGGATAGGCTACCCACTCCAATATTCTTGGGTTTCCCTTGTGGCTCAGCTGGTAAAGAATCTGCCTGCAATGTGGGAGATCTGGGTCCAATCCCTGGGTTGGGAAGATCCCCTGGAGAAGGGAAGGCTACCTACTCCAGCATTCTGGCCTGGAGACTAAGTCCATGGGGTTGCAAAGAGTTGGACATGACTGAGCGACTTTCACTTTCACTGGACAAATATAGCTGCGTTAACAAAGTATAATTGACCTAATTCACAGTATTACTAATCAAATTAACAGGTTGCCCTCAATAGCTCTTATACTCTTAGCAATAATCAGAGACAGTAAATTACAATGGTACACTTACTGTTTAAAATATTTTAATGTTAAATTTTCTTTCTTACTCCATTTCAATTGTTTCTTCCCTCTCCCTTCACTATTAACATTTTCAGCTATTTCTCCAAAACTTATCTTTGAACAAAATATCACTCTCATATTTAACCTACAAGGACCTCAGTTTCCTTAGATTTAGTGCAAGGCAATGGCACCCTACTCCAGTACTCCTGCCTGGAAAATCCCATGGACAGAGGAGCCTGGAAGGCTGCAGTCCATGGGGTCGCTGAGGGTCGGACATGACTGAGCGACTTGACTTTCACTTTTCACTTTCCTGCATTGGAGAAGGAAATGGCAACCCACTCCAGTGTTCTTGCCTGGAGAATCCCAGGGACAGGGGAGCCTGGTGGGCTGCGGTTTATGGGGTTGCACAGAGTCGGACACTACTGAAGCAACTTAGCAGCAGCAGCAACAACACTATGCTATCCCATATAGTGTCCACCAGACACATGTGGCTAGCTAAATTTAAATGTTAATTAATTAAAATTAAATAAAATTATAAAGTCCGTTCTTTAGGAAACTACTCACATTTCAAGTGCCCAATAGCCATATGTGGCTAGTGGCTACCATGTTGGATTGTGTGTACCTTAAGAAAGTTCTATTGGAGAGTGCTGCTCTAAGACCATCTGCAGTGCTAAGATTCTGTGTTTATTTACCAGTGTCATTCAGTGGCCTCCCAACTGTCAGATATAATGGCCCATTTTAACCTTCATACTAGTTTTGTGATTGTCCTCTGTTCATGAAACTTTCTCTCAACAGCACCATTTCCCAATTCTGTATTATTCGAATGGAGTTGAATTACATTCTCTCAAAACAGTGACTAACCATCATTTCTCAGTTTATTTCACTAGTTTTTACACTTCCTGTGGCCTTCCTTAATGGCTGCAATTACTCATTTAAGGTCCATTCCCACAACTGTAGTTACCACCTCTTGTTTTCACAGTCCCCAGTCCATATGTCATGTTACAAGATGATTCCGTTTTCTATCAGCAGATGCTATCTTACTTAGCTGGGCCCTCATAACAAGATATCATGGACTAAGTGTCTTAAGCAACAGAAATTTACTTTCTCACAGTTCTGGAGGCTGAACGTCTGAGAACAGGATACTAGCATGGTTGTATTTTAGTGAGAGCTTACTTCTTGGCTTGCGAATGGCCACCTTCTCTCTGTGTCCTCACATGGCAGAGAGAGCATGCTCTCTGCTGTCCCTTCTGATTAAGGCACTAATCACTTCAAACCAGGGCCTCACTCCTAAGACCTCACTTAACCTTAATTACCTCCCAAAGGCCTCTCTTCTAAGTGCCATCACATTGGAGGTGATGAATTTTGCAGGGACACATTTAGTCCATAACATATGTACAACAAACCACCTCAAAACTCAGTTGCTTAATACGAAGGATTTGTTTGTTTGTTTACTTATCACAGTTGTGTGGGTTAACCAGTGGTTCTTCTGTTCCACTTGGAATCAGCAGGAGTCAATCCTGTGGCTGCATTTAGCTGGCAGCTGGGCTTCACAGGAAAAGGCCTCTTATGCACATCCAAGACCTCAGTGCTGGGGCTACTCAGTTTTCCTCCAAGAGCTTCCTTCCATGGCTTGTCTCTCAAGAAGGACAGCTTGTCCTCCCTTACTGTGTAGCCACTGGGTTCCAAGGAAGAGTATTTCCAGAGGGTAAGCCCAGTGTGCAAGAGCTTATTAAGTTTTGTATTAAGTATTACATTTGTATTAAGTTTTGTATTAATACTTATTAAGTATTAATGTCCCATTGGCCAAAGCCAACCATGTAGCCAAGCTAACTGCAGAGGAGGGACAAGAATGTGAATCTTTATTGGGACAGTGCACTGGGAGCCACCAGTCAACCACACCAGCTCTCCCCAGAATCTCCTACCCACATTGCCAATTGCTACAAGACATTTGCTCCTAAATGTCTTACAGGCACTTCAAATTTATCATTCCCAACATCACTTTCACTCCTCCCCACCTTAAATCACTCAATTCCATATATTTTACTTGAGAAATTTCTCTTTGAAACCAGATTCTCTTCTCCTAACCTACTTGCCTTAATTCAAGCCTTCATTAACTGCCTAATTCTCTGCTGAACAGTACTGTCTTATAACAAGTATAATGGCACAGCCTTGATTATAAACTCTTTTATTTATAGACTTCTGCATTCATATATGCTGGTCACTTCAGTAATGTCTGACTCTTTGAGACCCCGTGGGTTGTAGCCTGCCATGCTCCTCTGTCCACGAGATTCTCCAGGCAAGAATACTGGAGTGGGTTGCCATACCCTCCTCCAGGGGATCTTTCCAACCCAGGTATCGAACCCACATCTTGTACATCTCCTGCACTGGCAGACATGTTCTTTACCACTAGTACCACCTGGGAAGGATATATAGACTTAAGTCCTTGTCAAAGCTATGTAGGGGATTGAATAACAACCTTCCAAAAGATATGTCATCTCAGAACCTGTGAATGTGACCTTATTTGGAAAGAGGGTCTTTGCAGATATAATTAAGGATCTCAAGATAATAGCATCCTGGACTTAGGCCTAAATCCAGTGACACTTTTACTTATAGAGAAGAAAAGATAGAGATATTAGAGAGAAGATGTTGTGAAGACAGAGTAGAGATTGGAATGATACTTCTCTAGGCCAAGGAACATCAAGGATTGCTGACAGCCACCACAAGCTAGGAGAGAGGTGAGGGGTGGATTCTCCCTCAGAGCCTCCAAAAATATAAACCAACACTTTCCCACACCTTGATTTTGGAGTTCTGGCTTTCAGCACTGTCAGAGAATAGTTTCTATAGTTTTAAGCCACCAAGTTTGGGGTAATTTGTTGTGACAGCCCTGGGAGATAAATATAAGACCTTCCATCACTGTATCTCTATGTTTCATCTTCTACTACTCCCTACCACGTAGTCTCCAAGCAGATGCCTTCTGTCTTCTTGTCTTCTTCCCGAAAAGTCCTTCTCCCCTGTCTTGCCCTTTAACTTCTCTGTTCTGTGAAGACCTATATTTGAAATGTCACATCCTAAATGAGGTTTTACCTGTCTCCACAGTGAGAAGCAGTGTTCCATCTTCCTGTGTGGCCTGTCCTCCTGCTTTCGTACATTCTGGTCATCTATCTGCTATAAATCATTCAATAGTTGGTCTCTATTTAACCCAACGTGATGCATTTAATTCTCCATTTTAAAAGGTTTTACATCAAAGCACATTTTATTATTCTTTCACTTCTCTTTTTTTGTCAATTTAGAAACTGAAAACACTCTAAACAAAAAGTCCACCTGCATTCATAACGGTATTAAAGAGTAATAAGTACCTAGAAGATAAATTTTTAAAAACTTAAAAGATACCTAGATGAACAATAATGACCCATGAGAATAACAGAAAAATACGCAGAAAATAACAGAAAAATATTCCATATCATGCCAAAATATTTTATATATTCTGTTTTCTCCTCATCTCCTTAATATCAATTGAGTATTTTATCTCAGAATAAAAATAAGAAATAATCGAAATATCTTGCTGAAGAATGATTTGTTGATAAAATAAATTGACTGGCTTTTGACTGTCTCAAAGTATTTCCTCTGCATTTGGAGATTCAGACAGCAGATAATGGACAAATTCAATATTCTTAAAATTCCTTGAATCTTTACAAAGGTAATTTTGCTAAAAATATCTTAAGCAATCAAATGTTTAGTTAAACACTGAGAATATAAAACAGTCAAAGGATCATCCCTTTCTTCAAAGAACATTACCTATAATCTAGCTAGGGAGATAAGATATTTACATACTGAAAGTCACTCAGTCATGTCTGCCTCTTTGTGACCCAGAATACTGGAGTGGGTAGCCATTCCCTTCTCCAGAGGATCTTCCCAACTCAGGGATCGAACCCAGGTCTCCTGCATTGCAGGCAGATTCTTTACCAGCTGAGCCGCCAGGGAAGCACAATTGACAATACTAGATACTATTGATGGAGTAGGAGAGACAAAGAGATCTATAATAGAGATCAGAAGTATTCTTAAGTGTCATATGGTATGGTTTATATTTAATAATAATTCATAATTAGTATTAATATTGAAAGTATAGGCCTACCAATACCAGAACAAAGGAGGTAAAAATTGAAGGAAAATTCAACAATAGATGGGAATTAACAATAATAGGGAATTAACATAAGAAGGATAGAAATAAATATTAAATAATGATGACTTTCCTCTCTCTCTCTTTTTTTTTTTTTTTTGACCTCTCAGGGCAGCTTTTTGGATCTTTGTTCCTGACCAGGGACAGAACCCATGCCCCCTGCAGAAGCATGGACTCCTAACCACTGGATGGCCAGGGAATTCCCCTGATGCCTTTTTTCTTAATTGCCATGCCTTCATTCACCAAATCAAAAGCAATCAATCATTCCAGTTATTGCTTTACATGTCTTACAGGAAGAACACTATAAGAACAGAATAAGGATGCCTTATCATTTAAAAGACAGTCTCCATTTGTCTCATACTGTTATTTATGGTTTGATTCAAAGATGAAATATTACTCCCCAGAGTACCTTTAACAGCAACTAACACAAAAAAGCAAACATGTCAACTCTTAATTATTTTTTATTTTTCAAGTGATTATGATAAATGAGGGCAAGGCCAAGCTATAAGTTTCAAATAAACTTTTTTGAAAATATACCATATATTATCCATAAACATAAATGTTTTAATGTTAGAATTTACCTTCCCCAAAATAAATACATGAAGATTAAAGACAATTTGAACTTTGAGAAACTATGAATCTCCTGCCAAATTAATCCTCTTAATATAATGTGAGATAGCAGCTAACATAATTAGTTATAATTCCAGAAATGAATTACATCACTGTTATATGCTTTAAGAACAGCTAATGAGTGTAGCCTGGTGTGTGCATGCATGCTAAGTCTCCAGTTCTGTCCAACTCTTTGCAACCCTGCTTGGGCTCCTCTGTCCATGGGATTCTCCAGGCAAGACTACTGGAGTGGGTTGCCGTGCCTTCCTCCAGGGGATCTTCCCCATCCAGAGATCAAACCCATATCTCCTGCATTTGCAGGCAGGTTCTTTACCACTAGCCCCACCTGGGAAGCCCAGTCTTTTGCCATCATGGAAACAGTTAATCCAAGATAGAACCTGATGCTGGATATTTCCCCTGAAATTTAGTCTCTGAAAGATTTTCTCACTTGTGTATATTTTTTTTCCAGCATAAAACCTGCATCTTAATGAAACTCTTGTATGTGTAGGAAATTTCTTTACCAGTTATTTTACCACCAAGAAATAAGCCAATTTAAATGTCTTACCAGATATCAACATAATAGATATATTAAAGAAAAAACAAAAAATTGGCCAAATTACTAAATTCATGCCACAATATAATAATAAAATAAAGAATGAGGTTAATTTCAGTCTTTCATCCAAATACTCTTTGGAGCAAAGTAAAATGTGTCATTTTCACCCTGGCTGCTTTTTTTTTTGCACTCTTTCATCCATCTGCTCATTGGCTTCTCCAATGGGCTTCTCCAATTTTCCCTATTAAATGACCCTCCAAGGACACTCTGACAATGACCTTGGAGGGAATTTACATCTGTTTCTGTTAGTTTGTTTGCTTGTGATAGTAATTGCATTGTATTGCTTCTAACCTGGTCCTTTTTTTCTGAAATTGCAAACTCATGTCTTAACTCTGTGCTTGGTAGGCTGGTTCTTCTCGTTGAGCAGATTCCCTGGTGAAGTGGGAGTGGTGCTACCTGTCACCTTCATGGTCCCAGTGAAGGCCACTGTGGGGAGCACAAGACCATCTCTGTCAGTGCCCTTTATGATTTTAGCTTGGTCAGAATTTCTATTTTGCATATTTTCCTTAGTTTCAAGCTATGACAGGGCAATTTATTTATCTATGCCTCAGGTTCCATATCTATAAAATGTGAATCATTTCCCTAACAGAATTGTCTAGAGGATGAAATGAGTTCATACATGTACAGCACCTAGAACAGTATTTGACACTTAGTAGGCTCTCAGTAAATGTTAGCTATTATTTGAACCACCAATCCATACTCCTTAAGAAATATAATTTTTGAACACACTATTTTTAAAGAACATAAATGCTGACGTTAATAATTATTTTTAAAACCATAATTTCTGCTAGTTGGGAGTAATTGAAAAAAAAATCACTGTAGAGAGACAGAGAGAATTTAACAGAACTAAACATGTGAAGGAGCACAATTGTGGCAGGAAATTGAACCAATTCAAGGAGCCAAAAAACAACAAACAAAAAATACTGCTTAGAAAGATGACACGCTTGCTTTTCAAAAGAACTGGCTGTGCTGGTTTCCCACATGTTCAGGGGAGTCTTGCAGATCAGCACAATCAGCCCTCTCAGGAAGTAGCTGCATTACTACTCTCTGCCACAGTAGCCACCATGCCTTCTGAGAGGCGGTATGGCTAACACCACGTTCCCAAAACACACACACAGTAAGCTTCCCAATAACTCATATGCATGGAAATGTTCTTCTTTCTAAATTTTTATAAACTTAAATTTGCTGAACACAAAAAGAATTTATAGATTTCACTTTTATATATGTAACAGAATTTTAGTGCCTTTTGTTCTTTTTTATTAGAAAAATATATACTTGTAAAAACTTAAATATAACAAAATTATATAAAAGAAAAGTAAAAGCCTTCCATCCCTGTTCCCTAGAAACACATTTATCATATAGCATGTATCAAGTAGCTGTATAGATACCTTTACATATACATACTTTTGTATGTGCACAGAAAAAAAAATTGTATATAAAATTGAACAATTCTATGACATTAATCAGAAGTTTGCTTTCTTTACTCAACAGTGTATCAAAGATATCCTTCCAAATCAGAAAAAATAAAACCTTTCAAAAGAACAAAACTTCAAAAAAGGCTTTTATCTTTAAGCAAAATTAATACTCTAAGAAGAAAGACCATGTTTATTCTATCCAGAATTATAAGAGAAGTGATTGTCTCTTCCAAATCAGAATTTAACTTTTAATGATAAATTATCTTCTTGAGTGGTTCACTAATGTTCTCAGATATAATAGTGGAATAGAATCATCTAGTCCTAGCTACCAAAGTTAACAAATTTTTCATGCTTCAAGTAAAGTTGCTCAATAATTTGATAATGAGTATAGAGTTAATCTAAAATTGGAATTTTCAAAGGCGTTGTTTTTTTTTTTCTCTCTCACATATCAGAATTGGAGAAGTAGTAGGAGAGCCAAGACAGAGCAAAGCTGATGGTTTCACAAGCCAGAATGCAGAACTGAGCAAGCCTGAAATGGGAGCAAGCAAATGCAAACAAGTACAGAAACCAGAAATAAGAGTGCAGCAAAGTTGCCAGCCAAGGAGATCACCAACAAATGAAAGGCAGTGTGCAGAATATAAGAAAAATCTCCAAATCATCTACCTGAGAAGGCGTTAATATCCACAATATATGATGAACTCATGCAACTCAACAGGGGTGGGGGCGGGGAACCACCCAATTTAAAAAGAGGCAAAGGAACTGAATAGACATTTTCCCAAGACATAGAGATGGCCAACAGATACATGAAAATGTGCTCATCACCACTAATCATAAGGGCACTGCAAATCAAAGCCATAATGAGACTATTACCTCATATATGATAAAATGACTATTATCAAAAGACAAGAAACAAAAAGTATTGGCAAAGATGTAGAGAAAATAAATGTTTTATTGTTGCAAGCCCCTAAGATTTTGTTACTGGAGCAAAGTTGACTAATACAGAAATTGGTACCTAGAAGTAGGGTGCTGCTCTGTGGCTCTACCTTCTGCACCAGATATCAGGTGGCATGGAAACTATTATTTAGAGCTAGAAAAATGGTGACTTGTGTTATGCAAGTATCAATAATTCGGTGAAATTTTCACCTGCAATAATGTAAACAACAGGTAATAAACCTAATAAATTTATGGCTTTGGGTGAAGAGAATGTAAAACAAAATGGTAATAGTGTACTTTGGTCACTCCTAGCTGTATTTACAGAGAAGGCAATGGCACCCCACTCCAGTACTCTTGCCTGGGAAAATTCCATGGACGGAGGGGCCTGGTAGGCTGCAGTCCATGGGGTCTCGAAGAATCAGACACGACTGAGCACCTTCACTTTGACTTTTCACTTTCATGCATTGGAGAAGGAAATGGCAACCCACTCCAGTGTTCTTGCCTGGAGAATCCCAGGGATGGGGAGCCTGGCGGGCTGCCATCTATGGAGTCGCATAGAGTCGGACATGACTGAAGCAACTTAGCAGCAGCAGCAGCAGCAGCTGTATTTAACAAGATTCTACAAAAGAGGCGAGCTCAAGAACAGGCCTATCTACAAGCAGGATGCAAGGGAAAATAGAGGACTCAGAAATCCTACAGTTGCGATCCTGAGAGCTACAACTGTTTCTCACCTCAATTTCAAATGAAATTTGAAAATACTCTGCTACACAGGTCAAATAAGATAGTCTTGAGGCAAAGAAAGGACTCAGAAAAAGAATAAGACTCCATGAAAGCCCTGATAAGTACAAAGTACAATCAACAAAAAGAACAAAAATCAAAGAGATGTTTGGAGATGGTTGTATTTTAAATAAGGACTGTGTTTTATTATTTACAGGGCAGCACTGGAGAAACCGACATAGAGAATAGACTTATGGACAGGTGAGATGTTTGGAAAGAGTAACATGGAAATTTATATTACCGTATGTAAAACAGATAGCCAAGGGGAATTTGCTGCATGGCTCAGGAAACTCACACAGGGGCTCTGTATCAACCTAGAGGGGTGGGATGGGGAGGGAGATGGGAGGGAGGTTCAAAAGGG
>NW_011495022.1:2808155-2813421 GCF_000754665.1 Bison bison bison | reverse complement strand
GAGTAAAAGTATTTTCAAAAATCTTAGCCTGCCGTATGTAAAATAGATAGGCAATGGGAATTTTCTGCATGGCTCAGGAAACTCACACAGGGGCTCTGTATCAACCTAGAGGGGTGGGATGGGGAGGGAGATGGGAGGGAGGTTCAAAAGGGAGGGGATATATGTATACCCATGGCCGATTCATGCTGAGGTGCAATGGAAAACAACAAAATTCTGTAAAGCAATTATTCTTCAATTAGAAAATAAAAGAAAAAGGACTGTGTTTTAAAGGACAGTGTTAAAAAGAACTGTGTTAAACATAAAAACAGTAAACATAAAACAGTCTTGGCAGCAGTCATCTGGGGGCTTGGCTGGACTAGATGGCTCACTCTGTGTGGCCCCTTCACAGAGACATCTGAAGTCTGGGCTCAGTGGGACTCTGGAACAGCTGACTCTGTTGATTTTTCTCTTATTCCCCCAGTACAATCAATCAATCCCTCTCCTTCTCTCTCTTTCTCTACAGTTCCAGGCCCTCTCACTCATCATAAGGTTTCTCCATGTGGTCTTTCCAGCAGGATGGCCAAACTTCTTACATGGTGGCTTGCTGCTGCTGCTACGTCGCTTCAGTCGTGTCCGACTCTGTGCAACCCCATGGTGGCTTAGATCTTCCAAAAATACAAAAGTGGAAGCTGCCAGGCTTCTTAAGACTTAAGACCAGAACTGGAATAGCATCACTTCTACCACGTTCTGTTCATTAAAATGAATCAAGTTCAGCCCAGATTCAACATTTGAAGGAGCTACACAAAGGCATGAACACCTACAAGCCAGTTTATTGACAGCCATGTTTGGAGATCGGCTGCCAAGATGCACAAAAAATATTTATTAAGTGAGCTCATTTATTAATAGCCTTCCACTGTAGCAGACTACATTTTTATTGTGGACACAGAATGGTTTAAGATCATCACCCTTATTTTCATTGCGTGCTTACTCAGTTGTGTCTGAATCTTTGCAACCCCATGGACTGTAGCCCACCAGGCTCCTTGGTCCATAGAGTTTTCCAGGCAAGATATTGGAGTAGGTTGCCATTTCCTCCTCCACGGGATCTTCCTGATCCAGAAATCAAAACCACATCTCCTGCAGCTCCTGCATTGGCAGACGGATTCTTTACCACTTAAGCCACCTGGGAAGTCCCTTATTTTCCCTATCAAACAGCATTTATATAGTTAAGATTTTCACATTCTATTCCAAAAAAGGAAAAAAAAATAAAGCTCTTGGCAGGATTAATAAAGATTTTATTTCAGAGATTTTGATTCCATATCATTGTTGTAGTTTAAGGAAAATTAAATGCGAGGAAGTATGTTTGATAACAGTAATTGAAAGTATATGGACTTAGCCAGAATCCCACATAAAAAATTGAAAAATCAGTTATTTGGAAATCAGGACCCACGTTCTAGCCCTAGTTTTTAATTTTTATCGGAGTATAGTTGATTTACAATGTCGTTTCCATTTCAGGGGTGCAGCAAAGTGTCTAGCTTTGAAGACTAACACTGACTGAATGTTTGATTTTGGAAGTCTCTGAACTTCAGTTTTCTCAACTGTAAAATGAGATTGTGAGAGCTAATAGTTTTCAAACATTTTCTAGCATTTATATTCTTTATTCAGAAGCAGCTGGAGGTAGGGAAAAAAGATATGGGGGAGGAGGGATGTATCCAGCCCTTACTCAGTCAGAGTACTATTATTTTACATACTGAGTTTTCTTTGGAGGACTGCATTTAAACAAATGGTTCTGTAAATAAAATATATTTGAAAATGAGAGATCTGGCCCAAGTCCCCCATTTTATAGATGAGGAATTTTATAGATTTTGTCCCTTTCCACACCGTTCCTTTTGTATTCTTCATGCCTGTCGTCAGCTCTTGTTCCTTCAGACAACACCCCACCCCGACAGTGGCTCCTTATCCTCAGCTGGCCTACAACCATAGTGTCCTGTGTTAAGTGATGCCCAACTTTGTGGGAAATGAGGAATTCAAGATGAAGAACTGCATGGGATTGTGATGTCAAACTCACAAGTTGATGACAATGATCACTGAGTGAAAAATACAAAGAAGAAACTCTGATTCTAAATTCCTACCCATGTTAATATTTTAGAAGTGATAATGAGAGAGAATAAGCCAATAAAATATTCTCAAAATCATGCTCTATTATATACGACATCTTGTAGGACACAAGCGTTCAATTCAAAAAATTACTTTTCTTAAGTAATAAATGGTATGTTGTTTCCCATAAGAACCCCTGACTAGAAGTTTACATCTAGGAAGTACTTCACTCTCTAGTGTAAAAAATTTTAAGAATGCAGGAACTAACAATGTTCCACTGTCTGATGAGTTCTCTCTGTTCCTTCTGAGACACACAAATAATTGCCAAGTTAAGTGATCTCACTTTTTCACTCTAATTAAGTAACACTTTATTCTTCCAAATCCTCAAGATATATCATAAAACTAAAAGTCATAAATGTGCATCTTATGTAATCATCCAACTGTCTACAATACTTTTCAAATATCTTTGTGTTGGAATGCAAACAGCATAACATTTCCTGGTCACTGAAGTCTCCTGGTTCCTGTTAATGGTGCTATAAAGCAAGGATACATACTTTCTCTTAGATTTCACAGTAACAAGGATGTGTTCTCTTATTACGGTGAACCCTTCTTCTACTGAATCTTTAAGACTGGAGACCTCATTAGATCACTGGAAAGGTAATTATTCTTTGCTAAAGGATCAAAGTTCCAAAGACCACAAAAGAGAGCCAAAGAAGACGACGGGAGGTGACTGGCTCTGCATCTCGGTGAGCGACCTAAAGCTGCTGTAGGTCAGCCCGGCAGGTAGTCGGGAAGAAGAGCTGGGAACAGACTATGGCGAGCAAGGAGACACCCGTGACAAACTGGAGCCAGTGCTGCTTGTTTCTCACCGTTTCACACTTGATTATGAGGGTGACCTGACCTAAGTCTTTCCCCTCGAAACAGCCCGGACCCTGGCCCCTGGCCCGGGACTCAGAAAAGCTGAAAGGGTTATAGTAGGAGCTGGGGGAGCTCAGTGCCCGGCTGCTGCCCCACCACCCAAAGGCTGCTGAGTTGCACCTTCGACCCTGCACTGACTATTCAAGTGTGAAGGCTTCCATCTAACTGCTGCTCTTCAAATCTCAGGCAGACTTCTCATGTGACCAGTCCTAACCAGCAATCATACAGGGAATAAAGTTCTGGAAAACAGTTCCAACTTAGCTAAGTTGGCACAGTACCAAATTAACACAGTGCCCAGAAGTTCCTTCATGTAAATTGATCCTAAGAAGGACTTAAGCCTCTCAAAGGCGACATACATTCATTCAGTAATAAATCCTATGACAATACAGAATTTTAATTAATGTGTTTATTTGAAAATTTTCCTCAAAATGTTTTCCCTAATATTAGAAACATTGCTACCAGCTCTTACCTGGATACTCATAGATGTAAATCATTCAACAACTTATCACTAGCTGACAATTTTTGAAATGGAAAAGGTCCACCTAATACTTCTCCATTTCCACCAAATGACTTTTATCATTTCAGCCCTTCTCATACTACCATCTTTTTACTACTCCTAGGTCAAAAAATATTTAAACTCCAAACAGGAGACCTTCATTCTCTTGTGCAACATGGCTTTTTCTCAGTACCACCAAGTTTATCAGGACTGTATAAATCTGAACTATGATTATGAATATGAATTGAGTTCAAGCTCTGTCTCACAGAGCTCTATGTCTCATGCAGATCAGAACAGAGGGTATGTCACCCAGTTCTACATCACTGCAAACTCAAGTCAGCTCTGACACTGGCAACATCCTTAATATACGCTTGAGAGTCCCTACAGATGTCTCTGACCTCATCAAAGAACTCCTCCAGGGAGAGAGTCACAAGGTCAGCTTTGCCTAAGGCCTTCTCTTGGACCCCAGGGACACACTCTCCTATTCAACAGGGCCCTGGGCTCCAGGAGGAGTACACCCTTTTCCGCTTGCTAGAAGCATTGAGTAGTCCCAGGCACTTGAAGGATTTAATAGAACCTTCTGGAAATCACCATCTTTTCAACCGTATTCCCCTTCTGACAGGAATATCTTCTTAGTAGTGGCATCTGTTAATGTTAGCTAACATATCCCTATGATATGGTGAAAAGTTATTAAGAACTGGAGTAGAAGATTCAAGTTTTGGTTCTGGCACCAGATCTAAGTCTCACTGTAGAAGGTAAACTTCACCTTATGGTGTATGTGTGTTAGGGGGTGGGGTGGTGATGGTGAGTGGAAATGAGAGGGAAATTTCCATGTTGTGAAGTACAAATGAGATAATGGATATCCTATCTTCAACTATTATGAACCTAACCAGTCTATTATCCATGCCATCAACAAGGAAACACCTTCTCCTTGTGTGGGGCCATATCATTCAGGTGACAGAGTACTGGAGATGACACGGGTCATGTCACACCACACAGAGCCACTGTTCCCTTCTACACAGGCCTGTTGTGGACCTGCCCCACCAGGCCTCACTCCCATTTACTGTGAGGTGGGAGGTCTTTCACATTTAGGATGAAAGTTGTTATTCTTTCTCCCTGTCTCTCAGGGTCCCTGCTATCCCTTCCTACAGTCTAGCCTTATATTACTCAGGATTAGAAGGGCATTGTAATGCTGACAGATAAATGCAGAAAACATGTATGTTATGGATATGAATGTCTATTAACATGGAACACGCTTTTCTCCTTCTCTCTAGGTTTTATTTTATATCACCTATGGTCAACAATCAAATCCCTTATGATTATACAGTTGAAGTGAGAAATAGATTTAAGGGCCTAGATCTGATAGATAGAGTGCCTGATGAACTATGGACTGAGGTTCATGACATTGTACAGGAGACAGGGATCAAGACCATCCCCATGGAAAAAAAATTCAAAAAAGCAAAATGGCTGTCTGGGAAGGCCTTACAAATAGCTGTGAAAAAAAGAGAAGTGAAAAGAAAAGGAGAAAATGAAAGAGATAAGCATCTGAATGCAGAGTTCCAAAGAATAGCAAGAAGAGATAAGAAAGCCTTCCTCAGTGATCAATGCAAAGAAATAGAGGAAAACAACAAAATAGGAAAGACTAGAGACCTCTTCAAGAAAATCAGAGATACCAAGGGAACATTTCATGCAAAGATGGGCTTGATAAAGGACAGAAATGGTATGGACCTAACAGAAGCAGAAGATATTAAGAAGAAGTGGCAAGAATACACAGAACTG
>NW_011495022.1:2795095-2806770 GCF_000754665.1 Bison bison bison | reverse complement strand
TATTAAAAAGCAGAGACATTACTTTGCCAACAAAGGTCCGTCTAGTCAAGGCTATGGTTTTTCCAGTAGTCATGTATGGATGTGAGAGTTGGACTGTGAAGAAAGCTGAGCGCTGAAGAATTGATGTTTTGAACTGTGGTGTTGGAGAAGACTCTTGAGAGTCCCTTGGACTGCAAGGAGATCCAACCAGTCCATTCTAAAGGAGATCAGTCCTAGGTGTTCTTTGGAAAGAATGATGCTAAAGCTGAAACTCCAGTACTTTGGCCACCTCATGCGAAGAGTTGACTCATTGGAAAAGACTCTGATGCTGTGAGGAATTGGGGGCAGGAGGAAAAGGGGATGACAGAGGATGAGATGGCTGGATGGCATCACTGACTCGCTGGACGTGAGTCTGAGTGAACTCCGGGAGTTGGTGATGGACAGGGACGCCTGGCGTGCTGGGATTCATGGGGTCACAAAGAGTTGGACATGACTGAGCAACTGAACTGAACTGAACTGAACTGACTGATGGTCAACAATTGCAATTTTTTCCCCAATAACATTCCTAGATAAGATCATGCTGCTGCTGCTAAGTCACTTCAGTCATGTCCGACTCTGTGTGACTCCATAGACGGCCTCCTACCAGGCTCTCCTGCCCCTGGATTCCCCAGGCAAGAACCCTGGAGTGGGTTGCCATTTCCTTCTCCAAAGCATGAAAGTGAAAAAGTGAAAGTGAAGTTGCTCAGTCGTATCCGACTCTTAGCGACCCCATGGACTGCAGCCCACCAGGCTCCTCCATCCATGGGATTTTCCAGGCAACAGTACTGGAGTGGGGTGCCATTGCCATATTTGACTTTATTTTCCCTACTTTTTTTTCCTTAAAGTTACTTTAAGTATTGTTCATAATAAAAAGCAAACATATAATCAAAACAACTTAATGAAAATTAAACCTAATGTCTGCTATATTTACATTTAAAATGCAGAGAAATAAGTATGTGGAAACTATTTCCATTATCACTGGTAGTTTCTAGATTTATAAAATATTTTGTGCATGTAGAGACGACTAAAGAACAGTAAGTTTCAGTTTCCTTCTCTCTCTTCCTCCACCCTGACCTTGCTCACATTCTTAGCAACCAGACAAAATCAACTTCAGACTCCGAAGGGCATGTGATAAGTAGGTTACACACAATCAAAAATATCAACTTTTATTTTAAAATGTTAAACTTACTTACAGGCTGATCAAGAAAGATCAAATATGAATTTTTTAAACATGTAAAATTGGAAAACATGAAATTGGAAAATTTTGGTTTATAACTAATAATTTTTAAGTTGCAAGAACATTTCATGAAGATGTTGCCTGTTTCAAATACTCAATAAGATCTTCTCTCTCACTCTTCTTTTTAAGACCAGCAAAGATCATTTTAGTTCCAGGGATATATTTCTTTGGGTTCTCCAAATATTCCATCAGAGTCTGCTCTCCCCAGATAATGCCTATAAAGGTGAAAATAAGTTTTAAGTTTGCATAATTACATTTATAAAACTTACTTACTGATGTGATCTACATTCGAGAACAAAAGCTTACTTTTGGACTCAATAGGAATGCTATTATAACCGAAAATACTTACAGTTTCTGACCTACAAGAAAATTCCAAAATTGGCCTTTGGTGATCTCCTGTTTGGGTTTCTTACAGAAATCCAATGCTGTTTAAGATCATCTAAGGTACACCAATGAACCACCAACCCAGACATGTTGTGCCATCCTCCTAGAGTCACAGAGTTCATTCTAGAAAAGATCTTAGAGGTCAATTGACCCAAATCCTCATTTTGCAGATAAGTGAATGATGACCCAAAGAGAGAATAATAACTTACCTTAAGATGACAAGGCCACAGAGTCAGGAACCTGTGACTAGTAACTCAGTTCCATGTTTGGGGTGGGGAGTTGCTCGGTTGGTTTTTTACCAATCATAGCAAGCTGCCTCCGTCTAGATCCCTACCAAAAATTTATGACTTCAGGAATCCAGTTTTAAAACCAGAGAAAAAGGTTGCCTCTAACTTTTTTTCCTTTCTGAAACCAGCTGAAAAGAACATGAACAAAGAGAAATAGAAATGCTAATTCTACTTTTAATAAAATTCTTGAGGGAGTACCTCACAAATTTGATACAATTAGAAAACTACCACAGACATAAAACCTGGACCAGAGTGAGAGGACACTTGTCACTAATTTCAAGACAAAAGTTCTCCAGAATAGGTGACAAATCCTAAGGGGCAGAGTCATGACACTCTGGCCCCAAAAGAGTACAGTATATATTGACTGGCTTTGAAAGTCTAAATTCAATTTGATATCATGGAGGCCCAGGGGAGCCAGGATTAAAGAAGAAAACACATCTTTAAAAGAAAGATTCTACCTTGTTACAGGATAGAAGAGAAAGGTACTGGGTAACCCTGGAACTACCAGACTTGGTCAGCTGAAGAGCCAAATAACCCCCCAGCCAACATTCACACATACACATATCTCTAAAACATAACTGTGGGTAAGGAAGACTTCATAACCAAATGGAAAGCTCAGACCCTCACTCTTACTGACCTTCTGCACATACCCATCCTGATGAATCATCCTCATCAAAAGATGAGTAGTAATTAAAAAGGAATCAGCATGAAAGAGCACTAAAACCACATACACACAACAGCAGAAATACAAAAACCCAAAAGATAAATGAAATATACACATCAGAAATCATCAGAAAAATCATGACCACATCCCCATGGATTCAAAAAAGATCTTTACAAATCAAGGATTTATAGCAGAACTACAAAGGGTCAAGGAGAAAATGATAAAAACAGAAGACATAAATGACAGCGAAAAGAACAGACACTGCTGATAGCACACTCAGGCTTGAAAGTATTGATAAAAAAACAAAATGAAAAAAATTAAAAGTTTAAAACAATCAAAGGAAAAATAAGTTATAGAAGATATGCAGACAAAAGACATCCAAAATATGTACAACTGATGGCCCAAGCAACATTTCTTTAAAAAACAAATGAAAAAGTATAAAATTTTTAAAACATGTAGTGCAAGAAAACTTTCAAAAATAAAAGTTCTGAGTCTACCAACTGAAAGAATACATATCCCAGGAAATTCCGAAACAAATGAATCAAGGATTACACACAACCCAATAAGTTCCTAATTTTTAATGAGAATTTTACTGAAATTTAGGGGGGAAAGAATAAAATAAAAATAAAACCGATTAACTTATAATGGAAAACAGTCAGGCTGGCTTCAGATTTCTTCAAAGAATAATTCAACACAAAGCATACAAAATCTTGAGGAACTAAAAGAATCATCCAATTATTTTAAGTCTAGCCAAAAAGTTTAGCACAGACTCGGACACGACTGAAGTGACTTAGCAACAGCAGCAGCAGCAGTGAGATATAATTGACGTATAACATTCTCTAAGTTTAAGGTGTACAATAGGTTGATTTGATACATTTATATATTGATTTTTCATTACCACCATAGCAAGAGCAAAAAACTCCACCCCATCACATAATTGCCATTTCTTTTTTGTAGTAAGAACATTTAAGATATACTCTCTTCTGCTGCTGCTAAGTCACTTCAGTTGTGTCCATCTCTGTGCGACCCCATAGACATCAGCCCACCAGGCTCCCTGCCCCTGGGATTCTCCAGGCAAGAACACTGGAGTGGGTTGCCATTTCCTTCTCCAATGCATGAAAGTGAAAAGTGAAAGTGAAGTCGCTCAGTTGTGTCCGACTCTTAGCGACCCCATGGACTGCAGCCTACCAGGCTTCTCCATCCATGGGATTTTCCAGGCAAGAGTACTAGAATGGGGTGCCACTGCCTTCTCTGATATACTCTCTTAGCAACTTGCAAGTATATAATACAGGATTATTAGCTATAATCACCATGTTATACATTAGATCCTCTGAACTTGTTAATCTTGTAGCTGGAAGTTTGTACCCTTTGACCAATATCTCTCCATTACCCTAACTCCCCACCCTGGTCACAACAATTCTACTCTCTATTTTTCTAAGCTTGGCTTTTTCAGATTCCACATATAAGTGATATTATACAGGATTTGTCTTTCTCTGTCTGACTTATTTCACTTAGCATGATGCCCTTAAGATTCATCCAAGTTGTTGCAAATAGCAGGATTTCCTTCTTTCTCATGGCTGCATAGTATTCTATTGTGTATAAATAGCACTTCTTCATTCATCTATCCATTAATGGACTCTATGTCATTTCAATATCTTGGCTGTTGCAAATAATGCTATAATGAACATGGAGGTATAGATACCTCTTCAAGGTTCTATTTTCATTTCCTTTGGATGTATACCCAGGAGTGGGATTACTGGATCATATGGTAGTTATATTTTTAACTTTTTGAGGAAACTATATACTGTTTTCCACAGTGGCTGCATCAATTTACATTCCCACCAACAGTGCAAAGGGTTCCCTTTTCTCCACATCCCTGCCAATAATTGTTATTTCCTGTCTTTTGATAACAGCCACTCTAAAGGTGTGAGGTAACAATCTCATTTGCATTACTGGGTTACTAGTGATGATGGCCACCTTTTCATGTATCTGTCGGCCATCTGTGTATCTTCTTTGGAAAAATATCTATTCTTTTCCTCTGTAAATTTTTTAATTTGGCTGTTTGGTTTTCTCTCTATTGAGTTGTATGAGTTCTTTACATATTTTAGATATTAACCCCTTATTAGATACATGATTTGTAAATATGTTCTCCCATTTAGTAGGGTGCTTTTTAATCTTGTTGATTGTCTCTTTTGATGTTCAGAAGCTTTTCAGTTTGATGTGCTGTGTTGTGCTTAGTTGCTCAGTTGTGTCCAACTCTTTGCGACCCCATGGACTATAGCCCACGAGGCTCCTCTGTCCATGGGGATTCTCCAGGCAAGAATATTGGAATGGGTTACCATGCCCTCCTCCAGGGGCTCTTCCCAACCCAGGGATCAAACCCAGGTCTCCCACATTGCAGGCAGATTATTTACCAACTGAGCCACCAGAGAAGCCCAAGAATACTGGAGTGGGTAGCCTATCCCTTCTCCAGAGGATCTTCCCAAACCAGGAATCGAACTGGGATCTCCTACATTGCAGTGGATTCTTTACCAGCTG
This sequence comes from Bison bison bison, assembly GCF_000754665.1. NCBI lineage: Eukaryota > Metazoa > Chordata > Mammalia > Artiodactyla > Bovidae > Bison > Bison bison. The sequence goes on along the minus strand of NW_011495022.1, from coordinate 2,801,642 downwards.
AGCTACCAAGGAAGCCCTTAGTTTGATATAGTCTCATTTATTTTTGTTCTTTTTGCTTGTGCCTTTGGTGTCATATCCAGAAAACCACTGTCAAGACCAATATGGAAGAGTTTTCCCCTATGTTTTCTTCTAGGAGTCTTATAGTTTCCAGTCTTATGTTTAAATCTTTAATGCATTTCAAATTAATTTTTGTCAGTAATATACAAGAGAGTCCAATTTCATTCTGCTACTTATCATTCTTATTTCATTATTAAAACTAACAAATACTCATATTATATGCCCAAGTAAGTCACAAATACTACTTAAACAGTCTCACTTAGGAAAAATTTTATTTCTAATTGTTAAATAATGTTAAAGCCAAGCCTTATAAGCTTTTATCTTTGACAATAGCCTATAATAAAAGATATATTTGTAATAAGTTTTAATATGATTTCAAATCAATATTAATAAAGAAAATGTTAAAGAGTTTTGGCAGCTAGAGGGACAATAATAACTGTTCTAAAAATCAGAACTTTAAAAGTTGACTGTTCTTATAAGAGGATAATAAAATAAAGACACTATAGAAAAATATTACTTGAAAAGTTAGAGAGCCATATAAATGCAAACAATAAATGCAAGTTTAAGACTTACTGTAATAAGTGCAATTCAATTCTCATACTAACTGTCTAGAGTTAGCACAGACTCCAAAGTTTCCAACAAGACTGCAAGTTCAGGGTACCCAGCCCATCCAAACTTCTAACCAATTGGCTATAAATTTAAGGGTTCCCAGGACCCCCTTAGGTATGATAATTCAGTAAAACAATTCACAGAACTCAGGAAAGCACTACTTAAAAATCACAGTTTTACTATAAACAATACAAATCAGTACCAGCCAAGTGAAGAGACCCATATGGTGAGTTCTGGGAAAGTCACAAACACAGGGGGTCCTGGCCCTGTGGAATCAGGACTCATCACCCTTCTAGTACACGGATGTGCTTATCAAACAGGAAGCTCAAATAGAGCTTCCAGTTTAAAGTGGTCAGAGTTTTTGATTGGGGTTTCATTACATAGACTTGACTGATTGCATCACTCACCATGTGCCTAAACTCAATCTCCAGCCCCTACCCTCTACACCTGGAGATTAGACTGCTATCACCTAGCCCAAAGTCCCAATTCTCTAATCAAAGAGTTGGTCTTTCCAGCTTGGCCAGTCCCAGCCCTATCAAGAGCCCTACTGAATTTTCTCATCAGCATAAATTCAGGCTGCAATCCCAAGGCCCAACGTTGAAAAACAAAGACACTCGTGTGTGTGTGTGTGTGTGTGTGTGTGTGTGTGTGTGTACGTGTTAGTCTCTCAGTTGTGTCTGACTGTTTGTAACTCCATGGACTATATATAACTTGCCAGGCTCCTCTGTCCATGGAATTCTCCATACAAGAATACTGGAGTGGGTTGCCATCCCCTACTCCAGGGGATCTTCCCAACCCAGGGATTGAACCCAGATCTCCAGCATTGCAGGCAGATTCTTTTACCGTTTGAGCCACCAGGGCAAACTCTCTTATCACTGGGAAATTCCAATGTTTTACAGATCCCTCCCAAGAACCTGAGATAAAGACCAGACAAATTCTTTATTAAAGAATATCTACTAACCAGCACTTTTACATATACTAAATACAATGATATTGTATTAAAACAACTATGCTTCCCAGGTGGCACTAGTGGTAAAGAACCCACCTGCCAATGCAGGAGACCTAAGAAACAAGGGTTTGATCCCTGGATTGGGAAGATCCCCTGGAGTAAGAAATGGCAACCCACTCCAGTATTCTTGCCTAGAGAATCCCATGGACAGAGGCGCCTAGTAGGCTAGAGTCCATGGAGTTGAAAAAAGAGAAGCAAATGAAGCGACTTAGCCCAATGTAAGTAATGTAACAACTACACAGATGTTTTTAAAAGGTGATAAACACCCTTGACTTGACAAAGATTAAACTTTATGTTGCTTTAATATAAGAATTTTTATCAATTGTCTATATATGTATTTTATATATATGTGGTCGTTTTTTGTCGGTGTCCCCTGAATAAAACTGTGTTGAGACCCCTAACCTCTGGAGCCTCAGAATGTGGCTTTGTTTGGAAATAAGGTCATTGCAGCTGTGATTAGTAATGATCACAACTGAAAAGTAAGATAGGCCATACTGAGAAGGATAGGTCTCCCAGTCCAATATTACTAGTATCCTTACTAGAAGGCCATGTGAACACAGACACATGCGGACAAGGTAACAATGAAGGCAGAGGCTGGAGTCATGCAGCTGAAGGCCCCAAACTCCAAGTTTACTGGCAAACACCCAGAAGCTAGAAAGAAGCAAGGGAGGATTGTCCTCAGGCTTCAGAAAGACCATGGCCATGCCAACATCCTGATTTACACTTCTAGCCTCCAGAGCTATGAACCCATAAATTTCCACTATTTTAAGCCACCTAAATTATGGTACTTGGTTACACCAGCCCTAGGAAACTATTACCGCCCTCCAATGCTAAGCTGTAGCAGTACTGCTCTAAAACAGACTTAGCATATACTTCCCGCCTCATCAGAGTTTGCCTGGGAACCCAAGTCTAGGAACAAATGGCTTTGCCACTTTTCTATCCTACTAAACGGCATTGCTCTCAAGGCTTTGAGGAAATGAAAAGTATTTTACTTTCACATATGCACAGAAAAAGCTGGCAATCTAGATGTGTTAATTTTCTTTTACTCAAACCATTTGACTATCCATAAGGTCTCTTTCTCCAAAATTCCAGATAACAAAAATTTCACTACATCTTATCTATCTGTAGTATAAGTAACTCACAATTAATCTTTTTGATTGTAATATAAGTGCTGAACATTAAGCTTTCAATTGCTGAGGCAACTCCTTCAAATATACACATTTTGAATAAATGCACTACCAGCTACACAGAGTCCCTTGGACTGCAAGGAGATCAAACCAGTCAATCCTAGAGGAAATCAATCCTGAATATTTATTGGAGGGACTGATGCTGAGGCTGAAGCTCCAATACTTTGGCTGCCTGACTCTAAGAGCCAACTCACTGGAAAAGACCCTGATATTGGGAAAGACTGAAGGCAGGAGAAGAAGGGGATGGGAGAGGACAATTTGGTTGGATGGCATCACCCAGCTAAATGGACATGAGTTTGAGCAAGCTTCGGGAGATGGTGAAGGACAGGAAAGCCTGGCATGTTGCAGTCCATGGGGTCACAGAGAGTCAGACATGACTGAGTGACTGAGCAACAACTACACAAGTAGATGGAGAGCCAGGCTGCCCACCCATGAAGTTCCCTTTCTTCAGAAAGCTCTGGTAGACCCACATACCTATTTGACTGACCTGCTTGCTTTTCCCTTCCCATGCTTTAATTCGTGCTTTTATATTTTAAATTCACCAGTAAAGAGTGAACCCATAAAACCCTAGGCAACCCATCCTCAACCCCAATAAAAGCAAAACTCCAAGCCCGTGCTCTCTCTCTACCTGCGACCACACTGTGTGCCCCAGGCATGCTGTGTGCCCTCAAGAACCTGTGAGTAATAAACTTTGTTTTTTCCAGCTTCCTGATGTTGTTGCTAAAGGAAAGTGCACCTTGCAATCATATTAAGAAATGTAATAGGCTGAGACCAACCCCAAACACTATCTTACTAGAAACATTAATACAGGTTGAAATAAGTAGAATCTCTCTTTCGACAAAAAGCAAGCTATTACCTGTGCACTCGAAAATAAAAAATAGTACACAAGATGCCAAGTACCCATATTAAAGCCTTTCTCCTACAACGTGGTCTCCAAGCTAAACCAAGTAAGGTAATTTAGTTTATGTTGCTGTTGTCATTTAGTCGCTAAGTCGTATCTGACTCTTTTGCAACCCCATGAACTGTAGACTGCCAGGCTCCTCTGTCCATGGGATTTCGCAGGCAAAAATACTGGAGTGGGTGCCATTTCCTTCTCCAGGGGATGTTCCCAACCCAGGAATTGAACCTTCATCTCCTACACTGGTAGGCAGGTTCTTTACCACTCAGCCACCAGGGAAGCCCAATTTTGTCTATATAAGCAGTATAAAACCTATTAAGTAAATTTTTAGTACTAAATTCAAATCACTAATGAAAGGATTTGCAACTTCCAATAATCTATATTTAAAACTTCTTCAAACACCAAGTAAAGACATCACAAGAAAATGACAAACCAATTATCTCTTATGTAAAAATCTTCAACAAAGTACTAGCAAGTTAAATTCAACAGCACTGTTAAAAGAACTACACACTACGACCAATTGGGATTTATCCCAGGAATGCAAGAATAGTTCAACACAGGAAAATCAATATAATACAAACATTAATAGAGCAAAAGGGGAAAAAAAAACACATGATTATCTCAACAGACGCAGAAAAAGCATTTCACAAAATCCAAAACCTTTTCATGAGAAAAAACATTCAGCAAACTAGCAATAGAAAGGACCTTGCTTAACATGGAAAACAGAATTTATGGAAAACCTAGAGCTAGCACCATATTCAAGGTAAAAAATGGAACCCTTTCCCTCTAAGATCAGGAACAAGATAAAGATTCTCACTTTTACCAGAGCTATTCAGAATTCTACCATAAGTCTTAGCCAGAGCAATTAGGAAAAAATGACAAATAAAAGCTACTCAGGTTGGGAAGGAAGCAAAACTATCTCTATTCACAGGTGACATAATTCTCTACATAGAAAATGCTAAAGAATCACAAAAAATCTACTAGAGATAACAAACGAATTTAGCAAAGTTGCACAGTACAAGATCAACATGGCTTGTCTGGTGGTGCAGTGGTAAAGAATCCATCTGCCAATGCAGGAGACACAAGAGACATGGGTTTCATCCCTGAATCAGGAAGATCTCCTGGGGTACGAAACGGCAACTCACTCCAGTATTCTTGCCTGGAACATGCTATAGACAGAGGAACCTGGTGGGATACAGTTCATGGGGTCACAGAGAGTTGGATGCAACTGATTGAACACCCATGCCAAAAACTGGAAAGGCATCCCATGTTCATAGAATATAATGTTAATACTGTTAAAATGGCAATACTCGCCAAAACAATTTACAGATGTTATGCAATCTCTATCAAAATTCTATAGGTCTTTTTTGCAGAAATGGAAAAATGATCTTCAAACTCAGGAAGTTACAAAGGGTCCTGAAAAGCCAAAAAAATACTGAAAAATAAAAACACTGTTGGAGGGCTCATCCCTCTGAATTTCAAAATGTATTAGGAAGCTACAATAACCAAAACAGTGTGGCAGTAGTATAAGAACAGAAAGGCAACAGGCTGCATTTCACTACTGTATGTCTGCAAGAACAGACATGCAGACAAATGGAAGAGAGCGGAGAGTCCAGACGTAAACCTTAACATATATGGTCAACTGATTTTCAACAAGCGAGTAAATTCCATTCAACTGTGAAAGAATGAATCCCTTCAACAAATGGTGCAAGGACAACTAAATAACCACATGCAAAAGAATACAGTTGGACCACTACCTCACTCTATATAAAAACTTAATGATAATTAATTAGACGTAAGACAGTGACCTAAATGTAAGAACTAAAACTATTAGAAGAAAATATAGGGTAAATCTTTATGACCTTTGATATGGTGATAGATTCTTAGATTTAACATCCAAAACACAAGCAACATCAACAATAAAAATAAACAGACTTCATACAAATTAAAAACCACTGTTCATCAAAAGACATTATTTTTAAAAACAAAGACAATCTACAGAATAAGAGAAAAAAACTGCAAGTCACTTATTTGATAAGAGTTTAATATTCAGAATACATGGACACCTCTTGCAGTACAGTGCAGCACATGTGTGCTCAGTTCATTCACTTCAGTCGCTCAGTCGTGTCCGACTCTTTGCGACCCCATGAATCGCAGCACGCCAGGCCTCCCTGTCCATCACCAACTCCCGGAGTTCACCCAGACCCACGTCCATTGAGTCAGTGATGCCATCCAGCCATCTCATCCTCTGTCATCCCCTTTTCCTCCTGCCCCCAATCCCTCCCAGCATCAGAGTCTTTTCCAATGAGTCAACTCTTCGCATGAGGTGGCCAAAGTACTGGAGTTTCAGCTTTAGCATCATTCCCTCCAAAGAAATCCCAGGGCTGATCTCCTTCAGAATGGACTGGTTGGATCTCCTTGCAGTCCAAGGGACTCTCAAGAGTCTTCTCCAACACCACAGTTCAAAAGCATCAATTCTTCAGCACTCAGCTTTCTTCACAGTCCAACTCTCACATCCATACATGACCACAGGAAAAGCCATAGCCTTGACTAGACGAACCTTTGTTGGCAAAGCAATGTCTCTGTTTTTGAATATGCTATCTAATTTGGTCATAACTTTCCTTCCAAGGAGTAAGTGTCTTTTAATTTCATGGCTGCAGTCACCATCTGCAGTGATTTTGGAGCCCAAAAAATAAAGTCTGACACTGTTTCCATTGTTTCCCCATCTATTTCCCATGAAGTGATGGGACCGGATGCCATGATCTTCATTTTCTGAATGTTGAGTTT
>NW_011495022.1:2744524-2794995 GCF_000754665.1 Bison bison bison | reverse complement strand
AGTTCCCCATCTATTTCCCATGAAGTGATGGGACCGGATGCCATGATCTTCATTTTCTGAATGTTGAGTTTTAAGCCAACTTTTTCACTCTCCACTTTCACCTTCATCAAGAGGCTTTTGAGTTCCTCTTCACTTTCTGCCATAAGGGTGGTGTCATCTGCATATCTGAGGTTATTAATATTTCTCCCGGCAATCTTGATTCCAGCTTGTGTTTCTTCTAGTCCAGCATTTCTCATGATGTACTCTGCATATAAGTTAAACAAGCAGGGTGATAATATACAGCCTTGACGTACTCCTTTTTCCTATTTGGAACCAGTCTGTTGTTCCATGTCCAGTTCTAACTGTTGCTTCCTGACCTGCATAGAGGTTTCTCAAGAGGCAGGTCAGGTGGTCTGGTATTCCCATCTCTTTCAGAATTTTCCACAGTTTATTGTGATCCACACAGTCAAAGGCTTTGGCATAGTCAATAAAGCAGAAATAGATGTTTTTCTGGAACTCTCTTGCTTTTTCCATGATCCAGCAGATGTTGGCAATTTGATCTCTGGTTCCTCTCAGTCGTGTCCAACTCTCTGTGACCCCATGAACTGTAGCCCATTAGGCTCCTCTGTCAATGGAATTTTCCAGGCAAGCATACTGGAGTCTTGTTGCCATTTCCTACTCCAGGGGATCTTCCCAACCAGGGATCAACCCTATGTCTCTTGTGTCTCCTGCATTGGCAGGTGGATTCTTTACCATTGTACCACCCAGAAAGAACTCTTAAAACCTGACAAAAAGTCAATTCGAATAAAAAATGGGTAGAGAATATCAACAGACATTTTTCCAAAGAAAATATACAAATGGCCAACAAGCACATGAAACAATGTTCAGCATTATGGATCATTAAGGAAATACAAAGCAAAGTCACCAACGCTACTTCCTACCCACTGTTGCTATTGTTTTTAGTTGCTAAGTTGTGACCAACTCTTTTGAGACCCCATGAGCTGTAGCCCACCAGGTTTCTCTGTCCATGGGATTTCCCAGACAAGAATACTGAAGTGGGTTGCCATTTCCTTCTCCCAAGGATCTTCTCAACCCAGGGATCAAACCCACATCTCCTGTATTGCATGCAGATTCTTTACTGCTAAGCTACCTGGGAAGCCCTCATATCCACTAAAACGGCAGTAAAAGAGAAGAAAAGGAAATCACAAGTGTGGGTGAGTATATAGAGAAATAAGAATCCTCCTCCATTGACGATGGAAAAGAAAAATGGTGTAACCACTGTGGAAAATAGTTTGCTGCTGCTGCTGCCGCCAAGTCGCTTCAGTCGTGTCCGACTCTGTGCGACCCCATAGACGGCAGCCCACCAGGCTCCCCTGTCCCTGGATTCTCCAGGCAAGAACACTGGAGTGGGTTGCCATTTCCTTCTCCAATGCATGAAAGTGAAAAGTCAAAGTGAAGTCGCTCAGTCATGTCAGACTCTTAGCGACCTCATGGACTGCAGCCTACCAGGCTCCTCCGTCCATGGGATTTTCCAGGCAAGAGTACTAGAGTGGGGTGCCATTGCCTTCTCTGGGAAAATAGTTTGACTTTTCCTCAAAAAGTTATTAACTGATCCAGCAATTTCACTCCTACGTATAGATTTAACGTAACTGAAAACAGGGATTCAAACAATTTTTCACAAATGTTCACAGCAGTACTGCTTAAAATAGGTACAAGGTGGAAACAATACAAATGTCCATCAATTGATAAATGAATTAAAAAATTATATATATATATATATATATATACACATACACACAGACACATATATATATGCAATGGAATATTACCCAGCCATAAAAAAGTAATAAAGTACTGATATATGCTTCAAGTTCAATGAAAATATGCTAAGCAAAAGAAGTCAAACACAAAAGATCATATATTATATGATTCCTTTCATATGAAATATCCAGAGTAGGGAAATCCATTGAGACAGCAGATAAGTGATTGCCAAAGGCTGGTAGTTACGAGATAGATACGAGGAGTGATTATTTAATGGGTACGAGGGTTTTTCTGGGATAACAAAAAAGCTTTGAAACTACAGAGGTGGTGATTGTACAACACTGTGGATACAGTAAATGTTTCTGAATTTTACACTTCAAAATGGCTAATTGTATTTATGTGAATTTCATCTACTAGAAAAATAAAAAGAAATATAAAATAAAATAAAATAAAATAAAAATCTTTCCAAACAGTAGTATAGTAGTGATATGAAATTTGGACCAGTAAGAAATGCTCAGATGCCAAGAACAGTTCAAAACAGAGAAGTACTTTATTTTTTAAATGAATGCTAACTATATTTATAAATATATATAGATATAGATATCTCCAGGAGTAATAAATTGCTTTGCAAACATATTAGTCTTTTGCAACTATTTTTAATTTCAACCTAAAATTAACTGCCATCTACATACCTTCTATCCAACAAAGAAATGACTGACTATACTTTTTCAAGCTGAAAAATAACTGAATATACTTTTTCAAATTGAATATACTTTTCCACCCTGCTAAGAATCACTACCAGAAATAGAAAACTACCATTATGCCATTAAAACATAATTTGATTTTTTAAATTCAGCTTATGCTTTTTCAAGATAAATGTATTGCTAAAAATGAAGTGTCTTGTATAGGCAAAAAATTAATGCTACAGAAGATTGCTAATCTTGCTGATAAAAACATGACCAGTTATCCAAACACAGATCTTTTGATATACATTAATATTTCTGTAATATAAACGTAGATTTCATTTTTAATACTGCAAATTAGGAAATTATTATAATATCAAATCCTGTGTTTTCTTCTTTGCTACAAAGTTTCTGGTTCTCTCCAACAACTGCCTAGCTTTTACCTTTGTTTTTGTTTGCCTCGGTATAAGAAAATCCTGGCGCTTGTCCTGTTTTTCTGCCAAAAAGGCCCCAGAGATTTGGACCAGTCTTGTGTTTTCCGCCTTTCTCCACTGTGTGGCACTGAGCACATTTTTGAATAAAGATCTTCTTGCCTGCCTCAGCATCTGCCATTTTGTTCTGCAATGAAACATTAAAACCACAGACCAAAGAAAATATCAGATTTGCAAAGCTGGAGAAAAAGGAATTTCAACACTTTGACTGAAGTATTAATGATATTAAACCAAAATATAATTTAAAGCATGTGCTTTGAATTCTGAGTGCTCAAAAACACAAACATAGCATTCAGTTTTATAAAGAATTGTCTCATTTATCAGATTTATTTTTAATTTCTAGCTATAGCTACTTTAGAAACTGCTATTGGTATAAGCCTGGTTTTACGTCAGCCTTCAGACAATTATGGGGTTCTCTGGTGGTTCAGACGGTAAAGTGTCTGCCTGCAATGTGGGAGACCTGGGTTCAATCCCTGGGTTGGAAAGGTCCCCTGGAGAAGAAAATGGCACCCCACTCCAGTACTCTTGCGTGGAAAATTCCATGGACAGAGGAGCCTGGCAGGCTATAGTCCATGGGGTCGCAAAGAGTCAGACATGACTGAGCAACTTCACTTCTTCACTTCTTCAGACAATTATAGTGATTTACCTAAATCAATTATATTCTTTCTTTTCACTTCCAAAAAGTACATGTGTAAAAAATTATGTGAAGCATATATGTCTAAATTGGTACTTCCTCACTTAAAAATAAAGATAGAACAAGTTGGAAAGATGATTAAATACAATGTTTATTATAAGTACTTATATGCCTGCAATAATAGACAAAACTATAAAATACCATGCAGAATGAGGCTACATATGGAATGAGGCAAGATACATATAATATATAATTTCATGTTTACTTTACACTCTAAGTGGTAAACAAATCTACCAAGACTAAATCAAGCATTACCTGAAAATAATTAAATAACAATATTGAGTTCAGTCAGCATTAGTATACATAGCAGAAAATACGTGGTCCTAAGTAGGAAAGATTTTATTTTATGGTGATAGACATACACAATAAATTCTGTACAAAGATACTTTTGTTAAGACTGCCCAAAACTCTACTGGGTACCTAAATAAATGCCTCATCCATGTAAAATGATATAAAAACTAAAATAATTTGAACTTATTGAACAAATATAGCTTAAAATGCTAATGACTGCAGTACCTTGGTTTTGTTTTCCTGCAGCTTGCGTTCTTTGAAGAATGGGTGCTGGGGCAGTGGAAGTGGGGATGGATTCCAACATAAGAGTTACTGTTACAGACATCATGAAAATTCCTAATTCTTTGACAGGTTCTAGGCACATTTTTACCTTCATAGCTCAATTGAGAAATAGAAAATGTTTGTGTTATTCTGACAATATTGAAAAAACAATACTGTTTAACTAAAGTAACTATCCTGGAGAAGGGCATGGCAACCCACTCCAGTATTTTCACCTAAAGAATCCCATGGACAGAGGAGCCTGGCGGGCTACAGTTCATGGGGTTTCAAAGAGTTGGACACAACGGACATGACTTAGCACGCCAAGTAACTATTACAGTGAAACTAGTATTTCATCTGTATGTACCATGTGCATGCATGCATGCTAAGTTGCTTCAGTTGTGTCCAGCTCTGTGGGACCCTATGGAATGATGCTAAAGCTGAAACTCCAGTACTTTGGCCACCTCGTGCGAAGAGTTGACTCATTGGAAAAGACTCTGATGCTGGAAGGGATTGGGGGCAGGAGGAGAAGGGGACAACAGAGGATGAGATGGCTGGATGGCATCACTGACTCGATGGACATGAGTCTGAGTGAACTCCGGGAGTTGGTGATGGACAGGGAGGCCTGGAGTGCTGCGATTCATGGGGTCGCAAAGAGTCAGACACGACTGAGCGACTGATCTGATCTGATCTGATCTGATGGATTGCAGCCTGCCAGGATCCTCCGTCTGTGGGATTCTCCAGGAAAGAATACTGGTGTCGGCTGTCACGCCCCACTCTAGGGGATCTTCCTGACCCAGGGATCGAACTTGTGTCTCTCCATTGGCAAGAGATGTAGCTACTGCATTGGCAGGCAGGTTCTTTACCACTACCAGCACTACTAAAAATACCACTACTACTTATGTAGAAACCCAAATCAGTGTCAATAATCCACTTAAAGGGAGGACAGAAGTTTTCTTTGGGCAGTATCCAAAACAATTCAACTGTTAATCAGTGCTTTAGGTCTAATGCTTGGGGCTGATGGTGCACTGGGATGACCCAGAGGGATGGTATGGGGAGGGAGGAGGGAGGAGGGTTCAGGATGGGGAACACATGTATACCTGTGGCAGATTCATTTTGATATATGGCAAAACCAATACAATATTGTAAAGTTAAATAAAATAAAATAAAATAAAAAAGAAAAACACTTTATCCAAGAGAAGATTACTTTAAAATTCCAAACTTAAATCAAAATACTGCATTCAATTTCTAACTAGGTGAGTTCTATCAACTTTCTGTATAGGTACAGAATTCACTGAACCTTTGAATAAAGGACATAGAGAGGAAAACCTGAGTCACTAAAACAAACATATGGCCTTTAGTAAAATGTATTCACTACACCAGTAAAGCTTGTGTAATACAAAAACATTAGGGAGGGGACATATGTATACTTACGGCTGGTTCATGCTGTTGTATGGCAGAAATCAACACAACACTGTAAATCAATTATCCACCAATTAAAAATAAACTAAAAAAAAGAATCTACGAGAACCCAAATGTCATCTCAGTACTAAAGGAAACTTTCTTTCCAATTTTTATATAAAGCAGAAAGATCAGATTGATTTTTATACCAATTAAATTTTACCGGTAATTCAGGAAACTAGACTTTAAAAAAAGGATAAAACAAAATATTTTGCTTATTAACACAGATTTTACATGCAAGTCACTAAGAAAATATATACTGTCACTGTTCAAACTATCAGTATTTAACACAAAACACTGCTGCCGTCTTTAATCACTGCTGTGCAAGTATCTAAGATCCCTCTTCAAAGTGCATTAAAACCAGTAGATTCAGCAATGGCAGCAAGGGAGGACACAAGAAGACCAGGAAGGATCTCAAGGGAAGTCATTTTGTCTTATAATCATTTGGCACTCTACTAGTACTTAGTAACTAAGAAGAAATATCTCACTGAAATAGACAAAGATATGATATCTGGTATGAGAATGATCACTCATCCAAAAACGAATTCTAAAACTAAATAGACCAAGATAAGAGTATCAAGCAATTACACATGCTTACTTAATGCCAGGCATATTCTAATGTGTAAGCCTGTACACATTATTAATGTATTTAATCTCCACGCCAGCCATGTGAGATAGATACTATTAACATCTCCGTTTTTTATGGATGAGAAAAATGAAGCACGTAGAGCTCATTTCAAGTCATAAGCTGAAAAGTAGAGAGAGATGGTGAAAGATGAGAGAATTACATCTATAATCCTAGATTTTTAATTTCAACAATTCCCTTCTAAGAGTGATTGAGGCAACCCTGTGTTGAACATAATGTCTGACACACTGCAGCTGCTAAACTGAGTGAAAATACTTAACGAGGAGTAAGTGAAAAAACTTTTTAATACTGGTACATACCACTGACATTTCTAATTTTGCCCATAAAAAGAGGAATGTGGTAAAAAAACAACTAAGATACCATTAAAGTCTAAGAAGTCCATATAACTGAAGTGATGAAAGAGGAAAGAGAAGCTCACTAGAATATTTTAAGGATGAATACTACACTGATTTTAACAAATTCAGTGGGATTATGCATGTTGTAGTGGGAAAAAACACTGGAGTGGAATGTATCACAAAGATGTGACCCTGGGTAAATCGTTTCATGTTTATGAACCACATGCATAGGTGTTTCTATAGTCTTTCTCCTTGCTAATCTGCTGTACTTGAACCTATGACCTGGAACAAGAATCCAGCTTTCCAAACTCCTAATTGCCAAAGAAAGTTCAAACTATCACACAATTGCACTCCTCTCACATGCTAGTACAGTAATGCTCAAAATTCTCCAAGCCAGGCTTCAACAGTACATGAACCGTGAACTTCCAGATGTTCAAGATGGATTTAGAAAAGGCAGAGAGGCACCAGAGATCAAATTGCCAACATCTGCTAGATCATCGAAAAAGCAAGAGAGTTCCAGAAAAACATCTACTGCTGCTTTATTGACTATGCCAAAGCCTTTGACTGTGTGGATCACATCAAACTGCAAAATTCTTTAAGAGATGGGAATACCAGACCACCTGACCTGCCTCCTGAGAAATCTGTATACAGGTCAAGAAGCAACAGTTAGAACTGGACATGGAACAACACACTGGTTCCAAATCAGGAAAGGAGTAGTCAAGGCGGTTTATTACCACCCTGCTTATTTAACTTATATGCAAAGTACATTATGCAAAATGCTGGGTTGGATGAAGCACAAGCTGGAATCAAGATTGCCAGGAGAAATATCAGTAACCTCAGGTAAGCTTTTGAACTGCGGTGTTGAAGAAGACTCTTGAGAGTCCCTTGGACCGAAATAGAGATCCAACCAGTCCATCCTAAAGGAAATCAGTCCTGAATATTAATTAGGACTGATGCTGAAGCTGAAACTCCGATACTTTGGCCACCTGATGCGAAGAACTGACTCCTTGGAAAAGACCCTGATGCTGGGAAAGACTGAAGGCAGGAGAAGGGGAGGACAGAGGATGAGATGGTTGGATGGCATCACGCACTCGATGGACATGAGTTTGAGTAAGCTCCCGAAGTTGGTGATGGACAGGAAGGCCTGACGTGCTACACAGTCCATGGGGTCGCAAATAGTCGGACACTGAGCGACTGAATTGAATCTCAGCATGCCACCACCTCCTTTTGGAGGCTGACTTCTGCTAAACATGGGCTGAAGGTTCGGCTCAAAATCAGTCCCATCCAGAAATCAGAAGGGCTGCAGCGAGGCCCCTGGTAGAAACAGTCAGAATTCTGTTTTACTTAAGACTACTCAGGCCCCACCTGGCTAGGGCTAAGGGAGAGCTTCTTACTATCCGGACGGTTGGGATACTCCTCTCTGAGTGAGCTAAGTCACTTTAGTCGTGTCCGACTCTGTGCGACCCCATAGACGGCAACCCACCAGGCTCCCCCGTCCCTGGGATTCTCCGGGCAAGAACACTGGAGTGGGTTGCCATTTCCTTCTCCAATGCGTGAAAGTGAAAAGTGAAAGTGAAGTCGCTCAGTCGTGTCCGACTCTTTGCAACCCCATGGACTGCAGCCTACCAGGTTCCTCTATCCATGGGATTTTCCAGGCAAGAGTACTGGAGTGGGGTGCCACTGCCTTCTCCGTCTCTGAGTGAACCCAGGCCTAAATTGTATCGTGGTCCATAACGGTGTTCAGATCACATGAGGTCGCAGGCCACTCCCTCCTAGCTAGTCCCATACTTACCTCAGGGCCAGTGGCTCCGTCCTCTGCCTCCTTGCAGAACCTTTAGCGTCAACGTGCAGCTGTGAGCCACAGTCTGTCCTGAGATCAACGCTGGCGATACCGCAGCAGCGCCTCAAAGACTGTACTGCTGGCCCAGCCCAGCACGTGCTTCTGGGACGACGTCGGCCAATGGAAGGCGGGGCTCCGTCGGCACTGCTGATTGGTCCTCAAATCCCGCAGGAACGCAACTCTCGCAGGAGCAAAAAAACCTAGCATTGCAGAGTTGTTACTGATTGAGTTTAAATGTGACAAAATGTTTATTTCTTTAACTTTTACCTAACTTAAGAGTTATCTATGTATATTCACAGTAAATACCAGTTCTTGCTTGAGGTAGGAACTCAACATTTTATGAATGATTCATTAGTGTTTGACTGTGGGAATCAAATCACGTCAATAAAAGAATAAGGCAAGTGCTTACTGGGGGCAAGACGCTGTGCCAAGCAACTTGGAAGGACAAACTCTGAACTGAAGTTCCAATTTTCATTGAGGTATAATCCAGCTGGGGCAAGATTAAAGTACATTAAAAGTTAAATCATTATAAATGAGCTACATAGAAGTGCAATAAATAAGAACTGACAGCAAAGTTGCAAGCTGCCTGTTTAATCGCCAAAAGAACAACAGACTAGAGCATGAATAGAAACAGAGAATGCGTCCTGAAGGAGCGAGGGAGGGAGATATAAGGGAGAGGACTGAGAAAGCTTTAAGAAGACGAGGGTATTGAAGGCAGACGGGTGAGAAAGCCAAAGCTGTGTTTAGGAAAACGTGAGGGGGAAAGTAGTTCACCTGTGGTTACACGATTACCTCAGTGAGATGTGAGTGGTAAAGGCTATTAACAGAGAAATAAAAATATTAAAATAATTTAGCTTATTAAATTTTGTGTTAGGTAAGTGCAAGATTTACCCATATTCTCTGGAGTGCTGTCCAATAGAACTTTCTACTATGATGGAAATATTCAGCGTGGACCCCGTCTACTAGCTGCAAGTAACTTTGAGCACTTTAAGTGTGACTCACGCGACTAACTGAATTTTTTATGAGTTT
This sequence comes from Bison bison bison, assembly GCF_000754665.1. NCBI lineage: Eukaryota > Metazoa > Chordata > Mammalia > Artiodactyla > Bovidae > Bison > Bison bison. The sequence continues at coordinate 2,785,527 of NW_011495022.1, read as the reverse complement.
AGAGTTAACTTTAATTAATTTCAAATTAAATAGCCACAATTAACAGATGGTTGAATGAAACTAAGTGGTACCTATATGTTCTGTCCTGTGAGCCACATATTTAAAAGATGTATGTCATCAAATTGAATCAAAAAGAGAGAAAAATCTGGTGTTACATATTATCTCAAACTCAAAGACGACCAAACTCAGGAAATAAAATGAGACTACCATTTCTTGAGTGCATACCACATGCCAAGTTAGGCACTTGTGTACATTATCAGTAGCCTGTAGACTTATAGATGGGAAAATGGAGACTCTGGACCATATTCATGCAGAACAATCTGAAAGTTACTAATTGATCACCAATAAATATCAGTGAAAATATTTTAAAATCCAGTAAAAATTTGCAAATAAGGCAAAACATTTTTACTTAATCAGATATAATATATAATTATAATTATATATAATTATGCATCCCAGACAGTAAAGAATCTGCCTGGAATGCAGGAGACCCAGGTTCAATTCCTGGGTCGGGAAGATCCCATGGAGAAGAGCGTGGCAACACATTCCAGTATTCTTACCTGAAGAATCCCATGAACAGAGGAGCCTGTTCATAAATATGTGGTCATTACCACAGTCCACAGGGTCGAAAAGAATCGGACATGACTAAAGCAACTTAGCACACAAAGACTAATATCAATAACCAATAAGTCTTATTGTAATTAGATCATAGTTTAGAGAAATTTTGGAAAGCAATGACAATAATTTATTATTTTATCCTTGCATTTCAAAAATAAGTTACAATATCAATATGATCACTTTTAAAAAAGATTAGTAAGAACTTATTAAAAATTTCAAGGCAAATCTGAATTTCATGTGAAATTCAGTGTCTATCATTCTAATAATTGTGCATTGTAGGCTACATGTTTTATTTCTCTTAATCTGCAATGGCCTAGCATACCTTTTCTCTAATATAAGACAAATTAGTAATCATTCTTTCAAATCTCAGAATTTTCAACTGTTTTACTTCCATGTGATTCATGGTCAAATGTGACTTTATATGATTTGAACATAAAAAAAATCTGTCATTACTGAGTGATGAAAATGTTCTACAACTGTGGAGATGGTTGCACAACTCTGTGAATACTAAAAAGCAATTAACTTAATTCTTTAAATGGGTGAATCATATATTTGAATTATATAGCAATAAATCTGTTTAAAATAGACAAGTAAAAAAATTATTTACTATAATTTATAAGTAAATTTCTTATTTTCCTTGAATATGTGGTATTATTTCACATGATTAAATGGTAAAGAAATTTTGCTTTCTCAGCATCACCCAATATTTCTGATTCAGGCTTTGTTCTCTCCAATCTTTCATTCGTTCTAAAATAAAATTAACTACTCTAAAATTCTCAGGATACCAATCAGTAATCTTGTTTTACAAAGAAGAGATTTCCCAGAAAATGCTGTTTAAAAAAAGTATACATTTTCCACTAGATGGCACTAGTGTTCAAATAGTATTGCTAGAATACTGGACTTTCTTTACATCAATAAAATTATTATATTACGACATTGTTTTCATTCACTTTGACTGGTCTGGGCAAGATAAAGAGAAGTGGAAAGTTAAGATATTTCCTTAACTTGTTAAGCTCCAATGTAAACAGATCCTTCATTTTACAGACGTGGGAAGTAATGCAAGGAGAAACTGTATCAATTTTGTGCTAAAGCCTGAGTGAGAACCCAGAATCCCTAACTCAGTTGCCATCATACAACTATACAATATTAAGAATGGAGGATTGTACACCATAGACAAATGGAATAAGAAATTAAATCTCTATCGTGCATTGTACACATATCTCATTTGATCACTACGCTATTAGCCCCATATATCTTATCTCAAATAATCCTATTTCGAGAAGCCCAATCTATTAATTTCATGAAGTAAGGAGAGAATCATTTAACACATATCATTCAGTTATAGCACAGTGCCCAACAGACAGCAATCAAAAACATTTCTGAGCTAATAGAATGGATGAATTAATTAAGCTTGCTTATGTGCTAAATTGCTTTAGTCATGTCCAACTCTTTGTGACTCTATGGACTATTGCCCACCAGGCTCCTCTGTACACGGGATTCTCCAGGCAATAATACTGAAGTGGGTTGCCATGCCCTCCTCCAGGGGATCCTCCCAACTCAGGGATCAAACCTGCATCTCTTAAGTCTTCTGCATTAGGCAGGTGGGTTCTTTACCACTAGCACCACTTAGGAAGCCCTAATTAAGCTAGACAACTATGCTATTTAGTAGGGTATATTATTTCTGCTTTACAGTTGAGGAAACTGAAGTTGAAAACTTGAAGTAATTTGCCCAAGCTCATATAATTCAGTGGCAAAACCATTTAACACAATCTGGTGTTAGTTTGCACTATGTATTTTCTTATAAGACTTCCACAATAGAAAAGAAAAGCTCTCTGAGAGCCAGCATCATGTATTTCCTTTTCTCCATTGTATGTCCAGATCCTTACGCAGAGCCTGGATTATGGCTGGTACACAATAAACAGTATTTATATGTTTTCATTCATAGCAACACAGGTCTTCAAGTTCCATTAACAACAAGCTTTAGAAGTCAGTACAGATTTCCCATTTTACCTGAACCTTAGGGCTTCCCTGATGACTCAGAGGATAAAGAATCTTTCTACAATGCAGGAAATCCCTGTTGGAACCCTGGGTCGGGAAGATCCCCTGGAGAAGAGAATGGCAACCCACTCCAGTATTCTTGCCTGGAGAATTGTATGGACAGGGGAGTCGAAGGGTAGCAAAGAGTCTGACAGGACTGAGCGACTAATACTTTCACTTTACTTTCACATTTCTCCTAGCTCCACAGTAGCGTGCTGCATTCTTTTTTCCCTCAAACCACCCATGGTTGCTTGTGGGAATTAAGTACATCCCAGGTGGTTCTAATAGTAAAGAATCTGCCTGCCAATGCAAGAGACAAAAAAGATGTGGGTTTGATCCCTGGGACCTGAAGATCCCCTGGAGTAGGAAATGGTAATCCACTCCAGTATTCTTGCCTGGAGAATCCCATGGACAGGGGAGCCCGGTGGGCTATATAGTCCATAGGGTTGCAAAGAGTAGGACATGACTGAAGCGATTTAGCATACACGAAGATGGAGTTGTTTTCTGGTTAGGGCTCTACTGTTTGTATTAATGTTTCTGTTGCCTTTTGTTATGCGATTGGCCCCAATTCTTCATCTCAGTCTTCTCAACAATAAGACTGAAGTTGGATGATCAGCAGTAAAGCTGAACAGTTTTAACTTAGTCCTATGGAGCTGTTCTAGTGAGCTTACGACCAAGATGGCAGGTTTGGTGGAAGAGTCCATGGGCTGTAGAGGAAGGGTAGAGCCAGCAACAGGAAAGCTCTTCCACCAGACAGGGCTCTTCTAGCAACATGGAACCAGGGTCGCACACCTTAAGTGTGGGCCTTGGCTCCACCGGATTGGGGGCCTGGACTGCGGCGGGCTCCCCCGGGCCGCTAGGGCGCGCTGCAGGCTGCCCACCAACCCCCACCCCGGAAGCCGTCTCACTGCGCGTCCGGCCTGCGCCGGGAGCCAAACTTTTCAGTCTTCCGGAAACGGACCCCGGACCGGCAACGGCTGGGTGTGGTGCGACGGTCGTGGCTGTAGCACGGCTGGAGCCAGGAGGAGTAAAGGGGTGCGAGCCTGGATTCCGCCCCGGGTGGAGCACCATGGACGAAGCGGGCAGCTGTGCAAGCGGCGGAGGCTTCCGCCCGGGCGTGGACAACCTGGACGAGCCGCCCAACAGCCGCATCTTCCTGGTGATCAGCAAGTACACTTCCGAGTCGGTGCTGAGGGAGCGCTTCTCGCCCTTTGGGGGAAAGTCCAGGACATCTGGGTGGTGCGCGACAAGCACACCAAGGAGTCCAAGGGCATCGCCTTCGTCAAGTTTGCCCGCAGCTCGCAGGCCTGTAGGGCCATGGAGGAGATGCATGGCCAGTGCCTCACCCCCAGCGACACCAAGCCCATCAAGGTGCGGGTGCCCGGGACGGGATGTCCCGGGTGGGGGGCGGAGGGGAGCGGTTTCGGGGTGCGGTAAGGGCAGTGCATTCGCTAGCTGGAGCGGTCTGGAAAGCACCTGGCATTCCGGGGCGAGGCAAGGGAAGGACCACGTTGCAGAGAGGATTTCCTAGGACCTCCCTGCGCGAAAATCTGCTGGAGGGTGCGGGAGATAAGGGATGCGGAGAGAACACCCGCTTCCGGGTCGGACCAGGTTATCTGTGGCTACTCGGGCTGCAGAGCTGCGGTGGCTGGGCCTTCCCCCACCCCCGCCGTCACTAATTCAGCTCTCAACTCCGACCCGACCTGCTATGAGAACTTTTCTTACTCTCCTCTCTCAGACGTCTTGGTTACCATGTATAAAAGTAGTTAACTCTACTTTTCCCCACATCGGTGCTTAACAACTTGATAAAAGTAGATTTAATTGTGGCCCTCTGAAGTTAGGCATTTTCCCAGTACCAAACAAAAGTATACATGTATATAATATTTAAGTGCAGGTAATTAAAACTACTGCTATTGCCTATTTATCACACTTATGTAAAAATTTGTAATTTTTTACAAATTATTATAAATAAACCCCTCTGTGAAGATATTAATGTCATAGGTTTTGTTACTGTCACTTCTCTTTGAAAGCAAACCAAAGTAAACTGCCTTAAAAAGAGCCAAATCAAAAAACCAAACAAACAAAAAAACGGAAAACGAGCCAAATCATTGTGATGATAGTGTAAATTGTATTATTATTAAATGCTTCTTGGCATATTCCTAATTCATTTTGGTGGTATTTATATTTAGTTTCCACATCTAATTTATCTGTAAAATTAATATATTGACACATGGCAGGAAGGGTGATTTTGAGGGTTATCTTATGTTTGTCCATAGCAACAGTCTCTTCCCCATACTTGGTTTAGTAGAAAACAGAGGAGCCGGGAAATGCCGACAACACATTAGGCAATAGGCATTCTGTCTCCTCCCACCTTCTAAACCGTCTGAAATAAGTCAAAACAGATCATCAGTGAAGTTAGGTGTAAGGCCACAGCATGTAAAATCAAAGGGACAAACTTTCTATAAAGAGTCAATAAATATTTTAGGCTTTGTGAATCACATACAGTCTCTGTCATACATTCTTTTTGTTTTTTAACAACCCTCAAAAAAATGTAAAAGCCGTTCTTAGCCTATGGACTATAGAAAAACAGGAAGTTGAAGTTTGTTGACTCCTGCACTAGGTTGATAATTTTCATCTTCTTTCAATTGTGATCTTAGCAGAGAGAATTTCTGTACTTTGAATATAACCACAGAGGTCTCTTGGGAAACTTTGCTCACTGCCCCAAATTTGAAACATAATGACCCCCTCTTTCCTTGATTAAATTCCTACAAGAGAAGTAAAAGTCTCAACACTAAAATGTATCCTTCCCTTTTAGCCACAGAGAAATTAAATGGTTCCCAAAGATAAAGTTTAAATTTTGTTTGTCATATTGTACACTCAGTTTCAGCCAGAGGGTTTTTGGACTACAGTGCTTAGCTGGACAATCTAAGGTCACTCTTCACAGTGTCCACCGTCTTCCACTGCATTGTGGGGGGGGGAGCGGTTTTCTGTTTTTCGATATTTCCAGTTAAATTAATTCAGCCTCAGTTTTCTTCGTGTACTTTGCTTTTGCAAAGTTTCAAAAGTCCTAAAAGATAAGAATTTTGATAACAGGCCTACAGCCAGAAAGGATTGTGCAAATGAGAATCCTGTGAGCGATCAACTATATTATCTTGAGGAAAAGGGTAAAACCTAGAAAGTGAAAGAGTAAAATCTTAGGAGAAATCATCAAGTAGGTGGTTAATTATTATACATATCTACTTAGATATTGTCTCCTCTATCAGGAATTTGAAATGCTCCAATCTTCTAAAATTTAGAAATTTGTGATCTGATGGCAACTCCAGTCACAAAGAGTACTTGAGACTTTTTTTCTCCTAGTGTCTTCTCATATACTTAAAGGTTCCCTATTTGTATTTCCCTACATACCATCCATTACTTAATATATCCACTGGACTAACTTTCTAGTGGGCTATTTCTGTGTTATTTAGTACTCTATACTTAATACCTTATACAGTGTTTGGCACATGGTATGTTTATTGAAGGAATAAGATGGAAGTTGATGCTCTCTAGGGATGTCTCCAGCTATATCTTGTAAGCAAGGTTCTACACCTCTGGGAGAGCTGCTTTCCAAGCAAATATAATGACCCTCTTTTTCAGGATTTCTAAAATATTTATAAATTCTTTGGTTTTTTAGTTACAGCCTCCTACCCTGGAATTTCATAGGTTCAGGTTTTCCCCACTGAGTAGTATACAGCCCCTCTTCAAAAACAGAAGAAAACAAAAAATTCAAGGGCCCTGTATTATGGTGATTTACATTAATTCTATTACATTTCTTCAAGTTATGAAAAATAAACGTAGCCATTATGCTCGTGGCTCTACAAACAAATTCATAACCGTAATTAACACATTCTTCTAGAATAATGTAAAACCAAAGAAATTTTTAAAAGCAATACCACAAAGCAAATTACACTCCAAATAATAACCTAATGTCACAGATGATATTTCAGTAGAACTAAATTACTAATAGAGAAATAGAGCCTCAGTTCATTGTGTGCATTTTCTTGCTCACATAAGTCATTCAGGTGGTCACTGAGATGATCCAGAATATAGTTGGGTTATCTTTTTAAGGATTAGTATTAGAAAGCAAACAAAAACATGGCCATCTAGACTTAAATCCAACTATACCGATATTAAACATAAACTGACTCCTATTAAAAGTCAGGGATTGTCAGGATTTTTTCTTAAAGGTCAAACTAAGTGCTGTTTACAAGAGATGCAGTTTAAGTATAAAGATACAAAGTGGTTGAAAGTATTTAATAAAGGAATAGAAAAAGCTGGTAAAAGGATAAGAAAAGCTGGTATGGTATCAGACAAAAATGGTCTTCAACAGGAAGAGTATTAACAGAATAATTTCCTAAACATAAAAATACTAGTCAAAAACTACAAAATAATTCCGAATGTTTATGCAGCCAATAATAGAACTTCAGAATACATGAAGCATTATTAATAGAACTAAAAGGAGAAAAGATAAATTCATAATCATATTTTTACACTCAGTCTCTGATAGAAAAGGAAATGAAGTATGTGTGACATTTTAGTAACACTATTAATCAGCTGTATAACTAACATTTATTGACACCACCCAACACTCAACAGAGTACACATGCTGTTTCAGTGCACTGCCTCTTGCTCTCGGTGTATGTGTGTGGAGTCGCTCAGTCATGTAGTCGTGTCCGACTCTTTGCCATCCTGTGAACTGTAGCTCACCAGGCTCCTCTGTCCATGATTCGAATTCTCTAGGTAAAAATACTGGAGAGGGTTGCCATTCCCTTCTCTAGGAGATCTTCCCAACCCAGAAATTGAACTCAGGTCTCCCGCATTGTGGACAGATTAAATAGAAAAGGAAAAAAATTTTGAAAAAAACATAATGTGATGATTAGTCTTATCTCATAAAAGGTCACTGCAATAAAATTTGCTTTACAGTGTTGTTTGATGAGATCCTATCACATTGTATTTAACCTAACATGAAACTTAAGCTAATAATAAGGTAAGTATTCTTAAGAAATAGAAAAACAGTTGACTGATATTTCTGCATTTTTCTTTGGGTTTTGTTTGTTTCTTAGGTTTTCATTGCTCAGTCCAGATCATCTGGAAGTCACAGAGATGTTGAAGATGAAGAACTTACAAGAATATTTGTTATGATACCAAAGTCCTACACAGAAGAAGATCTACGGGAAAAATTTAAGGTGCTTCTAATAGCTGATGTTTGTGATAATTTACAATCTTAAATTGGTTGTACAATTACTAAATCTTAGGTTGTTTGAGTTAGATCATTAGATTGGTGGTGGAGAATTAAATAACTTTTTAAGTCACTTATTTCAATCTAGTTTTTAAATGTTAAAACTAAAATAATTTTTTTTGAAAATATATAAAACCTGGAAAATATTAATGATGGTGTTTCTTCCCCATTTAGCAAAAATACAGATTCAGGAAATGGAAGTGTAAAGCTCAGAGTTTTAAGTAAGGTCACATATGTAATTATGCAGTGGGGCCGTTATTCATGCCCAGGCTGTCTAAATCTAGAATCTGCTCTTGGTCTTGAAAATTTCAAAGCACCCTCTTAACACTGCTCTCTATTGGCTCTCACAGAGGTACATCAGGCAAGCCTGAGTGTATGAACTGTACTAGCTCACATTTATTGCAAATTGTGACATGTTGTACTTATTCACAGAAAGGCTTATGCTTTATAGTTTATGTTTTAAAATTAGGCCTTTGAAGGAGTTATATTGAAAGAAAAAAAATTACCTATAGCTCTCACTTTAGCTACTTTAGCTAGATTGTAGTCAGTGAAATTTGGAGACGACTTAAAATCTCTTTTTAGCCATTAAATTTTATATGCAGTGATACACTTTCACAAAAACTATTTCAAAACCAATTTTAAAATTGTCTTTTGAGTTGTAATTTTTTATTATTTTTCAGTACCTTCCCAAGTACTTGTGGGCAACAAGCAAGAAAGAAAACAAGTAATAAAAAGTAATTTAAAACTTCCTGTGTCCTACCCAAATGAGGATTGAATAAAATACTTCAAAAATAACAAATACTAAATACATATACTCCATATTTTCTCCAATAGTAAGGAAAAAGTTCATACATTATATACTTACAAACTTTTATCCTTTTCTGAGTGAACACATAGCATTTTTATCTACATATAGTAAAGTTACAATTGGTATCTATAAAATAAATAATAAACAATTTATATCCTGTATTTCTTCCAACCTTAAAAGTAAACATTTACCACATATTTCTCACATAGAGTATTAACTTTCTGAGTGAAACAGTATATTTTAAAGATGTACTTTGAGAAGCACTGCTTTAAAAGAATACATAATGATTTGTTTATGTTTATGTTAAAAGGAAGATAAATAATTATAGTTAATATTTACTGAAGGTTGACTATATCCCAGACCCTGTATAGGCACTTTAGATATATTTGTTCTTTTAACCCTGAAAACAACCCTCTGGGTAGGTACAGCTGTTAGTCCCATTTACCAGGTAAGGAGATGGACCCAGAGAGGGCAACTCAACTGTCCAGTATTTAAGTGGCTGAACCAAGATTTGAATAAAGAAGATTCTAATCCAGAGTCTCTGCTTAACCATCACTGAGTAAAGCTTTGAAGCTATCCAGACCATGAACAAATTCTTACTCTACCTCCATGACTTCGGCTAATTATTTGATTTCTCTAAGGCCCAGTGTCTGTGAAATAAGCAGTGTAACATATATATCCTTGAAGGACTGTTGTAACAATAAAGTGATACATGTAAAGCAAATGTTCAGTAAATAAAAAGCATCATTGTTTTGGTTATGTTATTATTTGGTTTTTATCATCATTAAGATTATTTTTTGAGCACCTTATTAGTTTGTGACATACATATTCCATTATTAAAAATAGCTATAAATTCTATTTTCTTTTTTTAGCAAGCAAGAAGATCAATAAACAAATTTTAATTTAGTTCTGAAATCTGTTCAGTTTATTAATCTTAACTCCTCTAAGAACATTTCTTTTAACTCTCATAGGTGTTTGGAGATATCGAGTATTGCAGCATTATTAAGAATAAAGTAACTGGAGAAAGTAAAGGCTTGGGCTATGTTCGGTACTTAAAACCATCACAAGCTGCCCAAGCAATAGAAAACTGTGATCGAAGTAAGGATGTGTTCATTTATCATTGTTATTTGAAAAAGTGCTAATCTGATTATCTTAATAGTGGTTTGTGCTAATAGCCATACCTGCTAATTTAATCTCAGCAATGGTAATTTAAATATATATAGTCTTAGGATGAAAATAATTTGGGGGTTATTATTAAGCATTCACTGAGGCACTGTCTTGAAAAATATGAGCAACTGCATTAACTCATTAAGTGAAAATGCTCGTTTCATTAGTATTTCCACAGGGTTTTAGGGTTTATTCAATTATTTTAGAATTTTAGGTATTAAAAATATTGACCAACCCTTTCAGGTTGGGTTGTTTGTTTTTTTTTTATATATTTATTCTTTGTATTTTAAAGAAATTCAAGTAGTCTGTAGTATTTGTTCATGTATGACTTAAACCCTAAATAGAAGTAAGTATACTAATAAACATATAATTAATAAAGATAGGATTTTTAAGGTTTGCTAACTTTGGAAAGTAAATGCACATTGGGTTAATTTCAAGCTAGAGTGGCATTACTGTTACTGGTGTACATTCTGAAGAATGAGAATTTTAGAGACCAAGGAAAATATTCTTCGTTGTCATACTTGTGATTATATTGAGCTTTAGAAATGAGATGTAGAATATTTATTTCAGTTAGTGGGTTTCAGGATATTATAAAATACATACATACTGGAAATAATTATTGTTAATCAGAACGTTTAGATAATTCTAAGTTACACACCAAAATGTTCTCTCACATCCTTCTAAATTTATCAGTCAGCCAGCATTAATTGAGTACCTATGGTATACTCATCAATATAATTAGAGGGATACAACTGGAATTTATATAGCATCCCTGACATTTAAGGAATTTATAGCTATAAGTTTAATACCCATAAATTAAAATTTATAGCTATAAATTATCTTGGATAGCCAAGATCTAATAGGCAAAAAATAGTTGAAGAGTAATAGGATTTTTTTAAGCTCTTTGAAAGCATGGTATATGTCTTATTTATCAGTTTCTGTCACCCCAAGTACCTAGTACTATACTCGGCATAGTAGTGAGCCCTCAGTTAAGACTTTGAGATCCCTAGCAAAGATTTTGTCATTTAGAGTAGTCTCAATGAAAATATGGCAAATGAAGAAGTGTTCAAACGTGTGTGATATTGCCTGTCAGTGGTGAAAAGTAAGTGCACCGGTGCAGCGTGAAAATACATCTGGAGTAGACTTTGCACCTGGTGTAGAGGAGCCAGGGCAGATGATGAGAGCAATGTCAGTAAGACGTGACATATCTAGAAATGAATATCTTTGCCTAATAGTGTGAAGGCAACAATCTGAGTAAACCTTGTTATTCCCATTGAGAAAGTAATCTAGGTACATTTGGACCATATACGGGAGGTTATGAAAAGTTCAAGCTTAGTCCACATTAGAATTTCCCTTGAAGATTGCTTCAAGAGAAGAAAAATAGCAAAAACTGTTTCAGGATCTTTGATCTAAACACAGTATCAAGAGTGAATTTCCAGAGAAAGAATTCAAAGAGGCTGGTTTTATCCTTTTTGGAGCCACTAAATAATATGGTGAAAGCTGTGAACCTTCTCCCTTTGAAATACGCCCTGGTGCACATACACACAAGCTCATTTTTGGACACCTAGTTAAAGCTCTTAACCCAGAGGCAAATGGATCAGTTGAAGGATTGTTGTAATTAATTGAAGAAAATATAATTTTAAAACAGAGGCAGGGAAATTGGAGTAAAATGTAGCATCCTCTAGGTACATTTCAAAGGAAGAATCTTGATGGCAGTTGGGTGTGAAGAAGCACTGTTAGATTTTGATGTTGAGAAGGCTGAGAGAATGAATGATGATGTCATCTGTAGTAGGGATTGATTGATCAATGTAATGAATGACTGTGATTGATGTCATCTGTAGTAGGGATGGATTGATTGATTGGAAAGGATAGCATAGAATCGTGATCTTTCATGTCTCTATTGACCCATAATTTGGGATTCTTGCTATTTCTCATTTACTCTTTTCTGTCTTTCAAAAAACAAAAAAATACGTAGGTCTGGTGGAGATGGTTGTTGGTATAGATTTTTTATACAATTATAAAACTAAATCAAGCAGTAGCAGTCGAGTATATTTGTAAGTATGTTAAATTTGCTATAAAGTTTGAAATTCATAGATTGTCTTTTTCAGGTTATAGAGCAATCTTGGCTGAACCTAAAAATAAAGCATCTGAATCCTCAGAACAAGATTATTACAGTAATATGAGGCAGGAGACTTTAGGACATGAACCTAGGGTAAATATGTTTTCATTTGGTAAGTAGGCTATCTTTACTTTAATGGTATAAGTAGTAAATATTCAGTCTGATTTGGAGGGTTTTTTTAATTTTCTTTTATCAGCAGTCTAAATCTCACACAGTACATAAGAGAATTTATAGGGTTTTTTAAAGTTGGTCATGGTCCCTAATGTCCTTATTATTTAACATTTAAGTTATTTCCAGTTAAGGTTTTTTTATGGCTAGTTTTGCATTATCTAAGTGTTACACTATGTCACTGCCATTATGTGAGGGTGGGTTGCTGCTTATAAGTAGCTGATCAAGAAGTATGGAAAACATACATAGCTATCCCCTCAGTATGAATCCTAAAATTTTATCCCTAAATTACTGATGCTTTAAAATTAGGGTTAGAGAAAGAAGAGGAATGACAACAGTAAAGTTAAAAAAAGGGGGGAAATGTATGATGATGGTAAGACCTGTAACTCTTATTTGGCATAAGTTTGCTTTTAGGTGAAACACTTGCTATATTTTGCAATTTTGCATAGTAAGCATATTCCTGTGAAATTAGACTACACATTTCTGCTTACATTTTTGAATAGAGGCGAGGAAGTGGGGAGAGTTGTCTGTTTTCTCATCCTCTCTCCTGATAGTGCTGATGACCAGCATACTACAGAAAACAGTGCCTTTGATCAATGCAGACGACTCAATGACAGTTCATTTTATTTTCTAGTACTTAAAATGTTAAATGAATCTTTGAATGAATAGAAATGTAAAGATTTGCTTTTTTTTCTGTATTGTTGGAGAACAACAATCTGAATTTTCAAGTTTTGACAAGAATGACAACAGAGGCCAGGAAGCTATCTCCAAACGCCTGTCAGTTGTATCAAGAGTTCCTTTTACTGAAGAGCAGCTTTTCAGCATTTTTGATATAGTACCAGGCTTGGAATACTGTGAAGTCCAACGAGATCCTTATTCTAATTATGGTAAGATAATGTCTTTGTTGTTTGTAAATGTACTGTAGTTTGTTAAAATGGCTTTTCTCCAGTGGCACTTTTTAAAAATTTTTATTGGAGTACAGTTGGTTTATAATGTTGTGTTAGTTTCAGGTGCACAGTAAAGTGGGTCACTTATACATATAGCTATATCCACCCTTTTTTTAGATACTTTCCCATATGGGTCACTATAGAGTACTGAGTAGAGTTCCCTGTGCTATACAGTAGGTCCTTAATAGCTATCTGTTTTATATATAGCAGTGTTATATGTCAATCCCAATCTCCCAGTTTATCTTCATCCCCCCAAAAAAGCTCCTCAAAAGAATGTGAAATGTGTGAGTCTGATCCTAAACCCTCTATTCCCTACTTTTTGGTTTTCATACATTTATCACTTTTTCTCTCTATATCATTTCAGCTAGCCAAGATGACTGTATATTCTTTCATATATCACTTCTCATTTCATTTCCTACTTAGTATGATACGAAAAATTTTAGAATTTTGAAGCTTATTTCATAGAATTGAAATGTTAAGAAAAATTAGTTGGTTTTTAAGGTGTATCTCTGTCATACAAGAAAAGCTAGTATCTTTAAATTCTTTGGACAGAACTTAAGCTAATGATATATGTATATTTTTAATATCATATTCATGTTTTTACGAAAATCTGGTTCATATTTTGCTTTATAGGAACATGACTGTTGAACACATGTATCAGTAAAAAATAATTTTGTTTTCTGATACATTTGATTATATATTATTAATGTTGTGATATTAGTGTCTTTCTATGTTGTTTTATCTTTGTGACAACACAGACTCTAGGTATTCAATCTGCTTTCTTTTTAATTCCCATATATTCTCTGCTTTGTTCTAGGTCATGGAGTGGTTCAGTATTTTAATGTAGCATCAGCTATTTATGCAAAATACAAGTTACATGGATTTCAGTACCCTCCTGGGAATCGGATAGGTGTTTCCTTCATTGATGATGGGAGTAATGCAACAGAGTAAGTACCATTCCAGGAATTAGTCTAAAGCCACACTTCGGGTGTGCATGCCATGACTGAGAGAATAAAAGTAGAGAACAATTTACCTCTCAGGTGAGGAAGTTACGTGAAGCAAGTTATTGTGAGAGACTTGAGTATTTCTAGTTTTCTATAAATTACCTGTTCTTATCTCCAGTCTCCTTAGAAAAATGGCAACGCAGATGGTCGCTGCACAGCTTGCATCAATTGTGTGGAATAACCCAAGTCAGCAGCAATTTCTGGTAAGTGAAGAATTTAACCTTACAGTACACCATTAGGGTATAAAATAAATGTGGCCTCTGTTTATTACCTGTGTAAGAAAATGTTCAGAGATATAGTAAAAGACCACATAGGTGCCATGATAACACGTCTATTTTTAGCTCTTGACTTATTATAAAATCCCCAAAGTGCCGTTTTTTCTTTTTCTCATTTTGAACCTAATTCTTCAACAGCAATTTGCAGGAAGTTCTGGATCACAGCTGCCTCAAATCCAGACGGATGTTGCACTACCATCATGCAAAAAAAAAGCTCCTCCTGACACTCCCGTGAAGGAAAGACTTTTTATCGTGTTTAATCCACATCCTTTGCCTTTAGATGTACTAGAGGATATATTCTGGTAAGATTTCAGTTCCATAGAGTTACATTTTATTTTATTTTATTATTTAAAACTTTTTAAATTTTTTTGGCTACGCAGCACTTAGGATCTTAGTTCCCCAACAAGGGACTTCCCCACACCTTCATTGGAAGTGGAGAGTCATCCCAGGACTTCCCTGGTCGTCCGCTGATGCTGTAATGCGTGGAGAAGGCAATGGCAACCCACTCGAGTACTCTTGCCTGGAAAATCCCAGGGACAGAGGAGCCTCATAGGCTGAAGTCCATGGGGTCGCTAAGAGTCAGGCATGACTGAGCGACTTCACTTTCACTTTTCACTTTCATGCATTGGAGAAGGAAATGGCAACCCACGCCAGTATTCTTGCCTGGAGAATCCCAGGGACGGAGGAGCCTGGTGGGCTGCCCCTATGGGGTCGCACAGAGTCGGACATGACTGAATCGACTTGGCAGCAGCAGCAGCAGTAATGCAAGGCATGCAGGCTCAATCCCTGGTGTGGAACTAAGATCCCATATGCTGTGTAGAGCAGCCAAAAACAATTTTTTTTTAATTTTAATAAATATTTTAAAATAATATAATTTATTTAAACTAGACATTTAAGTATTCTTGCAGTCTGGAAACTTCCTGTGTCCAGTACCTCTCACGTGGAGATGATTTGTTCTCTGGTTTTAAAAAAGTCTGTGGTTTGTATCACCTTTAAAAATACAAAGTTATCTCCTTTTCTTTGTTATTCATATGGCTTAAGTCTCCACACAGAATTTCCTTTTATTTTGTTTTGAAGACATAAAACATATAGTATTGTTTTGTAAATTGCATACGTAGAACGAACAAATCATTTGTTTCTTGATAGAAAATACATGTGTCTAGATCTGGCCTATAGAATTCTTTTCCTTTTCCTTTGCAGTTATAATTCAACTGAACAGTGTTTATTAAGCATCTTCTATTTTGTCAGCATGCTACTGGATCCTTAAGGATAATATAATTACATTGAGTAAAAAATTACTTGATTATAATGCTTGCTATTATATATAATAAGTATTAAAAAGGGGGAAGACACTTGTTTCCAGTATAACTTCTTTAACCTTAACATTTTCTTTTTGATCTTTTCCTATTTGCTTTACAACAGTGTTAGTGAATTAAAAGATAGATAGAAAACTTGTTAAAGAGTTTCACAAAATATAAGCAATGTGGTTCAAGTGTTTTGATTTTTATTTAACTAATTTATTCTATTTCTTTTTTGAAACCTCTCTTCTGTACCTGCTAAGTGCCAGAGACATTGTGTAAACTTTATATCAATATTATGTAAACAAGACGTAATAGTTCTTGTCCTCTTAGAACTGATCACATGTAGGAGACAGAGAAGTGAATAGGAAATTACAACCTGTAGAGGTTAGTGTTGTGAAAAGGAATGTTCAAGCTATGAAATATATGGGAGGGGCAACCGCTATAGAAAGTCGGAGAATGCTTCTTGAAAGAAGAAAGGATTCTTTGGAGGATAAAAATAATTTAGCCAAGGAAGAAACTTGGGCATGTAGGTGGTTATTCCTCCAGAGAGAACATGAAAAGAGGTTGTGGGAATATAGGATTTAAGAGATTGAGGAAAGATGAAGCAGGGAGAGTTCGAGGACCCAAGTCAAGAGGGCCCCAAAAGCCGTTAGGGAGTTTATCCTTCCTCTGGAGGCATAAAGAGCTACCAGAGGGGCTTTGTGGGAGGAAACGATCCTACTTGTCTTTTAGAAAAATCAGTCAGAAGACAGGGTAGAGAATGGGTTGGAGAGGGATAAGCCCAGGATGCAGGGAAACTAGTGAAGAAGGTATCTGTTGTTGTTTTTGTTCTGTTGCCCAATCTGAATCTTTGCAACCCCACGGACTGCCGCACACCAGGCTTCCCAGTCCTTCACCATCTCCTGGAGCTTACTCATACTCATGTCCACTGAGTAGGTGATGCCATCCAACCATCTCATCCTCTGTCGTCCCCTTCTCCTCCTGCCTTCTGTCTTTCCCAGCATCAAAGTCTTTCCAGTGAGTCAGCTTTTCGCGTCAGGTGAGCAAAGTATTGGAGTTCCACTTCAGCATCAGTCCTTCCAATGAATATTCAGGACTGATTTCCTTTAGGATGGACTGGTTTGATCTCCTTGCTGTACAAAGGACTCTCAAGAGTCTTTTCAGCACCACAATTCGAAAGCATCAATTCTTTGGTGCTCAGCTTTCCTTATGGTCCCACTCTCACATCCATACATGACCACTGGAAAAACCATAGCTTTGACCATACAGACCTTTGTTGAAGAAGGTATTAGAATAAACTAAGAAAAAGATAATGATGCTCAGAGTGAGGAAAAAGACCTGAGTGGGAGTGAAGAGAAATTAACTAATAGAGGAAAATGTTTAACAAGAAAGATTGACACATACTAGAGATTGGATGTGGGGAAAGGAGTGAAAAAGGAGTCCAGAATGGATCCTAATTTTTAGACCTGAGCATATATGCTTATCAGTTTCAGTTGATCTCTCTCTTTTTTTTTTTTTTACTTTCAGTCGTTTCGGTAACCTGATTGAAGTTTACCTTGTGTCAGGAAAAAATGTGGGGTATGCCAAGTATGCTGATAGACTAAGTGCTAATGATGCCATTACAACTTTACATGGAAAGATCCTGAATGGAGTCAGACTCAAAGTTATGTTGGCAGACTCCCCAAGAGAAGAATCTAACAAACGACAAAGAACTTACTGATTCTTTAGGTAAGGTCTTTATAATATAAATTCTAAAACACATTGTCTAAATAGTATAATGAAAGAAATATATAGGGAATTTCTTTTTAAGGATTTAGAAGTTGTTGGTTAAAAACACTGTGACTTAAAAGTTTGCTGATAATTTTTACAATATATTTTTTAAACTTGGACTTTTTAAACTTAAAAGTCTTTTATGTTTACTGGGAGAATGTTTTTGTCCTTCTGTGAAATAAAATCAGATTTCAGTTTAGAAAATTAAATAATATTTGTGTATGTGTGTGAATGTCTTAGATATTAAGAATTGGACTTCACTGTATGGTTACATAAACTTTAAAATTAGAAGACTTCTAAAGATTTTTTTAGCTAACACCTAAGTTATCAATTGAGGTAATCTATGACAGTCTTTTGGAGAAGGGCGTGACAAACCACTCTAGTATTCTTGCCTGAAGAGTCCCATGGACACAAGAGCCTGATGGGCTACAGTCCATGGGGTCGTAAAGAGTCGGACACGACTGAAGCAACTTAGCATGCACATGACAGTCTTTATAAAGTATGCCTTGACAGGCATTAGTGAAATGCCTAAAAAGCAATATCTAATACAGTTGACCCTTGAACAATGCAAGTTTGAACCGCATGGGTCCACTGGACATGAGGATGTTTTCAGTAGTAAGTAATACAACACTAGATCTGAGGTTGGTTGGGTCCAAGGTTGGTTGAGTCTGTGGACGTAGAACTGTGGGTATGAAATATCCACGTTTATAAAAGGGTTCACAGTAAGTGATATGCAGATTTTCAACTATGTAGAGGGTCACCACACCTAATGTCTACATTGTTCAGGAGTCAATTATAATGCATCTTTTTGGACCTAAATGGTATTTTTCTGGACTCATATTTGTGAATAAGTACATTAAAAGTACACATTCAGAAATAAGTGCATTAAAACTACACGTTCATGTACATATGTGTATTTTCAAAAATAACCTTGACGTTTATCAAAAGCTCTTGTCAGTTATACATAATGCTACGTACAGCCTTATGAGTGCCTTTTTTTTTTTTTAACTATTAAGAAATCAAACCTAAATTTCTATCTATAGGACAGTTCACATCTCCGCAGTTGGGGGAAACATTATTAAAAGTTACCATTGTTCAGCTCTTTCACTTTTTTATTCTGGAAATGAATTCTGAGTTTCTGGGGAAGCTGAGTGCTTCCCTGTTCCCTCACACACACCCGCTCCCCAAGTCCACTGCTGGTCCAATTGCAGCAGCTGGTAAGCACATCCGATTCAGTTTGAAGTTACTAGCTCGAAAGCAGTTTTCTTTTCTCACCAATTATGAGAAATGGCGAGTATCAGAATGAATTGTCTGGGTCTTTACTGTAGATGACTTTTCCTTGGATGAAGCAAGTCACATGATTACTTCCTCCTTGCAGAAGGCACTTGTCGATAGAAAGTGCCCATTGGGGCATTATGAATATCTCAATTTAGAAATATTTTCAAATGTTACAAAATCCACTCCCATTACTTCATACAGTGTAGAAATATTAAATTTGCCAGTGAAAAAGAATTAACAAGTCTTTCTTAAAGCAGTTTTTTGTCTTTACAAATAAAATGTTAAGAACTGAATTCTCTTTAGACAAGCTGTCTTCTAAAATAGCATGCAAACCTGCTTATTCATGTCTGTGAGTCTTCCAAAATATAGGTAGTAATTCTTACTCTTATTCAAAGAATCTTTGTCCTTAAAAGAGGACAATACTAACTTCTTAATATGGGGAAAATATATAAATGACTCCTGTGAGTGAGCCTTTTTATAAAATAATTATTTATATAGTATAGAGAATATTAGACTTAAAATCAGAAGATCTGGAATTGGGATTCCATCTCTGACACTTAATGATGATTTGGCAGTTATCTTCACCTTTCTGAGGCTGAGTTTCTCCACGGGATTATTAAGAGAAAATGAGTCGGCAAAATTTCTTATAAAATAAAATTTTTAAATACTTTGCAAGTGTGAGCTAAAACTCATGCATTGGTGACTTCATTGAAACTTCTTATGTCATCTCATCAAAAACGGTCAGAAATTAAGTTTAATGGTACAAAACCACCTTCTGGCCAGCAGGTGTGTGGGAATGAAACTTTAAAATAACATGTTTATTATCCAGTTCCCTAATTAGAGGAAGTGGTATTCTTCAGCATGACTAGTCATGAAATACAAATCTATCCTTTTTCCCTTTGTTGAGCGGTTATACATATTCAGTAGGGTCAAATGAATTGAAAATGGTAGGACATAATAAACTGTACTGGTTTTAAATGTCTTCTAGTTGCAGCACGGCTTTTTAATTTATTTTTGCTTTGAATCCTCATTTACTGTGGATTTCATAATGAAATTAGTCTCTGAGAAATAAGCCTAAGATTAGCTGAATTGTGCCTAGGAAATCGGAGAAGAAACTGGTCTAAGAATATCACTTTGAAAGTTGTTGAGTTCTATTTTGAGATAGATCTGATGTGCCAAGTATGTTTCTCTTTCTATTTGAGGGAAAACTCGAATTTTAGTATTTTAGAGCATCCTGATCTATGTGTGTGTGTGTGTTTATAGGTCCATTTCTTCCTTTTTTTAATCACATAAAACAGTTTGTACAACTGTTGCTTTTTTCACTTCCTCTGTTTTGTATCTTGACAGACTATTTTGAGGGAAATCCCTCTGAACTTTATCCTTGTTTCTCAATTATGATTGAACAATTATGGTTAATTGAGTTTAGCTACCTAAAAGAACAAAATATGTTAGCATACATGGTCTAGTTGGACTCATGGTTAAGAAGACAAATGCAAGCACCCATTCAGTCAGCCTGGTGTGTGGGGGTAAAACCCAAAGCTGTCGTCCTCAAATGATGCATGATTTTTGTATGCATTTTCCCTCCCAAAATTCAGTACCCACTTGCATCATTCTTGTCAGTAAGTTTTGCTTATTTGGGGGCATCTGTGATTAAGCAGGTAATATTGGGTATATTGAAATAAGGGAGCAACTAACATTTTAAGAATACTATATACAACAGCTCTTTCCTTTCAGGTGATGATTTTCATGCTTGTGTTGTGTTCTTTCTACAGAACAAAGACTAAATAATGACGTACTCCTCAGCTGACTGACTGAAAATGTGACTGGACGCACTCCCTGTGGACAGTTGACGGCTTTTTTTTCACATACCTGATAGTTTGTACACAGCATTGTTTTGTCTGGGGAGTAGGATTGTTGACATGTGTTTTTCAACCACACATTAATGCTAAAACTAATATAGTAGTTGTTTCTTAGAGTAATATGTTGTTACGTGTGGCAGAAATAAAGTTTTCTTTGGTTAACTAAATCATGCCTTATTTATGTGAAAGATAAGAATGAGGAGAACTTAATAGACAATGTTTAGAAATTTATTAAATGACATTTCATTGATTTTGAGATGCACGTTTTTTCACATTTTTACACTTCTGAAATTGGAAATATTATGATATCAATCAGTAAATAATT
Organism: Bison bison bison; assembly: GCF_000754665.1. NCBI lineage: Eukaryota > Metazoa > Chordata > Mammalia > Artiodactyla > Bovidae > Bison > Bison bison. Next base: position 2,764,573 of record NW_011495022.1, on the reverse strand, counting down.
GACAGCTTTTTTTTTTCTTTTCTTTCTTAGTGGAACATAAAGATGCTTTTTTCAGTCAGTTGCATCTGAGATTCAATGAAATATGGTAACTGCTACTCAATCTACACATGTAGATTGGCTCCTTACACTTATTCTGAAGCAAGGGCTAAAAAGACATATCATTAGAAATATTTTTATACTTTTTTTGTGGTTATACCAGAATACTTTGTTGGTAATGTTGTACAGATCTTTTAAGATTTTAAGATTTGCAGCAGTTTAGGTGATAAGGAAAAATTTTAAGTTATTGTTGATAATAATTTAAATAAATACCAGTAGCCTTGGTAAGTGGACATTTTTCCTTTATAAATATAAAATGCAATGGCTGCTCCAAAAATATGACGTGTAAGCAGTTTTCAGAACAGACTATGATAGGAAGAACAGTCATTTCAAAAAAAAGATTAAAAATTAGGAACTTATTCTGCTTCTATTTTGAAAATCCAAGAAAAAAATTTTATCTTCTCTTGAGATGAATGATACGTATCAAAAAAGGTATAAAGGTGAGAGTTTGGCACCTTAAAAAAGACATTAAGTGGTATACAGTTGTTAAATACCACTTAATTGGTTCCTCATGCTTCTCACATCCTGAGTTAAATTAAAAACAGTGAAAAGATTAAATTCACTAAGCGTAATAATATATTTCATACTTGGACATCTCTCTGTTAAAAACTTAAAATCCTTTTTTTGAATCAGTAATTTTAACAAATTTAGATAAGAAAATATCCTGTCTTATCTTCCTAGGCAAGACATACTGAACAAGAATTGAACCAAGTATCTTTCTCTTAGCCAAAGGCCATATTTTAAAAAGAAAGCCAGTGATGTCTTTAGAAATGAAAAACTTCTGAAGAGAGTTAGGGATTAATTGCCAATAGATTATTCATTCCAAACTCATTTACTGCACATGAAGTTCCATCTTCACAGATTAGAATTAAATTGGTTCTTGAAGTTTACCTAGCTCTACTACTCGATTAATGCTTGAATTCTCCCCCAGATATTCCTGCCAGATGGTTAATCTAAATAATGTAAAAATAGGAACCTCCCTACTGCCTGAGTCCATTGCATGTTTGGTTAATCCTCATAATTGACATAAAACCTGATTTCTTGCTATTTTACTTGTTCACATGGGAGCTATCATATACCCTCCAGCCCTCCAAGTTTTCTGTTCTTCATTTAAGGTGAGGTAGCCAGTTCCAGCCAGAGAAGGCAATGGCACCCCACTCCAGTACTCTTGCCTGGAAAATCCCATGGACGGAGGAGCCTGGTAGGCTGCAGTCTATGCGGTCGAGAAGAGTCGGACACGACTTCACTTTCACTTTTCACTTTCCTGCATTGGAGAAGGAAATGGCAACCCACTCCAGTGTTCTTGCCTGGAGAATCCCAGGGATGGGGGAGCCTGGTGGGCTGCTGTCTATGGGGTCGCACAGAGTCGGACACGACTGAAGCTTCTTAGCAGCAGCAGGAGCAGCAGCCAGTTCCAGCAAACAGTCGTGATTGCAATAAGGTGCCTTGTCTATGTTTATTTCTTTGAGTTCTTCATATAAATTCTTAAAAAAATAAAAAAGGTATAATAGTTCTCTGCCTGCCAAACACTTCATTGGTTTTACAGTGTGACTTGAGTCTTGCGTTTTCTCTCCCAATTGCATGCCTCAGCGAATAATCCTTACTTTGGCTTCCATGTGCATTTAATCTTAATCCTCTCAGTCATTTAGCCTTGTTGCCACTCTCCTGTCTCTTGCAGTTGATCCCTAAAAGTTTAAAAGCCAAAATGTCACATTTTTCTTAAAATGAGGAAATTCTAGAACCTAAAAAATAACATTTAATAATCTAGTGCTTATGTCTTCACCTAAATGTTTACTTCTCAATTGCACTTTTGGTATAAGAATAAAATGTATAGACATTTTGATACCATGCATACGTCGGTTACTAAAATTGCCAACAAAATGTGGTTTTTATGAGTTTTTTTTTTAATTTCAAAGAAAATGCTAAGCAATATAGATCAATAAACTTCTCTTTCAAATATATGGTTTGCATAATAAATAACATTTAAAATAAATCCTGATCAGACTTTTTTTGTAAATTCATTGTCAGATCTTTTATGGTCGATCAAATACTGAAAGCAGCTCTCAGATTTGCTGCTTCTAGAGCATCATGTTCCAAGCTATATTCCTTGAAACACTATTGTATTGAAAGAAGTCAATAAGTATTTCTTTTGGAAAGAAATTTTCATGGTCCAGTATATTTAGGAAATTCAATTATTATTAGTTCACAGGGTTTTTTGACCATGAAGCTTCCAGAGCCTTTAATTTGCTGGTGTACCCCAGCCCTGTAACTGTAAAAAAGACCATAGTTTGCACTGTGAATTAAGTGTTTTTAGAGGCATACTGCAAACAGGGCACTAGTATTAGAAGGAGTAATTTTTAGGAAAGATTCTTCTGGAATATAAACTATTTTTTATTCATATGTTATGGTGTGGTTTTATTTATACCTTTTTTTTTTAATTTTTTATCCAACCCTAGATTAAAAATTAATACAAAATACTAAGGGAATTATTACTCAAAAATTTTACCCTTCTCAGAAATGTGTTCTCAACCTACTCAATATTAATGAACAGAAAATAGAAATGAGAGACCTTAACCACTAGGTGGTGATGAAATCGCCACTCAGAAAGTGCGGCATTCCAATGGTATCTAAGGTATTGAGCCTGACGTGCTAGAATTTGTATTGTCTAGAGCGGTGGTCCTTAAACTTTGGTGTCTACAAGAGTCACCTCAGGTGTTTGTTTAGAATGCAGGTACACTGATTCTGTTAGGTTTGGGTTGGGTTTTTTGACAAGGCCTCTGAGTGACTCTGCGTCATTGGCATTGACTTTGTGGTATACTGACCTAAAGAGATTCCATATTTGGACCTTAGGTTGGACTATTGTAAAAGTAAGACACTGAGAAGTTGCCAAGTTGTTTACCTCGAGCATTTTTTAGAATTAAGCATCTGCTTTCCCTCAATTTATTATCAATAAATATGAATTACCATAAGAAATTGAAAAGCACAAGCCATCTCACAAATAGCAAAATGTCAGGTCAGCCTTTTCCTGTTGGCATATGTTTTTCGATGTTTCTGAAGGATGGTAATTATTTGCTTTATGTCATTCAAAGCTTCTACCTAATTTTATGTTCTGTTTACATTTATTTTGAACTGAATTATGTTAATAAGTGAATCAGATTTTGGCTCTGAAGAAGTTCCTAAATCTGTGTCATTCTTTTTAAATGGCAAAGAGCTTGAAGGTGATGTCATCAGTATGTAAAAAATTGAAGTAGAATAATCACAAGGGTACAGAAATCATGTCTACATATGTGAGTATTACTACAATCCTAAAGTGAATCTTATTTTATGAATGTTTTTTTGGTGCACCCCAAAAATCTTTTGATATGTTAAGTGCAGTTTACCTGTCAATAACTTCTTATGAACGCATAAAACAAAATATCAGTGAAGGCAGAAACAAGTGAAATATTTATACAGCCTTTTCACCCAACACTACAGCCACATGCAAGTTTTATTTCCTCCATATGTGAGTGGTAAGCTCTAGTAAAAGTCATGGCTCTTATTTTTACATACGATTTCAGTAAAGAGAGAAACCATAATGGTCATCCTTACTAGGTAAGAAGTTCCATTTTAAAATCTGAATTCTAATAAATGGATTGCATTATTTCCTTTTCTAGAAACAGTAACTCAAGAACAGTGGATCCTGTGAACTGAAGGTATGGTATTGCTAGGGGGTCAAACAGAAACATTTAGTTAAAATATTAAATTGCAATTCATTCATTACAATGACCATGCTGTATTTAGTTAGAATTGTCCTCAGGAGAATATGCAGGTGCCACTACACTGTGAGAAAGTTAACAGGTCCCGTGAGAACCACTCAAGTGGATTCTCACAGGAAAAGAAAGTCCAGTGGCCGTCGTATGTGAATTGTAGCCACTGTCTAAACGTCCAGGTCCACGTGAGCTAGCTAACCTGCAAGCTGACTGAGACTGCAGCTCCTGTGGCATCCTAGAACTGCCTTTCCGACCATACTGCTGCAGACGTGGTTCGAGGAAGGCCTTAGCAGACTGTTTAAGGAAAGTCATTGGTGTTTGAGATGCAAAAGTCAGGAATGTGTGAAAAGGCAAGTACTGTTTTTCACAAGTAATTGGGAAACTGCTGGGTACAGTAGGGTAACCACAGTGCTTACTCACAGATATTCCTGTTAATCTACACTCTGAACTTGCCTGCCTCTCTTTCCATTTCTGATCTTGTAGGTAAATGGTGTTACTAGTAATTTTCTTGTTCAGATATTACCGTTTTCCAGTATTAGTAATTTATAGGTCATAGCATTTATTAGCACAGAGTTCTTAGGGATTTTGTTTCTTTTATTCTTGTGGGGTTTTTTTTTAATGCTAAAATAAGAGATTTAAAGTCATCTAAATAGAGTTATCTACTACTTTACAGGAAGATCTAATATATTAAAATACATCCTTTCCTTTCATCATGGACAAACTCGTTATTTTAGTTTGGGGCCCCAGTTAAGCACAAAAAAACTTTCTTCCTCTTCCACATTAGTGCATTAGTAATTTAAGAACCGTAACTGTCCATTGACTTTGGGGGAAGGTAGAGAAGGGATCACCTTACCTGGAGAATCCCAGGGACAGGGGAGCCTGGTGGGCTGCCGTCTATGGGGTCGCACAGAGTCGGACATGATTGAAGCGTGGCATCAGCAGCCGAGAAGGGATCACAATTTGTTACTTGTAGGACTGGCTTTAGGAAGAACCTGCAGTAGTGGAGGAGAGCACTGGGACTGACTGACTGACCAGCTTTGTCCGTATCAAAATTGGACCAACAATGGCAAAGAAAAAGTATACTTGAAGAGAGTACCCATCTTTTCTTTACATTGCAAACTCCTGTGAGGGTTCATCTCCCATTAGTACCATATTGGCTTAATCCTTTCATCAGAACTCCAGCAGGGTTCACTTTCTACCACTTACACCCCAAATCTGGAAACTGTAGACACTGTAATGTGGTCCCATCTTTCACCCAGCCCAGTCTTACGTTACTGCAGTGACTCAAAGTAAGTAATAATAAATAGGATGGAATTAGATCTTACAACATCCTGCAAGATTAGCAGTGTGCCTGAAATAATACCCAGTTTCTGTTTAATAGCTTTCAGTTACTTGTAATATGGCAATGTATCATGTTTTCTGAGTCTTGTTAATATCTTTGTCTTTAGTTTTCCCAAGAGTGTATTTCATGTGTGATATCAACGGCCTTTTGAGGCCTGTTTCCTCATCTAGAACATAAAATAATAAAGGCTGTGTAAACAAATACTTGCAACCCCCTTCTCCCAACTTTCTGCAAAAATACCCTTGAAAACATTTAAGAAAAAAAATTGGTATCATTCATAGAAACTTGAATAGATAAGTAGATACATTGGTAAGAATAGTAGATACTAGGAGAAATGTTTACTATAAAGCAGTAACGATGTGGATTTTATTTAATAGCCGACTCAAATCCCACATTGAAACAACTTGTCACGTAAAACAAGATGATACCTTAGCTTCCCACCTTCTAACACTCCTTATTAACTTGTGTATAAGAAGGCTGTACTAATAATTTAAGATAGCTATTGAGAGTCCCATCAGAAAAGGCTTTCATTCTGCATTTCTTAACTAGTGGCCCTGAAGCCGCACCGTCTTGGAGCTTTTCCTTAACCAAGAGAACCACAGCTGACATTCACCATGGGGTGGAGAGAGTTGTGGAAGAGATCCCACCTTTGACCAGAAGAGCAGTGCTGAATGACAAAGGCAGCGCAAGCAGCCCAGAAAGATCTTCCGCCCATCAGCAGATTTAGAACACTTAGAGCAGGATTTTTTTAAACACTCATCCTCTATCCTAAGAACTTTGGTCTTATTGCATGAAAATCCCTTAGCCTTTTCCACCCTAAGCTTAGATCTACAGACATCCTTGCGTTTCCTGGAGAAATGGAATGGGCCTGATATTTCAGACAATGTGCTGGATATTACATCAGCATTTTAGTGAACTCTGAAAGAGCTTAAAGCAGTCCCTGTGGTCTGCCAATTCTGAAATCAGCCTGGCTAAATGTGTCCTCATTGAGATATGGGCAAGAGATTTACGCTACTGGCACTTGACAAAAGAAGGCCAAGAAAGGATTGCAGTTGTCTTCTTTTGGCAGAGGAAGGGGGGATTGGGTAAATTCTTTAGTCTTTGTGAAGAAACATTAAAACATTCTCTCATTAAAACATTTTTTACTTTGACATTTAATGTAAGTTGAATCTTTTTAAAATCAGTTAAATGCTCAGTAATGCTAGTCATCAAGGAAACATTAAAACCACAGTAAGATACCCCTCCACTGGTAAGAGCAGCAAAAATTAAGGTATCAGCAATACCAGATGCTGGTATGAGTGTGGAGCAATAGGATCTCTCATAACTTGCTGATGGGAGTGTAAATTGGTTCGACCATTTGAGAAATATTTGACAAATACCTGTTAATGTTAAAACATACATCTACCCTCAACTCACCAGTTCCACTGCTAACGTGTGTATCCAGAAAAGATAAGAAAATATATGTACCAAAGACATGAACTTTATTGGTAGCTCAAAGTAGAAGCAACCCCTGATGTCCATCAGCAGAATGGATACTGTGAAGTACTCTATAGTGAGGAAATGAGCTAACTTGTTTGCTACATGTATTAATTTGGATGAATCTTATAAACATACTGACCAAGGAACCAACAAAAGAAAATGCTATATGATTCATTCCCACTTGTGAAAGGGTTCAGAAACAAAACTTAAGCAGAATTAATTGGAGACGGGTCACAGAGGGATAAAAGGGGGCTTATGGTATACTGGTAATCTTGTCTGTCTCGATCAGTGTGGTGATAACTGTGATAAGCTTTTTGAGTTGTGCTTTTTATGTTTTATGCGTTTTTGTATTTGTCCTACACATCATTTAAAGTTTTGGTTTCTTAATGTATTAAATAGTATCAACATGAGGCTAATGAAACAGACACTCCTGCAGTGTAAGAGAACAGCAGTAGCCTGAGGCATTTAGAAGGAAGGGTTTTCCGTATCCATCCAATACGTTTAAAGCAGGAAGTATTAGAAAATACCTGCGTCAGCTCCTGCTCTGGTACAGCAGGGCATTATGATGACAAGAACACGAGAAGAGTGAGAAAGAAGGAAAAGATAGGGAGAAGCTAAATTAAAAGTTGTGTCAGAAATAGCAAATAGTCACAGATTAGAGAAAATCTAACCCATAATGAAAAACAGTAACTATGACACTGATTGCAGAATCTTATGGGTTCTCATGAACCAGCAAAGGGAAGAAAGAAGGGTTCCCCCCAACTTGTTATCAACCAGATTAAAGCCATCTTCATCAGTGTTCTAAACTGTGCTTAATAAGCTCTCCTCTAAGGAATTCTGCAACTTAAATAAATTACAATAAATCAAAAGCACCAACACATGAATATATTGAGAGAAAAGGTGGAGCTACAAAAGGCTGATAATGAAGATTTATCCTTTGACTAATAGATGTTCCCAAAGAAGGCAAGATGAATTAAACAGAAAAATAGTTTAATAGAAGAAACCTTGATTTTTAAAAGGGCTCAGGTCTGAAGATCTTCATCTGCACATTAGATGCCAGCTGGAATGGAACAGTGTCTATAGGGTTGTGTAGTTCAGGATTTCTTTACTCCAGATGTGAAGGTAACAGAAAAGGATTCCGTGATGTTCATTGTACTGCTGATTTGGAAAAAAGTACTATATAGGAAAAAAGTACTTGAATATAATCAACACGTTGGCCAGAATGAATCAAAATTCAGAATAAAAGAATGAGGAAAGATGAGTCGGTGAGTATTAAAATCAATGCAACTGTTAGAGTAATACAGATAATTATTGTAAATCTAATATTGAAAGCACAATTTATTAAATAATCTTTGAGTGAAGGCCAAGAAAGTATGGAAATTTCCCTTTTTTTGTGGGGGGTGGAGAATGAAGTGAGAAATTCTTTTGTAAAGAAAAAATGTGTTTTTTACTTGGAAAATTAAGTGTAAATTTAACAGTGAAATCTGTCAAGGTGGGTAACAATAAAATTAATAATAATGTCTCTTGTCATAGTCCTTGAAAAAGACATGAATGAAACTGAGACAAAATTAAAAAGGAGCACTTAAGATCAAAACTTTTAGATCATTTAAATTTTAAAAAGAAAGTGAAATAATTTGCTCATTTGGAAGAAAGTACTACATAGGAAAAAAGTACTTGAATATAATCAATACACTGCCAGAATGAATCAAAATTCAGAATAAAAGAACGAGGAAAGACGAGTTGGTGAGTATTGAAATCAATGCAACTGTCTCTTCCAAGAGACTTACTTTTAAATCAAATCTTGTCATGTACATGTGACACAAAAAGTATCCCAGAGTACAATTTACAGGAGGAGGTATAAGGCTGAATAACAGCATGCGCACTAATATAGTTACACTCAGTAGTGAAGATGGCAAACCTTAATATTTATATGCAGGATAACATAGGATTAAAATACAGAAGTACAAAAATGGCTTAGAGATTGTGCTGAAGACTTAATAACAACAGTCTGTGAATGGTAACACTAATCAAATAGAAGGGAGAAATTACTCTTAAAAAAAAGATATGTATGGTGATGAGAATTACATTTTCTCAAATAAGATAGTTTACAAATTGATCAGATAGTAGTATTGACAAATAACAAAGCCAGCAGAGGAGACCCAGAAAGATAACTTCTGAATACCAGCTGATTTAGAATTTTTAACCACAAGATAAAAAACAACATGGGGGAAAAAATCCTTAAACTTGTTCTTTTCAGCCTGTTTGTCCTAAAGACAAATTGCAAGGAAATCACCCTTTTCTACACTAAGCCTAGATCCTTTGCGCTTCCTTGAATTTCCCAGAGGAATGAAATGGATCGTTGTTTGTTGTCCATGTGGTGGACATAATATCACATCTGAGTGGAGTGTAAAAGCTGAAAGCGGTCCTTGGAGCTTCAAGATTTCCCTGAAGTGCACGTTAAAGGGCGGAAGTTGTGCAGGGCATGTTCTTTGATCACAGGATAATAAGCCCAGAAAATAATAAAAGCACAAGCACCTGGATAATAATTTTTGAAAAACTCTTCTAAACAGCTATTTTGTCAAGAAAAGTACAGTAAAATACAGTGAAAATAGCAAAAATAGAGGATAATATGTAATGCTGAAAGGCAAATTGATGGTCACTCAGAGTGAATGAATTAAACCTGCAGCACTAGAAGCAAAAGTAATAAAGATAGGATTGACCTAGCTGCTGCTGCTGCTGCTACTAAGTCACTTCAGTCTGTCTGACTCTGTGCCACCCTATAGACAGCAGCCCACCAGGCTGCCCCGTCCCTGGGATTCTCCAGGCAAGAACACTGGAGTGGGTTACCATTTCCTTCTCCAGTGCATGAAAGTGAAAAGTCAAAGTGAAGTCGCTCAGTCCGACTCTTTGGGACCCCATGGTCTACAGCCCACCAGGCTGCTCCGCCCATGGGATTTTCCAGGCAAGAGTACTGGAGTAGGGTGCCATTGCCTTCTCCAGGATTGACCTTATCTGACACCAAAACTTAGATAATTTAGTATCAAAGTTATAGCCCCTGAGTTCACCCAGAAATACAGATACAAACCTAAGAATTCTAGAAAGTACAAATAATATGTCCAAAGAACAATTTACCATTTCTATGTAGGTTATCCTTCGATTAAAAAGCAGCTTGCTTTAAAAATCAAAACCATTACTTTAATATATAGCTTAACAGGGCCGTAATGAGATCTGTTGACCTATTGGTTGCTTGTCCGTTTTTGTGATCATACAAATGCCATAGACTTTTTAGGATATGCATGGTTTACTTGAAACAGTCACTGGCTGGAGGGGTAGGATTAGCCTGATTTATTTAAGTAAATCAATGCCTAATCTTCATCTCTAACTGTATGCTGCTGCTGCTACTGCTGCTGCTGCTACGTCCCTTGAGTCATGTCCAACTCTGTGTGACCCCATAGATGGAAGCCCGCCAGGCTCCACCATCCCTGGGATTCTCCAGGCAAGAACACTGGAACGGGTTGCCATTTCCTTCTCCAATGCATGAAAGTGAAAAGTGAAAGTGAAGTCACTCAGTCGTGTCCAACTCTTAGCGACCCCATGGACTGCAGCCTACCAGGCTCCTCTGTCCGTGGGATTTTCCAGGCAAGAGTACTGGAGTTGGATGCCATTGCCTTCTCCACTAACTGTATGACTCCTGTATAATAAGACACACAGAATGGAAATTGGTGAAGCAATCAAAGTGTCTAAAACTATTTCTTAGAAAAATAGCTAAATTTACTGAACTCTTAACTATTTGCCAGGCTAATTGGTTTACACACGTCTCAAAACCTGTGAAGTAGGTACTATTACTCCTGTTTTACAGAAAAGCTGAAGTACGTTCAAAGAAATGAGTGGGAAATCGTCTTTTCCAAAATCACAAGTGGGGAAGCTGGTTGTCTTATGTAGCCAGTCTTCATCGAAACCCATGCTCTTAATCTCTACACTAAATATCAATGGCTATAACAAAGAATTCAGACACTACTTCACAAATGTATATTTATGCAGCAACAGGAAATCCTTCTAAAATTATGGAATAGCATTGGAATAATGTGTAATATTTAGTGAAAGCAAGCAGGATACAAAATTATATACACAGTGTGATTTATATATTTTTTAAGCTAGAATGAGTTTGAAAAGAACCCAACGTGTGTGTGTTTGCTTTTCACTATTGTCCCCGCTTTTTTTTTTTTTAATCTAAAAAGGATACTGTGTCCCCTATAAGATTATAAGTTTTTGTAAACAAACTCTGTTTTTGTAACCTCAAGCCCAGCTATCCTGTTTACACATAATGGGCACAAAATTTTTGTCCAACTGGATATAACATAAAGGGATCCTATGTGTGTTTCCTACTAGAGATTCTGTAAAGTCCATGTTCTCTATAAATATTCTAATACTTATATGCCTTTTTAAAACCTGGGGCCCTACCTATGAGATTCATTTTCAAAGGTTCTGCTAATTTTAATTTCAAGTTTATGTTTTTGTTGTTTTTTTGCATTCCTATTAGAGACTAAACAGTCTACATACAAATCTCAGTGGTATTTAAAAATAATAGCATATATTGAACTCTATGTCACTACTGTTCTAAGCACTGGTAAATATTTTCCCACTTAGCTCTCATGACAGTTCTATAAAATTAATACTGTAAAGCACAGGGAGATGAACTGACTTCTGCTAGGACACAAGAAAAAATATTGGAGCTTGGATTCACAGGAAGCATGATTCCATGTTCTAATTTAAGTTTATATACTGTTTAATTCAACCACTGTTCTTTAAGAATGAAGTGTAAAACCTTTATTGTATAAATGGAGCATGAATAGAGAATTTTATTCCATTGTATGACCCCTTGAGAAAGTGGATGGAAAAAAAATAGAGAAGCCTAACTGAGATGAAGAAAGCAAGAAAGCAAAACATTACATACAGGTGGCAGGAAAAAGCAAATGACTCAGTGGTTTGGGGTTCAAGGGACACAATGAAGTGGAGAAGACTTCCTCCACTTAGGTAGCTTAGTCTAATTATTATGTATTTTGAAAAAATGTTGTAACATGGAGTCAGATGCCTCTTGGGTAAAGCAGGTTGGTTCCTTCCAAATCTACTTTGCAAGGATTCACCAGAACCAAAAAATTCACCTCTTCTGCCCCCCTTAATTTGTCCACACTTTGTTCTCTTTCTTTTGTTTGTTTTACAAGATCACTTTGCCTTGTTCTGGAGATTAAATTACAGTGCAGTGCACAAGTCATAAATGTAGGGTTCAAAGAATTTTGACAGATGCATACATTCGTGTAACTCACTGTAAGATACTGTTCCCATAGGTCCCTTACAAGTCTCCATTTCCTTTTTTTTAAGTTTCACATGTTCATTATTGAGCCTCATAGACTGCTAATGAAGAAACAGGAAACATCAGGAGCCAAGCATTCCCTCTCCCCCATAGGCTGTTCAGACAGTAGTGGTGTTCTCACTGTGACTTGGTTGGTTAATACACAAGTGATCTTAACACACAGCATGTGTGCCACTTTATATCGGAGGCTTTTTATAGACCCAGCTTGGTTCTTCTGTCTTCTCTTGGAGTTGTACCAGATTTTATTACCAGTTTTCATTTGAATCCATTGAGGAATGGGACAATTCTGCTTTTGTTTCGTGGCCTGGAATCACTTGATCCTGAAAGTCTTGTGAGAAGACATGGTGATGAGTGAGCTCCCACGTCTGCACTTTGTGCAAGCAGAGGTACTGTCTCTCTCTTCAGGAAGGTGTATACAGTGAACAGGCTTAGAAAACAGTCTCCTTCTGGAGCAAAAGGCGATTGGTTTACTGTCCGGTATAATAATGTCTGCTTCCAGGGCAAAGGACAGGCAGACTTATTGCCCTTTATAAAAGGTTGAGGTTCCCTAACCTTGAGGTTCCTCAGTTCTGCCACAAACCTAAATATGTGCACAGCATGCATCTGGGCCCCTCACTGTCCCCTCCTGTAACACTTCGGAGGTGAGAGGAGGCAGTGCAGACTGCCAGCTGTGCTGCGGATGATAAAGTCCTTTGCCTCTGACCCAGGGCCTTCGAATTTTCTGCCAGCATCCATGAGACTGTGGCAGGTTAACTGGTGGTTTTGCAAGTAGGGTAAAATTTCAGACTCTTCAGAGTTCTTGACAACCATACTCCCTCAAAACCGTCACTAGTTGTTCTCACTGACTCGATGGACGTGAGTCTGCGTGAACTCTGGGAGTTGGTGATGGACAGGGAGGCCTGGCGTGCTGCAATTCATGGGGTTGCAAAGAGTCAGACACGACTGAGTGACTGAACTGAACTGTTCTCATTCTTATTTTTAAATATCTCTTTTCTGTTGCATTTTGGGGTAATTTTTTCATAATGCCTTCTAAAATAAAGACTGTGTACAGTCTGGATTGCCTATTAAGTTTTTTATTTCAATGATTATGTTTTTCTAATTTTTCTACTCTTTTTACCCATTATTGAAACATGTCTGATTTTGTTTCCTAATGTCTTACTCTTTTGAAAAATGTATGTATTGCCTCACCTCTGAGAATATGAAACATTGTTTTCTTTAAGTTATGGTATTATTTCAGATTATTTTTCTGATTATTGATTTTGTGGCAGTGTTTTTTAATGGTAGATTTATGTGCTTTGGAGCTTTGATTTTCATGTTCGTTTTAACTGGGGAAGAGTGGTTTTGTTACCTACATCTCCCTATCTAAGGATTTTGCAGTTGGCCAGGAGGCTCCAGGGTTCTCCAATCTCAAACCAGATCTTCCACTAACAATATGAAATTTCTCCCCCATGTTCATTAGTTATTGCCAGCACAACCTCAAAAGCTCAGTAGTTCACAGCAATAAGCATTTCTTTCGCTCACACGTTGTGAGGTAGCGCTGATTTAAACTGCAGGTCTGCAGTCAGCTGGGGCAGTTCCAGGTGTGTTCATTGTTGCGGTCAGGCTAAGGGAGAAGCAGCTCTCTAGGGGGAGGTCATCTCCTGATAAGGGCAAGAGCACAGTAGGGCAAGACCCATTGTACAAGCATTTCAAGCCCCTGCTTATATAACATCTGCAGATACCTCACTGGCCAAAGCAAATCCATAGTTGAGCCCCAAACAAGGAGCAGATAAGTATAAGTATACTAGCCTTTTGTAAGAGGAATTTCAAAGTTACAAGGTAGGGACTCCCCTGGCTATCCTGTGGTTAAGACTTCACCTACCAGTGCAAGGGGTAGGTTTGATCCCTGGTTAGGGAGCTAAGATCCCACATGCCTCAAGGCATATATATATGTGTGTGTGTGTGTGTGTGTGTGTGTGTGTGTGTGTGTGTGTGTGTGTGTATATAACAGAAGCAATATTGTAACAAATTCAATAAAGACTTCTAAAAAATGGTCCACATCAAAAAAAAAAAAAAATCCTTAAGAAAAAGAAGGCAATTTATATCTGCCTCACAGCAAAACAAACTCACCCTTAACCCAAGACCCTCAAAAGCCTCATCCAATCATGGACTCAGGATCAAAATCCAATATTTTATGATATATATCAGATTTGAATGTGGTTCTCCTTGATCTGGAAACCTATGAACTAAAATGTGTGTTGTGTGTGTGTGTGATCTTTCCTTCACCCTTCACCCTTACCCCACGTGGAATGATGGAACAAGGATATATTAGGTGCATTTAATACTCTTAATCAAAAAGGGGAAGATCAGAAGGCATTAGCATTCACTTCTTCTGAAATACCCTAGGGAAAATATAACCTGTCCCTCTACTCTGGGAGTAAGGCATTTTTCTTGGTTAGACCGTAATTTTGCTCCCTGGCAGTGGGTCTCCAGTCTGTTGTTCTCTGCTGCTCTTGATTTCATGCTCTCAGGAAGTTTAGATTTCTGTTATTGTTATTGATCACGTCCAGAGAGTACATTGGAGAATATGCCCCTTTTGATGCTAAGAAGGTTTCTCAGCTACTTCCTGCCTATGAAATGTTGTTGGCTCAGAGGTCTTTTTATATCTCAGTCTCATTCTCTTTTAGTCCTATCTGGTGATTTTTTTTTTTTTTGCCAGTACAATTCTCTCAAAAACATGGATTTTTTAATGTATTTGTTTTCTGTAAACTCTACAAAGCTATACCCATAATTCCTTTGGGGACATGACATACTAAACTATTAAAAGGAACTTCCATCCATTAGCCTTCTGAGAGATCCTGCCCTTAAGTTTTCTAGAAGCCCCATTATCTCGCTGAGGGGATCTTCCAGGCATCACCTTCTTTCAGATATCTTACTAAAGGAAATTACAGCAATGCCCTTAATTATATTTTTCCCCCAAGCTGAATCTGAGGTTCTTCCTGGCTGGAAATAAAGAACTTTGCTTTCCAGATAAGCAAGTTCAGGGCTCTTTGAAAGTGAAAGTGAAGTTGCTAAGTTGTGTCCGACTCTGTGCGACCCCATAGATGGCAGCCAACCAGGCTCCCCCGTCCCTGGGATTCTCCAGGCAAGAACCCTGGAGTGGGTTGCCATTTCCTTCTCCAATGCATGAAAGTGAAAAGTGAAAGTGAAGTCGCTCAGTCCTGTCCAACTCTAGTGACTCCATGGACTGCAGCCTACCAGGCTCCTCCGTCCATGGGATTTTCTAGGCAAAAGTACTGGAGTGGGGTGCCATTAAACCCCTCTAAATTTTTGCAAGTTTCAAGGTTTTTATTTTTCCTGAATTAACCTCTTTCTTTAATAAGGTGACAGCACCTTTTTAAATGGATCTAAAAGTAACATGCTAATAACTTTCAACATAAGCCTAGAAACCACCCTGTCTTCCATGTTACCACAGGCAGCAGTGTTACCAAATACAGGTTGCCATTTTTCCAGCTTCTGTAATAATTTTCATTCCATTTGCCACCTGTTCCCTACCCTAATAGCATATATTTTACGTTCTTAATACAGTAGCATCCCAGTATTAGGTTTTCCGTATCAGCTAGCTGTGCTGCAAAACAAACAACCACAGAATCCCAGTGGCATGTAACAATAAGCTTTTCATTCGTAAGTCTACAGGTCACCTAGAGAAGCTCGGCTCCACATCACAGGTCTGTGTGCAAGTAGAACAGTTCTTCTCCACAAATACTCATCCGGGCTGGGTCCCAGGTTGAGGGTAGCAGCTACCCTGGGGGAAAGCTTTTCACTGAGGTGACAGAAATGTAAAAGCGCAAGCCCCTTTTGTGCTTAGTCGCTACGTCATGTCTGACTCTTTGCAACCCCATAGGCGTAGCCTGCCAGGCTCCTCTGTCCATGGAATTTTCCAGAATATTGGAGTGGGGTGCCATTCCCTTCTCCAGGGTATCTTCCTGACCCAAGAATCTACCCTCTGTCTCCTACATTGGCAGGTGGATTCTTTACCACTAAGCCTCCAGGGAAGCCCTATAAACCCCATTGCTGCTAAGCTGCTAAGTCGCTTCAGTCGTGTCCGACTCTGTGCGACCCCATAGATAGCAGCCCACCAGGCTCCCCCGTCCCTGGGATTCTCCAGGCAAGAATACTGGAGTGGGTTGCCATTTCCTTCTCCAATGCGTGAAAGTGAAGTCACTCAGTCGTGTCCGACTCCTAGTGACCCCATGGACTGCAGCCCACCAGGCCCCTCCGTCCATGGTATTTTCCAGGCAAGAGTACTAGAGTGGGGTGCCATTGCCTTCTCCATTAGACAAGCACATTTCAAAACCCCTGCTTTCCATCACATCTACTAGTGTCCCACTGGCCAAAGCAAGTCCCACTGCTGAGCCCAAAGTCAAAGTGTGAAAAAGTACACTCCCTTTTGTGTAAAGAACTTCAGAGTTAGAATGGTGTAGGATATGGATACAAGGAGGGAAGAAGAATTGGGGCAAAGAATTTTAACACATCCTGTGTGGTAATATGTGAGGTACTGGTTGCCAGGCTGCCCTTCTGTCCTTCTGCTTCAAGAATATACAGCTTATCTAAGACTGTAGTGCCAAGCCGGAGTAAGCAGCAGCTTTTTAAAGATTCCTCGTGAGGAGGTCAGGGTAAGTGAGGGTCACCTAGCCCAGCTCCTAGTTGTTAGGCAGTGAACTTGTCTCTTATCTCCATCTCATCTAGGGCACTTTTATTCTCTATTCCTCAAAAGGATACAAACTCTCAATTGCTTCTACCTTCTTCACCACCTATGGGCCTGCAAGCCCATGACTCCACCTCCTTACTTTGTTATTTGCATTTCTTTTCTGTTCTTGGCTCACAGAAATGTTTATCTTATTAAACGAAGTGTCTTTTTCTTTTCTAAGCTGTGTATATTGTTTTCTTTCCCATATTACATATCATAGCTTTAGATTTGGAGCAAGGAGATACCCTGAACCTTGAACTTCCGACAGCTTTGCCACTCAGAGTCCTAGAATCCTGTGTGAAGCTTCTCTTTTATTTTCTGTGATGGTCTTTAAACATAAAATGTGTTTTAAAATCTCGTGGCATTAAGTATGCCTAAATTTAGTGCACTACAAAAAATAACCAGTTTCTTGAAAGATAGACAAGATGTTCAAGTTCAGTACATTAAAAAAAAAATGATCAGGAAAATTATATAGAGCAAAAATAGAAAATAGTCCTCTATTCTTGCCAGTAAATCTGATCACTAAAATAAACTATGAATACTTTAAAATGTATATTTTAAATAGTAGTATATTTTATTACAAACCTGGTTATCCCATTCTCTTATCCAAACTTTCATCTGTTTTTTTTTTGACTTTTTATTATATAAAATTTATTATAGGAAAACTCAAGTATATAATATACACAGAATAGTGTAATGACTTCTATATACCCATGACTGAGCTTCATAATTATTTGTCATGGTAAATCTTGCTTCATTTATAGCAGGGGTTGGGAAACTATGACCCACATATTAAATCCAGCCTACTGGCTATTTTTATAAATAAAGTTTTATTGGAACACAGAACATTTATGCTCTTTTGTTTAAATGTCTATGCTTGCTTTCATGTCACAATAGCAGAAATGAGTAGTTACAGTAGAGATTGTATGGCCTGCAAAGGCAGATCCTAAAATATTTACTATCTAGCAGCTTACCAGAAAAAGAAAAATATTTGCTGACTGCTGGACTATATACTCTCATCCACTTCCCTCAGCAAAAAATATCTTCCACATTTCATTTAAAAATATTTCAGTATGTATTCTAAATGAAAAAATTTAAGTTATTCAGTTGTGTCTGACTCTTTGCAACCCCATGGGCTGTAGCCTGCCAGGTTCCTCTGTCCATGGAATTCTCCAAGCAAGATTACTGGTGTGGGTTACCATTTCCTTCCCAGAGGGTCTTCCCAACCCAAGGATCAAAACGGGGTCTCCCACATTGCAGGCAGACTCTTTGGAAGGAATGATGCTAAAGCTGAAACTCCAGTACTTTGGCCACCTCATGCGAAGAGTTGACTCATTGGAAAAGACTCTGATGCTGGGAGGGATTGGGGGCAGGAGGAGAAGGGGACGACAGAGGGTGAGATGGCTGGATGGCATCACTGACTCGCTGGACGTGAGTCTGAGTGAACTCCAGGCATTGGTGATGGACAGGGAGGCCTGGCATGCCATGATTCATGGGGTTGCAAAGAGTCGGACACGACTGAGCGACTGAACTGAACTGAACTGAGACCCTTGTGCTATAAATGGCACTGAAACATTTGGCGACACTTGAGCAGGGTCTAAGGATTAGATGGTAGTGATGTATCAATGCTAGTTTCCTCATCTTGATGGGTTGTATTATGGTGAGACAGGAGAATGTCCTTGTACATAGGAAATACACACAATAGTATTGAAGGGTAATGGGGCAGTAAGTAGGTCAGGAACTTACTCCCAAATTATTCAAATAGCAAAAATTCTTAGTACTCTTTTTTCGAGCATCCTGTATGATTGACATTGATTCAAAATGAAAGGATTTCTTATGAAATACAAAGTTAAATGCACACTAAGTTACAGCAAATTCTCACATATCTCTCTCTCTCTTTTTTTTGGCCATGCAGCATGCTGGATCATAGTTCTCTGACCAGAGATTGAACCTGTAACCTCTGCCTTGGAAGCTCAGTGTTAACCACCAGGGAAGTCCCTGTCACATTCTTCATTACAAAGATTTCTTGCTAGGCTTTCTACATGACAAAAACTAGTGGATCATTACTTGTCAACTTTTTGACTGTTAAACAAGGCGATATTTTTTAGCATTAAAATTTTATGACTTGCCCTCTTGCCTTATCCACTTTCTGTTTCTTGATCAGCTAGCATATAACGAGGAGAGGCAGGGACTAAGAATGGCTCAGAAAGAACATTCGAGGAAGGCAAAATTGACATGTAGGACAAGTTTGTTTTGCCTCTGCCTCCGTTTTCTCTGCTGTTGTCTTTCCCTTTCAATCCTGGCCTCCCAGTGATCTGTGTCCAGTGTACTCCTATTGGATGGCTCTTCCTTTCTCAAAAGACTGACTCATTCTCACTGAGATGTTTGGACTTAACGTGTCATGCTCCTCAAAGCGTTTGCAGTAGAAAGAATCCAATGGTTTTTTTGAGGTTTACTATGGTTCAGAGCACTTCCCAAAGAGTGGCAGAAGGAAGGTAAATAGTCTGTCAGCATTAGTAAGATGGATGTTTTTGGTACCCTACTGAGTCATCCACATAGAGGGCAATCCTCTTCTCCATTTATACATCAATTGAAATTTTTGTGTAATAAGTCCTTGGGGAAATATCTTGGGAAAAATAGTATTTGGAGCTACTTCTATTTGAAAAATTGTGATAAATTATTTACCACAAGCATTAGCAGATGAAAACATTTTTTGCAGAAACAGTGAGGTTTAATTCTTAGAGGCATATTTCATTTGTTAACATCTATTTTCAGTGGACCATGGGCAATACAAGTCAATGTTTAGGTTAAGAAAGCAATAATTTATGTTTAGAACAGTGAGATTTAAATTCTGCCAAATTAGGTAGTTTGGGACATCTCTAAATATTTTTTAAACTGTTCAAGTTAAATGTGATATGCTATCTGTTTTACAAATAACCTTCATTTCCATTTTTTTTTTCTTTACTAAGACAAAGAATTATTTGAATGTTGCAACTTGATGCTTCAAAGTCTTGTCTAAACAGAGCACTAAGCTTGTTGCTTTGTGTTTGTCCAATTATCTCTTTTCTGTTTTTTAAATTGGCCATTTATTGGTCATTTTTCAGTTTTTCCATTAGTCCCATTATTTTTAACAATATGCCAGGTGGCACAGTAGTAAAGAATCCACCCACCGATGCAGGAGACACAGGTCCCATTCCTGGGTTGGAAAGATCCCCTGGAGAAGGAAATGGCAAGCCACTCCAGTATACTGGGGAAATCCCATGGACAGAGGAGACTGTCAGGC
>NW_011495022.1:2742631-2744424 GCF_000754665.1 Bison bison bison | reverse complement strand
GAAAGACCCCCGGGAGAAGGAAATGGAAAGCCACTCCAGTATACTGGGAAATCCCATGGACAGAGGAGACTGTCAGGCTGCTGTCCATGGGGTTGCAAAAGAGTCAAACACGACTTAGCAACTAAACAGCAACAACAAAAGTGATAGCTGATGGTTCCACCATTAGTGTTTTATGTGGATTTTTTTGCAGGGAGGGAGGGTGTTTGTATTTTTTATAGTTTAAGATCATTTTATTGAGCAGGGAGAGGTGGGCTGAGGCAGGGCAACTACAGCTCCTCCAGCGTGGCCTCAGGGGAAAACACCCCCTCCCCGCCCCCATCCCTCTGTCCTTTGTGTTTTTGATTACCAGGACATGAGTTTTGTCAAAAGGCAGTGGCACCCCACTCCAGTACTCTTGCCTGGAAAATCCCATGGACGGAGGAGCGTGGTAGGCTGCAGTCCATGGGGTCGCAAAGAGTCGGACACTACTGAGCAACTTCACTTTCAGTTTTCACTTTCATGCATTGGAGAAGGAAATGGCAACCCACTCCAGTGTTCGTGCCTGGAGAATCCCAGGGACGGGGGACCCTGGCGGGCTGCCGTGTATGGGGTCGCACAGGGTCGGACACGACTGAAGCGACTTAGCAGCAGCAGCAGCAGACCTCAGAAATCAGTTGTGTAAAACTTTGTTTTAGTTTAAAATATGAATTAGCCTCAGTTCTTTCATTTTAAAAACTATATTGCTGCTTCTGTTTAAGAATTGGGGTTATTTAATCTTCCTCATTCTGTGAGATTTTAGATCTACTCATGTAATCTCAGGTAGCAGATTGATTTTTATATTCTAGGACAATTTTAAAGGAACCAGCTAAAGACTGACATAGCTTTTTTTCTCCTCTGTTAGCTATTTATGCATGTAGTGTTCTAATTAGTTTAAAGAAAAATGTCAAAGACCTTTCCCCAAAGAGTTTCCATCTACTCATGTAAGTAGAAGCAGATGTACAGCACAAAATTAATTTGTAGTGTCTAGTTCTCATTAACCAAATGAGTCACTTTTTAAAAGATTTTTAGGAGGTTACAAGGTAGTAAAACGTGTTTAGACTGGAATTTGGGTGAGGATTAAGAAGGGGTTTGAACAACAACAAAAACAAAAAGTGATTATCAAAATAGGGTAGAGATTCTAGAAACATGGTCATTATTGAAATGGAGTGGAAAATAAAAGTTTGCCTTCAGATAACTTTCTAATCTGTTCATGTTTTTGTTCACTAGTAGAGAGCATGACCTTTTAGAACTAACACCCAAAAAAGATGTCCTTTTCATTATAGGGGACTGGAATGCAAAAGTAGGAAGTCAAGAAACACCTGGAGTAACAGGCAAATTTGGCCTTGGAATACAGAATGAAGCAGGGCAAAGACTAATAGAGTTTTGCCAAGAAAGTGCACTGGTCATAACAAACACCCTCTTCCAACAACACAAGAGAAGACTCTACACATGGACATCACCAGATGGTCAACACCGAAATCAGATTGATTATATTCTTTGCAGCCAAAGATGGAGAAGCTCTATACAGTCAGCAAAAACAAGACCAGGAGCCGACTGTGGCTCAGACCATGAACTCCTTATTGCCAAATTCAGACTTAAATTGAAGAAAGTAGGGAAAACCACTAGACCATTCAGGTATGACCTAAATCAAATCCCTTATGATTCTACAGTGGAAGTGAGAAATAGATTTAAGGGCCTAGATCTGATAGAGTGCCTGATGAACTATGGAATGAGGTTCATGACTTTGTACAGGAGACAGGGATCAAGACCTGTCT
>NW_011495022.1:2741867-2742531 GCF_000754665.1 Bison bison bison | reverse complement strand
GAGGTGATGGAATTCCAGTTGAGCTATTCCAAATCCTGAAAGATGATGCTGTGAAAGTGCTGCACTCAATATGCCAGCAAATTTGGAAAACTCAGCAGTGGCCACAGGACTGGAAAAGGTCAGTTTTCATTCCAATCCCAAAGAAAGGCAATGCCAAAGAATGCTCAAACTACCACACAATTGCACTCATCTCACACGCTAGTAAAGTAATGCTCAAAATTCTCCAAGCCAGGCTTCAGCAATATGTGAACCGTGAACTTCCAGATGTTCAAGCTGGTTTTAGAAAAGGAAGAGGAACCAGAGATCAAATTGCCAACATCCGCTGGATCCTGGAAAAAGCAAGAGAGTTCCAGAAAAACATCTATTTCTGCTTTATTGACTATGCCAACGCCTTTGACTGTGTGGATCACAATAAACTGGAAAATTCTGAAAGAGATGGGAATACCAGACCACCTGATCTGAGAAATCTGTATGCAGGTCAGCAAGCAACAGTTAGAACTGGACATGGAACAACAGACTGGTTCCAAATAGGAAAAGGAGTACATCAAGGCTGTATATTGTCACCCTGTTTATTTAACTTATATGCAGAGTACATCATGAGAAACGCTGGACTGGAAGAAACACAAGCTGGAATCAAGATTGCTGGGAGAAATATCAGTAACCT
>NW_011495022.1:2736730-2740950 GCF_000754665.1 Bison bison bison | reverse complement strand
CCCTGGGATTTCTTTGGAAGGAATGATGCTAAAGCTGAAACTCCAGTACTTTGGCCACCTCATGCGAAGAGTTGACTCATTGGAAAAGACTCTGATGCTGGGAGGGATTGGGGGCAGGAGGAGAAGGGGACGACAGAGGATGAGATGGCTGGATGGCATCACTGACTCGATGGACGTGAGTCTGAGTGAACTCCGGGAGTTGGTGATGGAAAGGAAGGCCTAGCGTGCTGCGATTCATGGGGTTGCAAAGAGTCGGACATGACTGAGCAACTGATCTGACTGATCTGAGAGAGCATGAAAGTCATGTTTAAATCTTAGTTTCTGTTAACAGAAATGTCAGTAAAGTCAATGCATTTTACTAGGAAATAAAATGGCTTCATTTTCCTTTATTTCTTTCATATGTGTTGTGTCTCAAGGAGAAAACCAGAGCAAAAGGATATTGGTGCTTTAACATTTGGAGCATATTGTAAAAATTTGCAATATAGATTTTATGATTTTAGATCTTTTTTCTTCAATACTACACCATTCATCTGGGAATGCTGACTTCAGAGGATCTATAAGCACTTCACCTATGCCAAAAATAATCTAAACTCAATTGGAAAAAAGCACAGTTAACATTTTAATGTGTGCTTTTTAGTCTTTTTTTTTTTTCTTTCATCTTTTTATCCCAGGCTTATAAGCTTTTTTTTTTTTTACACAAATGATATCATACCATTCATTTGATTTTAAAAGTTATTTTTAATTTAACTATATAACATGAATATTACTCCATGTTTTTATTATTCTTCTGCAACATGATTTTAAATAGCTATAAAGTATCCTATTGTATGGGGCTTCCCAAAGAAGAACCTGCTGGTGGTAAAGAAACTGCCTGCCAATGCAGGAGATGTAAGAGATGGCAGTTTTGATCCCTGTGTTGGGAAGATAAGATCCCCTGGAGAAGGGCATTGACCTCACTCTAGTATTCTTGCCTGGAGAATTCCATAGACATAAGAGTCAAAGTAGGCTACAGTTTATAGGGTTGCAAAGAGTTGGATAAGACTGAAGCGACTTTAGCACACACATCCTATTGAATGAGCTATCACCTCACACCAGTCAGAATGGCTGTTGTCAAAAAATCTACAAACAGTAAATGCTGGAGAGGATGTGGAGAAAAGAGAATCCTCTTGCATAGTTGGTGGAAATGTAAATTGATACAGCCACCATGGAGAACAGTATGGAGATTTCTTTTGGAAAGAAAAGTAGGAATTAAACTACCAAATGACCCAGCAATCCCACTTCTGGGCACATACCCTGAGAAAACCATTATACGAAAAGACACATGTGCATGTGACGTCCATTGCCACGCTATTCACAATAGCTAAGGCACGGAAGCAACCTAGATGCCTAAAGACAGATGAATGAGATGAGTAAATATATACAATGGAATATTACTCAGCCATTAAAATGAATGAATTTGAATCCGTTATAGTCAGGTGGATGAACTTAGAGCCTGTCATATGGAGTAAAGTAAATCAGAAAAACAATTATTGAATATTAACACATATGAATGGAATCTACAAAAATGGTACTGATGAACCTATTTGCAGGGCAGGAATAGAGATGCAGTCGTACAGAACAGACTTGTCGACACAGCAGGGGTAAGGAGAGCGTGGGACAAGTTGAGTGATGTTGAAACATATACATTACCATATGTAGAACAGAGGGCTAGTGGGAAGTCGCTGAACAACACAGGGAGTTCACCCCGGTGCTCTGTGACAGCCTAGAGGGGTGGGATGGAGGTTCAGGAGGGAGGGACATACGTATACCTATGTTGATCCATGTTATTGTATGGCAGACACCAACACAACATTGTAAAGCAATCAAAAATTTTAAACAAGTATTCTATTGTAGATATGACCACAATTTGTTTAAAACCATTAACTTTCGTTTGACTTTTAGTTTGTCTTCAATTTCTTATTATTATGAACAACATCAAAATCATCAGAGAACAAGTTTATAGCTGAACATTCGGGCTACAGGCATATTTCACAAAGATAAATTCTCAGATGTGGACTAACTGGATCAAAGAATGTGTGTGTTTTTCAGGCTTTTGATATATGTCACTAAGTTGCTTCCAGAAAGGCTATACCAAATGATATTCCAATGAGCAGTGTATAAAAGTATCTGTTTCCATACCTTCCCCAACATTGAATTTCATAACATTTTTATAATCTTTGATAAATGAAAAAGCTGGTATCTTATTTTTCCTAACTAAAAATTACTTACCGGATTTTCTAATTATGCCAATCAATAATGTTCATTACAGAGAAATAGTTTATTAAAGATTAAAAAAGTAACCATAATGCCAAGAGCAATAAAAAAATCAGCATTAACACATTCTTTGTATATACATTTTGTTATGTCTTTTACTTTTGACATCATGCTTACATTAGATAGATTCGTACCAATATTCTCTTCTAATAATTTTAAGAATTGCCTAATTTTCAAATTTCTAACTGTGGTAAAACACTGATATAAAATTCACATCTTAACCACTTTTTAAGTGTACATTTCAGTATTTTTATTATATTCACATCATTTTGCATATAATCATCATAACTTGTACATCTTGCAAAATTGAAACTATTGGCATTATTCAACTTTCCCCTTTCCGCAGCCCCTAGCAACCACTCTGTGTTTCTGTGAACTTGACTGCTTTAGGTACCTCATATAAATGGAATCGGATAGTATGTGCTCTCATGACTGGCTTATTTTGTTTAGCATGACATCTTCAAGTTCAACCATGTTGTACCATGAGTCAGAATTTCTATTCACTTTAAGACTGGATATTCCATTGTACGTGTATGCCTGTGTGCTCAGTCTCTCAGTCATGGCTTACTCTTTGGGACCTCAGGGATTGTAGCCTGCTAGGCTCCTCTGTCTGTGGATTTTTCAGGCAAGAATACTGGAGTAGGTTGCCATTTCCTCATCCAGGGGATCTTTCTGACACGGGGATTGAAGCCACATCTCCTGAGTCTCCTGCATTGGAAGGTGGATTCTTTACCACTAAGCCACCTGGGAAGCATTTCAGCTCCTTTAGTCATATACTCAGAAGTAGAATTAATGAATCATATGGTAATTTTATTTTTAATATTTTTGAAGGACTGCCATGCTGTTTTTCCATAGTGGCTGCACCATTTTACATTCCCATCAACAGTGCATAAGAGTTCCAATTTCTCCACATTCTTGCCAACACTTGTTATTTTCTGTTTTACTTGTTTTTTATGGTAACAATCCTGATGAGTGTGAGATGATAAATTATTTTTCTCTGTCTGCCTCTCCCTCCCTTCCTCTTTCCATGTCTTGCTTCTGCTTCTCTTTAGTCACTAGCTATATGATTTGTGCCTGCTTTTATGCTATACACATAAAACTAGAAACGTGATCCCTGATGCATCCAAGCCCATCCTTATAGCTTACTAACCAAACAGAAATAGTGCTTCCTATAATCCCAGCTTGGAAAATCTCAGGAAAGGACACTGATTGGCACAAACTAAATTATACACCCACCCCCTGGACCAGTCACAACGGCCAAAAGGGTGTAGTGTGATTAACTCTTCTTGTTCCATATGCATGTCCTTTGGGGGAGTGGGGGTTACTGTATAACCGTATGTCACCTCCCATTCAGAGCATAAAGAGGATGAACAGCTTGCCCAAATGAGGAATGGTGTGAGAAGGACAAATATGGCCATTTGTAGAATCACTGTGAACTGGGTAGCCAACTCAATGTGTGTCTGCTACACAAAGAAGCCTTAATAGTTGTATCTAATATACATTTGAAACCTTGATTCAGATCAGATCAGTCACTCACTCGTGCCTGACTCTTCACGACCCCAAGAATCGCAGCACGCCAGGCCTCCCTGTCCATCACCAATGCCCAGAATTCACTCAGACGTCCATCGAGTCAGTGAGGCCATCCAGCCATCTCATCCTCTGTCGTCCCCTTCTCCTCTTGCCCCCAATCCCTCCCAGCATCAGTCTTTTCCAATGAGTCAACTCTTCGCATGAGGTGGCCAAAGTACTAGAGTTTCAGCTTTAGCATCATTCCTTCCAAAGAAATCCCAGGGCCAATCTCCTTCACAATGGACTGGTTGGATCTCCTTGCAGTCCAAGGGACTCTCAAGAGTCTTCTCCAACACCACAGTTCAAAAGCATCAATTCTTCAGCGCTTAGCCTTCTTC
>NW_011495022.1:2735225-2735663 GCF_000754665.1 Bison bison bison | reverse complement strand
GCTTTTTCCAGGATCCAGCGGATGTTGGCAATTTGATCTCTGGTTCCTCTGCCTTTTCTAAAACCAGCTTGAACATCTGGAAGTTCACGGTTCACATATTGCTGAAGCCTGGCTTGGAGAATTTTGAGCATTACTTTACTAGCGTGTGAGATGAGTGCAATTGTGTGGTAGTTTGAGCATTCTTTGGCATTGCCTTTCTTTGGGATTGGAATGAAAACTGACCTTTTCCAGTCCTGTGGCCACTGCTGAGTTTTCCAAATTTGCTGGCATATTGAGTGCAGCACTTTCACTGCGTCATCTTTCAGGATTTGGAATAGCTCAACTGGAATTCCATCACCTCCACTAGCTTTGTTCGTAGTGATGCTTTCTAAGGCCCACTTGACTTCACATTCCAGGATGTCTGACTCTAGGTCAGTGATCACACCATCGTGACTGTCT
>NW_011495022.1:2734186-2734841 GCF_000754665.1 Bison bison bison | reverse complement strand
GTTTCTTCAATTTAAGTCTGAATTTGGCAATAAGGAGTTCATGGTCTGAGCCACAGTCAGCTCCTGGTCTTGTTTTTGCTGACTGTATAGAGCTTCTCCATCTTTGGCTGCAAAGAATATAATCAATCTGATTTCGGTGTTGACCATCTGGTGATGTCCATGTGTAGAGTCTTCTCTTGTGTTGTTGGAAGAGGGTGTTTGTTATGACCAGTGCACTTTCTTGGCAAAACTCTATTAGTCTTTGCCCTGCTTCATTCTGTATTCCAAGGCCAATTTTGCCTGTTACTCCAGGTGTTTCTTGACTTCCTACTTTTGCATTCCAGTCCCCTGTAATGAAATGGACATCTTTTTTGGGTGTTAGTTCTAAAAGGTCTTGTAGGTCTTCATAGAACCATTCAACTTCAGCTTCTTCAGCATTACTGGTTGGGGCATAGACTTGGATTACTGTGATATTGAATGGTTTGCCTTGGAAACGAACAGAGATCTTTCTGTCGTTTTTAAGATTGCATCCAGGTACTGCATTTCGGACTCTTGTTGACCATGATGGCTACTCTATTTCTTCTGAGGGATTCCTGCCCGCAGTAGTAGATATAATGGTCATCTGAGTTAAATTCACCCATTCCAGTCCATTTCAGTTTGCTGATTCCTAGAATGT
>NW_011495022.1:2729999-2734086 GCF_000754665.1 Bison bison bison | reverse complement strand
GTGCTCTTTACAGCATTGGACCTTGCTTCTATCACCAGTCACATCCACAGCTGGTATTGTTTTTGCTTTGGCTCCAACCCTTCATTCTTTCTGGAGTTATTTCTCCACTGATCTCCAGTAGCATATTGGGCACCTACTGACCTGGGGAGTTTCTTTTTCAGTATCCTATCATTTTGCCTTTTCATATTGTTCATGGGGTTCTCAAGGCAAGAATACTGAAATGGTTTGCCATTCCCTTCTCCAGTAGACCACATTCTGTCAGATCTCTCCACCATGACCCGCCCATCTTGGGTTGCCCCACGGGCATGGCTTAGTTTCATTGAGTTAGACAAGGCTGTGGTCCTAGTGTCATTAGATTGACTAATTTTCTTGTCCAAGGTAAGGAGCAATGGCTGCACTTTGCTGGAGCAGCCGTGAAGAGATACCCCACGCCCAAGGTAAGAGAAACCCAAGTAAGACGGTAGGTGTTGCAAGAGGGCATCAGAGGGCAGACACACTGAAACCTTGATTACTAGATTTTAAATTCTTCATTCCCTGATGTCTTATTTTTCTCCTCTTTTGCAAAATAGATACAGAAGAGAAGCAGATGACTCTGATAAATGATTTTCTTCATTCCAAGCTGCCTATCTTCTTTCAGGTTCATTGTCTAAAGACAAAGCCTGGTATTTGGTGAGAGGTGTACTCTATTTGAAGAGAGTTTTTAACTAGGAATTGTATATTCACCTGCAGCATTTCAAAACTTATGTTTATACTCTTGTTCATGTACTTTTCAATTCTATCATCTCTGAGAAGGTCAAATATTACATACCTTCTGTTTCTATGAATAAAAAGTATGCTTTCTGATGAACAGAGCTTTTTGTCACTAAGAAAATCAGACATTTTTTTTAAGTAACATGATTTTAAACCCCTGTGGTAGTTAACCAAATTATATAATTTCATCAGTGTTAAATGAAATAGAGGTTCAT
Organism: Bison bison bison; assembly: GCF_000754665.1. NCBI lineage: Eukaryota > Metazoa > Chordata > Mammalia > Artiodactyla > Bovidae > Bison > Bison bison. The sequence goes on along the minus strand of NW_011495022.1, from coordinate 2,733,121 downwards.
ATACTGGTATTGCTAAATAAATGTTATATTTAAATTTAATGCATTAATTTACTTCCTTAAAAATGAAACCAAATTTTATTTATGTCAAGGAAATTTCTGTTATCTTGTTAAGCACTTAACAAGTGCTTATAATTTTTAAAATAATTTGATATTAATACTCTTCTATATATCAGAAATAAACTTGCTTAAAATTCTTCTTTTTTTAAATACATCAAATTATTTAACTACTGATTCCGAGGCTGTAAACCTTCAAAGCCATGAAACAGTGATAATGGTTAATGTAAATTAACTTGTGGAAAAAGAGATACAGGAAAAAATCTCCAGTGTCTCAGAGTGCCTATAATGGAACAGGAGAATAAAATCAGGTTTTCTTGATGTCGCCATTCTGCTCTGGATCAGTTTCATTATAGTATTATTAGAAATTGTACTTCCTCTAAATATAAGACAAAATTAACATGAGAGAGGGCAGTCCTAAGATGGCAGAGGAATAGGACGGGGAGACCACTTTCTCTCCCACCAATTCATCAAAAGAACATTTAAACGCTGAGTAAATTCCACAAAACAACTTCTGAATGCTGGCAGAGGACATCAGGCACACAGAAAAGAAGCCCAGTGTCTTCGAAAGTAGCTAGGAAAAAATGTAAAAGACACAAAAAGAGATAAAAGAGGTAGGGACCGAGCTCTGTCCCAGGAAGGGAGTCTTAAAAGGAGAGAAGTTTCCAAACACCAGAAAACACTCTCACTGCCGAGTCTGTGGTGAGCCTTGGAACCACAGAGGGCAACATAACTGGGAGGAAAAATAAATAAATAATTAAACCCCACAGATTATGTGCCCAATGGTAACTCCCCCAGCAGAGAAGCAGCACAGATGTGCGCAGACGCCTGCACCTGCCACTAGCAAGGCGGGGATAGGCAGGGAGGCGTGGGCTACATTGCTTAGAGTAAGGACCGGGCCTGAATGCCCCGAGGACAATCGGAGGGAACTAACTTGGGCTAGCAACCCACTCTGGTGTTCTGGTCTGGAGAAGCCTAGGGACGGGGGAGCCTGGTGGGTTGCCGTCTATGGGGTCGCACAGAGTCGGACACGACTGAAGTGACTTAGCAGTAGCAGTAGCAGCCAACCTTAGGCAATGGCAACCCACTCCAGTACTCTTGCCTGGAAAATCCCATGGATGGAGGAACCTGGTAGGCTGCAGTCCATGGGGTCACTAAGAGTCAGACACAACTGAGCGACTTCACTTTCATGAAGTGGAGAAGGAAATGGCAAGCCACTCCAGTGTTCTTGCCTGGAGAATCCCAGGGACAGGGGAGCCTGGTGGGCTGCCGTCTATGGGATCGCACAGAGTCGGACATGACTAAAGCGACTTAGCAGCAGCAGCAAACCAGACTGTGGGATACCATGCGAAAACCCCTAACCTAAGACACCGCCAGGACCACTCACAGAACAAAGGACTGAACAGAGCTAGCTGGCTGCAGACCATCCCCCTCCGGTGACAGGCAGCCAGAGCCAGAAGGGGGCAGTTGCGGCCCCAGAGAGGCATTATCTACCAAACTGCAAGCAGGCTTCTTTGCTAACCAAGACTTCTTGGGGTTCTGGACAGTCAACATCTGCCTGAGAAAGTGCGCCAGTTGTACACCCAGAAAACCAAGCAGCAGGGATGGGGGAGGGGATAAGTCACAGAGACCATGCTCACCAAACAGCTCATCACCTGAGCTGCTCGGATTTGGGAAGGGCACAAAACGCAGGCCCAACCGAGTCTGTGTCTCTGAGGACTACCGGAGTACCTGAACCCGAGTGGCTTAGACCTGGTAGGTGCATGCAGCCCAGGGCCAGCCTCGGATGGTTCCCGGCAGAGCAACCTAGAGCCTGAGCAGTGTGGGCAGGGAGGGCACACGCGCTGTGAGCGGGGGCAGGCCCAATGTGGCTGAGACACTGCAAGCACACGCCAGTGTTATTTGTTTGCAGCGTCCCTCCCTCCCCACAGCGCGACTGAACAAGTGAGCCTAAAAAAGTGTCCACCACCGCCCCCTTGTGTCAGGGTGGAAATTAGACACTGAAGAGACCAGCAAACAGAAAAAGCAAACAGAGGGAACCGCCTTGGAAGTGACAGGTACAATAGATTAAAACCCTGTAGTTAGTACCAACTATATGGGAAGGGGCCTATAGATCTTGAGAAATATAAGCCGGACCAAGGAACTATCCAAAAATGAACTGACCCCACACTGCCCACAACAACACCAGAGAAAGTCCTAGATATATGTTTACTATTTTTACAATTTAAAAAAAATTTTAAGTCCTCTATTACTACTTTAATTTTCATTTTTATAATCTATTATTACCTTCCAAAAAAAGACCCTATTTTTAAAGCAAATTTCATATATACTTTTTATAATTTCTGTGATTTTTTTAATATTGTATTTTTGAAAATCCAACCTCTACACTAGATTTTTAATCTTTGCTTTTTGGTATTTGTTATCAATTTTGTACCTTTAAGAACCCAATCTTCAGTACCCATTTTTACTTGGGAGCGAGATTACTGGCTTGGCTGCTCTCTCCCCCTTTTGACTCTCCTTTTTCTCCACCAGGTCGCCTCTATCTCCTCCCTCCCCCTTCTCTTCTCTATCCAACTCTGTGAATCTCTTTGTGTGTTCCAGATGGTGGAGAACACTTAGGGAACTGATTACTGGCTGGATCTGTCTCTCTCCTTTTGATTCCCCCCTTATCCTCCTGGCCACCTCTGTCTTCTTCCTCCCTCTTCTCTTCTCTGTATAACTCCGTGAACATCTCTGAGCGGTCCAGACTGTGGCACACACATAAAGAAGTGATTACTGGCTAGCTTGCTCTCTCCTCTTTTGATTCCACCTCATCTCATTCAGATCACCTCTAACTCCCTCCTCCCTCTTCTCTTCTCCATGTAACTCTGTGAACCTCTCTGGGTGTCCCTCACTGTGGAGAAACTTTTCATCTTTAACCTAGATGTTTTATCAGTGGTGCTGTATAGATGGAGAAGTCTTGATACCACTGTAAAAATAAGACTGAAAACCAGAAGCCAGAGGCTTAAGTCCAAATCCTGAGAACACCAGAGAACTCCTGACTCCAGGGAACATTAATCGACAGGAGC
>NW_011495022.1:2728795-2729832 GCF_000754665.1 Bison bison bison | reverse complement strand
CCATTGATATCTCATAACTCATTACTGGACACTTCATTGCACTCCAAAGAGAAGAAATCCAGCTCCACCCACCAGAACACCGATACAAGCTTCCCTAACCAGGAAACCTTGACAAGCCACCCGTACAACCCTACCCACAGCGAGGAAACTCCACAATAAAGAGAACTCCACAAACTGCCAAAATACAGAAAGGCCACGCCAAACATAGCAATATAAACAAGATGAAGAGACAGAGGAATACCCAGCAGGTAAAGGAACAGGATAAATGCCCACCAAACCAAACAAAAGAGGAAGAGATAGGGAATCTACCTGATAAAGAATTCCGAATAATGATAGTGAAAATGATCCAAAATCTTGAAATCAAAATGGAATCACAAATAAATAGCCTGGAGACAAGGATTGAGAAGATGCAAGAAAGGTTTAACAAGGGTAAAGCAAGGTTTATTTCTTCTTATTAGAAGAAATAAAAAAGAGTCAATATATAATGAATAATACAATAAATGAGATCAAAAACACTCTGGAGGCAACAAATAGTAGAATAACAGAGGCAGAAGATAGGATTAGTGAAGTAGAAGATAGAATGGTAGAAATAAGTGAATCAGAGAGGAAGAAAGAAAAATGAATTAAAAGAAATGAGGACAACTTTAGAGACCTCTGGGACAATGTTAAACTCCCCAACATTCGAATCATAAGAGTCCCAGAAGAAGAAGACAAAAAGAAAGACCATGAGAAAATACTTGAGGAGATAATAGTTGAAAACTTCCCTAAAATGGGGAAGGAAATAATCACCCAAGTCCAAGAAACCCAGAGAGTCCCAAACAGGATAAACCCAAGGCAAAACACCCCAAGACACATATTAATCAAATTAACAAAGATCAAACACAAAGAACAAATATTAAAAACAGCAAAGGAAAAACAACAAATAACACACAAGAGAATTCCCATAAGGATAACAGCTGATCTTTCGATAGAAACTCTTCAGGCCAGGAGGAAATGGTAGGACATACTTAAAGTAGATGAAAGAAAATAACCTACAG
>NW_011495022.1:2728401-2728695 GCF_000754665.1 Bison bison bison | reverse complement strand
TGACTCCAGGGAACATTAATCGACAGGAGCTCATCAAACGCCTCCATACCTACATTGAAACCAAGCACCACCCAAGGGCCAATAAGTTCCAGAGAAAGACATACCATGCAAATTCTCCAGCAACACAGGAACACAGCCCTGAACTTCAATATACTGGCTGCCCAAAGTTACTCCCAAACCATTGATATCTCATAACTCATTACTGGACACTTCATTGCACTCCAAAGAGAAGAAATCCAGCTCCACCCACCAGAACACCGATACAAGCTTCCCTAACCAGGAAACCTTGACAAG
>NW_011495022.1:2710173-2728301 GCF_000754665.1 Bison bison bison | reverse complement strand
GCTAAAGGATCTTCTCTAGACAGGAAACACAAAAAGGGTGTATAAACTCAAACCCAAAACAATAAAGTAAATGGCAAAGGGATCATACTTATCAATAATTACCTTAAATGTAAATGGGTTTAATGCCCCAACCAAAAGAAAAAGACTGGCTGAATGGGTACAAAAACAAGACCCCTATATATGTTGTCTACAAGAGATGCATCTCTAAAGAGGGGACACATACAGACTGAAAGTGAAGGGCTGGCAAAAGATATTCCACACAAATGGAGACCAAAAGAAAGCAGGAGTAGCAATACTCATATCAGATAAAATAGACTTTAAAACAAAGGCTGTGAAAAGAGACAAAGAAGAACACTACATAATGATCAAAGGATCAATCCAAGAAGAAGATATAACAATTATAAATATATATGCACCCAACATAGCACAACAATATGTAAGACAAATGCTAACAAGTATGAAAGGGGAAATTAACAATAACACAGTAATAGTGGGAGACTTTAATACCCCACTCACACCTATGGATAGATCAACTAAACAGAAAATTAACAAGGAAACACAAACTTTAAATGATACAATAGACCAGTTAGACCTAATTGATATCTATAGGACATTTCACCCCATAACAATGAATTTCACCTTTTTCTCAAGCTCACATGGAAGCTTCTCCAGGATAGATCACATCCTGGACCATAAATCTAGCTTGGTAAATTTAAAAAAATTGAAATCATTCCAAGCATCTTTTCTGACCACAATACAGTAAGATTAGATCTCAATTACAGGAGAAAAACTATTAAAAATTGAAACGTATGGAGGCTCAACAACACGCTGCTGAATAACCAACAAATCACAGAAGAAATAAAAAAAGAAATCAAAATATGCATAGAAAAGAATGAAAATGAAAACACAACAACCTCAAACCTGTGGGACACTGTAAAAGCAGTGCTAAGGGGAAAGTTCATAGCAATATAGGCATGCCTCAAGAAACAAGAAAAAAGTCAAACAAATAACCTAACTCTACACCTAAAGCAACTAGAAAATGAAGAAATGAAGAACTCCAAAATTAGTAGAAGGAAAGAAATCTTAAAAATTAGGGCAGAAATAAATACAAAAGAAACAAAAGACACCATAGCAAAAATCAACAAAGCCAAAAGCTGGTTCTTTGAAAGGATAAATAAAATTGACAAACCACTAGCCAGACTCATCAAGAAACAAAGGGAGAAAAGTCAAATCAACAAAATTAGAAATTAAATGGAGAGATCACAACATACAACACAGTAATACAAAGGATCATAAGAGACTACTATCAACAATTATATGCCAATAAAATGGACAACGTGGAAGAAATTGACAAATTCTTAGAAAGGTACAACTTTCCAAAACTGAACCAGGAAGAAACAGAAAATCTTAACAGACCCATCACAAGCATGGAAATTGAAAATGTAATCAGAAATCTTCCAGCAAACAAAAGCCCAGGTCCAGACGGCTTCACAGCTGAATTCTACCAAAAATTTAGAGAAGAGCTAACACCTATCCTATTCAAACTCTTCCAGAAAATTGCAGAGGAAGGTAAACTTCCAAACTCATTCTATGAGGCCATCACCCTAATAACAAAACCTGACAAAGATGCCACAAAAAAAGAAAACTACAGGCCAATATCACTGATGAACATAGATGCAAAAATCCTTAACAAAATTCTAGCAATCAGAATCCAACAACACATTAAAAAGATCATACACCATGACCAAGTGGGCTTTATCCCAGGGATGCAAGGATTCTTCAATATCTGCAAATCAATCAATGTAATACACCACATTAACAAATTGAAAAATAAAAGACACATGATCATCTCAATAGATGCAGAGAAAGCCTTTGACAAAATTCAACATCAATTTATGATAAAAAAAAAAAACTCTGCATAAAGCAGGAATAGAAGGAACATACCTCAACATAATAAAAGCTATATAAGATAAACCCACAGCAAACATTAGCCTCAATGGTGAAAAATTGAAAGCATTTCCCCTAAAGTCAGGAACAAGACAAGGGTGCCCACTTTCACCATTACTATTCAACATAGTTTTGGAAGTTTTGGCCACAGCAAACAGAGCAGAAAAAGAAATAAAAGGAATCCAAATTGGAAAAGAAGAAGTAAAATTCACTGTTTGCAGATGACATGATCCTTTACGTAGAAAACCCTAAAGACTCCACCAGAAAATTACTAGAGCTAATCAATGAATATAGTAAAGTTGCAGAATATAAAATCAACACACAGAAATCCCTTGCATTCCCATACACTAATAATGAGAAAATAGAGAAATTAAGGAAGCAATTGCATTCACCATTGCAACAAAAAGAATAAAATACTTAGGAATATATCTACCTAAGGAAACTGAAGACCTATATATAGAAAACTATAAAACACTGGTGAAAGAAATCAAAGAGGACACTAATAGATGGAGAAATATACCATGTTCATGGATCGGAAGAATCATATAGTGAAAATGAGTGTACTATTCAAAGCAATCTATAGATTCAGTGCAATCCCAATCAAGCTACCAATGGTATTTTTCACAGAGCTAGAACAAATAATTTCACAGTTTGTATGGAAATACAAAAAAACCTCAAATAGCCAAAGAAATCTTGAGAAAGAAGAATGGAACTGGAGGAATCAACCTGCCTGACTTCAGGCTCTACTACAAAGCCACAGTCATCAGGACAGTATGGTACTGGCACAAAGATAGAAATATAGATGAATGGAACAAAATAGAAAGCCCAGAGATAAATCCACACACCTGTGGACATCCTATCTTTGACAAAGGAGGCAAGAATATACAATGGAGTAGAGACAATCTCTTTAACAAGTGGTGCTGGGAAAACTGGTCAACCACTTGTAAAAGAATGAAACTAGAACACTTTGTAACACCATACACAAAAGTAAACTCAAAATGGATTAAAGATCTAAATGCAAGACCAGAAACTATAAAACTCTTAGAGGAGAACATAGGCAAAACACTCTCTGACATAAATCACAGCAGGATCCTCTGTGACCCACCTCCCAGAATATTGGAAATAAAAGCAAAAATAAACAAATGGGACCTAATCAAAATTAAAAGCTTCTGCACAGCAAAGGAAAGTATAAGCAAGGTGAAAAGACAGCCTTCAGAATGGGAGAAAATAATAGCAAATGAAGCAACTGACAACTAATCTAAAAAATATACAAGCAACACCTGCAGCTCAATTCCAGAAAAATAAATGACTCAATCAAAAAATGGGCCAAAGAACTAAACAGACATTTCTCCGAAAAAGACATACAGATGGCTAACAAACACATGAAAAGATGCTCAACATCACTCATTATCAGAGAAATGCAATTCAAAACCACAATGAGATACCATTTCACACCAGTTAGAATGGCTGCTATCCAAAATTCTACAAGCAATAAATGCTGGAAAGGGTGTGGAGAAAAGGGAACCCTCTGACGCTCTTGGTGGGAATGTAAACTAGTACAGCCACTATGGAGAACAGTGTGGAGATTCCTTTAAAAACTAGAAATAGAACTGCCTTATGACCCAGCAATCCCACTGCTGGGTGTACACACTGAGGAAACCAGAATTGAAAGAGACACATGTACCCCAATGTTCATCGCAGCACTGTTTATAATAGCCAGGGCATGGAAGCAACCTAGATGAATGAATCCATTCATCAGCAGATGAATGGATAAGAAAGCTGTGGTACGTATACACAATGGAGTATTACTCAGCCATTAAAAAGAATACATTTGAATCAGTTCTAATGAGGTGGATGAAACTGGAGCCTATTATACAGAGTGAAGTAAGCCAGAAAGAAAAACACCAATACAGTATACTAATGCACATATATGGAATTTAGAAAGATGGTAACAATAACCCTGTATGCGAGACAGCAAAAGAGACACAGATGTATAGAAGAGTCTTTTGGACTCTGTGGGAGAGGGAGAGGGTGGGATGATTTGGGAGAATGACATTGAAAAATGTATAATATCATATAAGAAGTGAATTGCCAGTCCAGGTTCGATACAGGATGCTTGGGGCTGGTGCACTGGGATGACCCAGAGGATGGTACGGGGAGGGAGGTGGGAAGGAGGTTAAGGATGAGGACCACATGTACACCTGTGGTGGATTCAGGTTGATGTATGGCAAAACCAATTCAATATTGTAAATTAATTAGCCTCCAATTAAATAAATTTAAATTAAAAAAAATTAACATGAGATTTTAAGTGAGCAATATATTAAACTACACATTGGCATAAAAAGATAATAATGCTTTCCCAGATAAAGGAAAGATAACTAATTTATGATGATAATGAGTATAGTAGTCAATGTTTATTATTTATGAATACATTATAATTGATTCTTGAAATAATATCATAACTGGCATATTCTTACTTAAGATACTATGTTAATCACAAATCAGACCTCTGGTGAAATTGGGTTTAAATGTCTAAAATAATATGTAATAAAACAGTTGATTAGGGATAAGGCCAGCTTTGAGCATTTGTTGTTATTGCAAATATGTTCACTGTATTCATGATTTATACCTCTATATTTCAAAAACAAACTTAGACTACTAAAATAAAATACATCATCAACTATCACAAAGCAAGTAATGAAAATGAAAGGACTTGAGAAATTATCAATTTACACTTTTCTTTTTGAAACTGTCGCTTCCTCAAAGAACTGTGACTTTCACATTTTACTCATCTCAGTATGATCAGGACTAGCACAGTACTTGGCTTATGAAGGCTCTCAGGAAATGTGTGTTGAATGAAACAAAGAATGAAAATAACAACCGGAAAAAAATTAAAAGGAGTGAAAAATACGGGAAGAGAGAACAGAAAAGTGGGGAGGGAGGTGAGAGAGGGGAGGAAGATTTTAAACTTTTTGTTTTCAGTTTCATTGTGGGTCTAATGTAACTTGATTAGAGAAAGTGCATCAGAGTCCCTAAGACCTGGAGGCAGGGGAAAGGGGAATTCTAGAGGACCAGATACCAGAAGGCACCACGATCCTCCTGCTGGGACCTCCTACATCTCCACTGAAGAGAGCTTTGTAAATAACTACAGACAGGACAAGCTGAGGAGTCTCAACCTGTCCACCTCTTGGTCTTTCTTTGAAATGACTGCTTTGTACATTGAATTCTCAAGGGTTTTCAAAGCCAGAAAAGAGAGAAAGGAGGGTGCCATTCTCAATTCCTCCCCCAGACACCAACCATCACTTCCAAATATCATCATTCACTGTTGAATTTTGTTTCCGAGTGCCTATCACACCTCTTTCAATTCTAATCTCGGGTCTCTGATGTTAAAACAGGACATAATATCCTGAAAACTTTACTGAATCTCCAAATTTATAAGTACTTCTCAAGTAGGTATTAATAGATTCTCCCATAACATATAACTGAAATTTTTAAGTGCCCCTATCGGAGTCTTGTGGCTCAGCTGGTAAAGAATCCGCCTGCAATGTGGGAGATCTGGGTTCGATCCCTGGGTTGGGAAGATCCGCTGGAGAAGGGAAAAGTCTACCCACTCCAGTATTCTGGCCTGGAGAATTCCATGGACTGTAAAGTCCATGGGGTCGCAAAGAGTCAGGCACGACTAAATGACTTTCACTTCCACTTTCATCAGAGTCTTAATAATAAATGCAGGATTAAGGTCCATTTCCAAGCTCTTAGCATTAATTCAAGTACCAAAATAAAGTGTATTCTACATTTCCATTTTATCATTATTGTGATAACACTACTACCAAGTCCATCCTGAATCTGTGTACGTGATGGGGAATGCCATCCTCACTAAGATGCATGCAATGCTTTCTCATTAGTTATCTGATTCATATCACATCTATCCAAAAAGCAAAAATCAAAAAGTTCCCTAACAAATTGTGTTGTAAAGAGCTTGGGAAACAAACACTCTCATCCTTTGTGAATACAAATTCGTACAAACACTTTGGAAGACAATTAGGCAATTTTATCAAAAATTTAAAAACATATATACTTATAGACAGCAATTCCACTATGGGAATTTATTTTATTGATATATTTGCATGTCTGTGAAATAATTTATATACTAGAACACATGCTAGCCAAAAAAAAACAAACTAAATAGTCATCATTAAGGAACTGTGATAGGGGAAGGCAATGGCACCCCACTCCAGTACTCTTGCCTGGAAAATCCCATGGATGGAGGAACCTGGAAGGCTGCAGTCCATGGGATCACTAAGAGTCAGACTTGACTGAGAGACTTCACTTTCACTTTTCACTTTCATGCTTTGGAGAAGGAAATGGCAACCCACTCCAGTGTTCTTGCCTGGAGAATCCCAGGGATGGGGGAGCCTGGTGGGCTGCCGTCTCTGGGGTCGCACAGAGTCAGACATGACTGAAGCAACTTAGCAGCAGCAGCAGCAGCAGCAGCAGCAGCAAGGAACTGTGATACAGTTCATTTTATATGTCAGTTTGCCTGGGCCATAGTGCCCAGGTATTTAGTTAAACATTATTCTGGATGTTTCTTTGATCATGTTTTTTGATAAGATTAACATTAAATCAGTGGACTTTGAAAAAGCAGATTGTCCTTCATAATGTGGGTAAGCCTCATCCAATCACTAAAGACATGAATGTAACAAAAGACTACCTCATATGGGAAGGAATTTTATCAGTAGATGGCTTTTGGACTTGAAATTCAGCTGCATAGCAGCCCTGATCGCCAGCCTGATGGCCTTTGCAAGTGATCTACGGCATCAACTCTTACCTGGGTCTCCAACTATTTAATCTGAGTTTCAATCGTATCAGTATGTGTTATGGTATGCAATATTTTTTATATTCTGCATTTGAAACTATTATAATCATTTTAATTTTTCAATTGGTATATACATTAGCTGCATTATAAATATATGATACAAATGCATTTTCTATGAAACTTACATATTTGTAATTTAAAGTTTGAGTCATTAAAATGCAAACAACATTTACATTATATGCTTTCACAAATTCTTAATGTGTTTATTTCACTTCTCTAATTATTGTTAATGCAAGATTACTTTTAGCCCTTTTATGTTTGAAAAATGCTTAATACACTTCTGAATGGTAACTATAGTCAACAATGCTGTATCATGTATTTGAAAGGTGCCAAGATAATGGATCTTAAAAGTTCTCATTCACACAAAAATTGTAACTGTGTGAGATGATAGATGTGTTAACTAACCTTATTGTGGCAATCATTTACATATATATATATATGCATATATATATGAAACTGTCACATCATACACCTTAAATTTACACACTGTTATATGTCTAATATATCTCAATAAAGCAAACTGAGGGGTAGGCGGGGGAGAACTTATAAGATTTTCATCCCAGCTCCAGCAATACTTGCTAGAGACAAATGTCACAGTGAAATCCATCAAAACATGCTGCCATGTTCTTCACACACACAAATGATACCTGTCATCATTCCATAGCTGTGTTACTGTAATTTAGTCAAATTGGTTGTGAATCATGAATGTTCTATTTTTTAGTCTAATTTGAACAGTTAATGAAATTTAATCTAGTGAAAAATAATTCATTCTGAAAAAGGCATTCCCAATCATCTCTCACACACCCAAAGTAACTTTTTTAAAGTCTTCTCCAATGTATACTTCTAAAGGCAAAGATGATATTTTTATATTTAAAATCATGAATATATGGTCAATTCAACATAATTACTATTATTGTAAAAGCCTTCTGTTTGGGGTAAAAAGACAAGAGATAGCTTAGTTAGGCACAAAAATTCTTTTAAACTATCCAAAGAAAATGAGAGTAATTGAAATATCTGAGTATTCTGTTAGTGAGTAAGGCATTTGGTACCCAGTATGAAAGTGAAAGAGGAGAGTGAAAAAGTTGGCTTAGAGCTCGACATTCAGAATACTAAGATCATGGCATCTGGTCCCATCACTTCATGGCAAATACATGGGGAAACAGTGGAAACAGTGGCAAATAGATGGGGAAACAGTGGAAACAGTGGCTGACTTTATTTTTCTGGGCTCCAAAATCACTGCAGATGGTGATTGCAGCCAAGAAATTAAAAGACGCTTACTCCTTGGAGGGAAAGTTATGACCAACTTAGCATATTAAAAAGCAGAGACATTACTTTGTCAACAAAGGTCCGTCTAGTCAAGGCTATGGTTTTTCCAGTGGTCATGTACGGACGTGAGAGTTGGACTATAAAGAAAGCTGAGCACCCAAGAATTGATCCTTTTGAACTGTGGTGTTGGAGAAGACTCTTGAGAGTCCCTTGGACTGCAAGGAGATCCAACCAGTCCATTCTAGAGGAGATCAGTCCTGGGTGTTCATTTGAGGGACTGATGTTGAAGCTGAAATTCCAATCCTTTGGCCACCTGATGCAAAGAGCTGACTCATTTGAAAAGACCCTGATGCTGGGAAAGATGGAGGGCAGGAGGAGAAGGGGATGACAGAGGATGAAATGGCTGGATGGCATCACTGACTTGATGGATGTGAGTCTGGGTGAACTCCTGATGGACAGGGAGGCCTGGTGTGCTGGGGTTCATGGGGTCGCAGAGTTGGACACAACTAAGCAACTGAACTGAACTGAACTGAATCTACAATAAACCATGTGATGTATATTTTAAAATTGTTGACCTCATACATGGATTCTAGCATACAAATATCCAGCATTCTTCATATAACAGCATGTACCAGAAGCCCTTAATACACATATGCCCAGATAAATTAATGTCCCCTTCTTAGACAGCTCATCTGGATAATTTTATGTGCCAAAAAAGAAAAGAATTTACAGGAGGGGGAGGCAGGAAGATGTAAGGGGTAACACTGCATTTTATGATTTATCAAGATTTGAGACACCATTATTTCATTTTAAATGCTGCTGAAGAAAATAATATACCTAGCACTATTAGCATTTTTGCTAACTTCTTATTAAGCATTGTTTAGTAACCACAATACTATTTGTTATTGTCCCAGTTTGTGAGAGGAGATTAGCAACAGCTACTAATGTTAAGAACTAATATATGTAATCCTCCTTTGGTTACTTGGTTAGGTAGACATTTATTTATTGCTTACCCAGCATTCATTCCTCCTTCTCCTTTCAAACAGCATTTATTTTCTTTTGGGAAAATTACCCCTTCTGTTTGAATGGGATTTACCTCAACCCTAACCCCAGGTCTTTGGACCTGACTGGCCCATAACTCCATCCTTTGGCCACTTTGATTGGTTTAGGAAGAGTGGTTTATGTATTCATTGCTGTATACTAACTTTGTAACTAACAACTTTATTGTATTCTCTTACAGTTTTTGTAAGATTTCCTTGGATTTTCCAAATATGTAATCACATCATTTTTCCAATTTTTGGGGGGTTTTCAAATATACAATCATATAATGTGTAAATTATAATAATTATACCCATTTTATCCCCTTTCTTCTAACTGTATTAGCTAGTACCTCAAAAAAGTGTTAAATGTTTAGTTTTAACTTCTAGAACATCCTTGACTTGTTCCTGACTTTAACTAGGATGTTTCCAATGTTTATGCATTCAGCATAGTGCTAGTTTTTAGAGTTTAGGTATGAGTATCTTATCATGTCAAGCAAGTTTTCTCCTAATCCTATGTGGTTGGGAGGTTTATTTTCTTAAACCAATAATAAATACTGAACATTATCAAATATCTTAATAGCATATATAAAAATTATTTTCTCATTAGATCTATTGATATAATAAATTATTGTACGTTAAATTTCCTAATATCACATTATCCTTATATTTTTTAGATTAAATTTTACTTTGGTATATTGTAGTCTCAGTGTGATACTGAATTCTTCTTATAATTTTTTAAGGGAATTTTACAGTCATAGTCATAAGTGAATTTGGTTTGCACTTTTTTTTAAACACTGTTATTAGGGTTCATTAAAATAATTTAAGGGGTTTTCTTCTCTTAATATGCTCTGAAGCACTTTAAATAACATTAGAATTATCTGTTCCCCTATGTGTTTCATGTGAAACTTCTGGGCCTGATGTTTTTCATCAAGAGAAAGGAAAACAGATTAGGTTTTACGCAACATTTTCCTTCTGTGATAGATCTATTCAGATTTTGTATCTCTTCTGGAGTCAATTTGGGGCAATTATATATACCTCATTATAGTACACCTAAATAATGCCATAAATAAGGTATTATTAAAACGAAGCCTATAGCTATTTTCAAGTGTCTGTTCATTTCTGCATCCCTGTGTCCAACTTTATATTCAGTTACAATTATCTATGACAGGATTAAGCACAGTCTCATGATTCTTTTTATTTCCTTTGCCTAAGTGATTATTTCTCCCTTTTTGTTTCTTATTCTGTGTACTTGTGCTTTCTACATTTCTTTGTTGTTGTGATTATTTAAGTTTATGCTATATTGTTAGTGTGTTTTTCTTAAAAGGTAGTTTTGTATGTATTTATTAGTTTCACTCGGAGAAGGCAACGGCACCCCACTCCAGTACTCTTGCCTGGAAAATCCCATGGACGGAGGAGCCTGGAAGGCTGCAGTCCATGGGGTCGCTGAGGGTCAGACACGACTGAGCAACTTCACTTTCACTTTTCACTTTCATTTTTCACTTTTATGCCTTGGAGAAGGAAATGGCAACCCACTCCAGTGTTCTTGCCTGGGAATCCCAGGGACGGGGGAGCCTGGTGGGCTGCCGTCTATGGGGTCGCACAGAGTCGGACACGACTGAAGTGACTTAGCAGCATTAGTTTCACTACTTTTAAATTTTCTAAGTTATTGATTTCTGTTTTATCTCCATTAATTTTTTCTCTTTCCTTAAGACTAATTTGTGATTTACTTTATAACTTATGAACTCATATATATTTATTCTTTCCTTTTTACTAGAAGTCCTATAAGATCCTCTGTGCAGTACTTTACCTGTAACTCGTTGGTTCTAGTTTTCATTGTCCTTATTTCCTATATATTCTCCAATTTTAGTTTGAATTTCATGTATCACCCAAGAGTTGAGAGTGCTTTTCAAGTTTCTAGGTAATAATGGTAGAAACTTGATGTAATCTGGTTTTGCTATTAATTTCTACTCTTACTGTATTGTGATTGGAGAATATTGTTCACATTTTTCCTTTCCACAATTTGTAGAAATGTTCTTTATGGCTTAATCCACGGTCAGTTTTTATAAATTTCCTTTGGAAACTTGAAGATATATTCTCTGCTTTAACAATAAGGACTGTCTTATTCACTATATTATTTATTAAATTTTACTTATTTTTTGTCTTCATGATCTATTGTGGGCTGAAGTGATTAATTTCCCTTCATTAATGCATTTCTATTATTGCATCACCTTGGATTTTTGCTTTATGAATGTTAATGCTATTTTATTTAATAATAGATATAAATTATTCATATTTTCTAGTGAATTGTACTCTTGAATGCTATAAAGAGCCCTACTTTTTTCTTTTACTAGATTTTCCCCTGAATCCAACCTCGTCTGGTATAAGATCACAATCTCTGCTTTCTTTTTCTTTGTATTTGCCCAATTTACTTTGGCTCATCTTTTTTTTTTAACCCTTACTGAATTACTTTGTTTTAGGTGTATCTCTTGAATTCAGCACTGAATTCACTTTGTGATACAAACAAAATATATGTTTTTTTAAACAGATGAGTTTAACCCACGTATATTCACTGACTGGATAGACATTTGGTTTCAGTTTTTTCATGTTATTTTGTAATTGTTTTATATTTTTAAGATGATGTAACTAGTAGTCAGTGTTCTTTGATTTTTTTCCTCGTGTATTTCTTATGCTAAATAGAAAGTCGATATTGCTCTAGCTGTTCTCTTCTCAATTACAACTTTATAGGATGCCCCAATCCTCTATTTATCAGACATATCTACTATTTTCCTACTGTAAGCATTGATTAAATTAATATTTTCTCTTCCACCTCCTACTCCTTTTCTACTGCATATTTTAAAAATTTTATTTATAATTGACTTTCAGCTATTAAAAATAAGGAAATTAACATATTTATGTGCAATTTACTTTCTTCCCCCTTGCCCCTTGTAACCCTTATTAGTTTTTCACTTCTGCATTGTCAGGCATATAAGCTTTACATTTTGTTCTGTCACCCTGATCCCTGCACTGTTTTATTCTTAGATAAATACATCCATTGCTCCCCGCCAACCCTCTGTAGCAGTTTCTCAGGTCATCTCTTGTTTAACCTGTCATCAGATTGAATCATTAAGTAGGGCTCAAGGGAACAATATGCATGCTCGAAACTTGGCTTTATGTTTTTACACTTGAGCAACAATAGGGTAGCATCTTTGGCTTCCATCTTTTTTTCCTTAAAGATTTTCTGGCATTTATATTGCTATGGGGAAGTCTGTAGCTAGTCATTTTATTTTTTACTGATTTTTGAAATTCAGCAACTTTAGTAGGCTATGTTTGGGTGAATTTCTCCTTGAACATATTGGATCCTTTCAAGATATAGGTTCAAGTATTATTTTATTCTTTAATTACTATTTAATTACTTTTGTTTGTTTTCCTCACACATCAGTGACACATTTGGCTCTCCTTTGCTTGCCTTTTATATCTGCCATTACACTCTTTTTAAAAGTTTTTATTGAAGTATAGTCGATTTACAATGTTGTCTTCGTTTCTGCTGCACAGCAAAGTGAGTCAGTTAGACATATACATATAGCCACACTTTTTTTAGATTGCTTTTCCAGATAGGTCATTACAGAGTATTGAATAGAGTTCCTTGTGCTATACAGTTGATCTACCATTACTTTCTAATCCTTTAAATTTTTTTTTCATTTCCATTTCATGTTGCTTATGTCCTCATTTCCGTCCAGTTTGTCCCTCTCTGTATTTTCACCAGGATCTATTGGCCCACGTAGTCTTCACCTTTTGCTTTCACAATAGATACTTTTTTTCCCCCCACTCTTCCATGTACCCTATCAGTTCACATCTCATTTCTCCCTGTTGTGTTAATATCTGTTTCATGAGCTCTTCTATCTCTGCTTTATGGTTTTTACTTATAGAGGAGATTCATTTATTCTTTTCTTAAGATTCACAGTAAAATGTTTGATCATAATTTTCAGCAGCTCTGTGGAAAATTTTTCTGGTAAGTGTGCTTTATTAACCCTCTTTTTTTTTTCTTTGTGTAGTATCTATGTATGGATACTATGAATATTCCTTCTTGACTACTTATCTCTGCAACAGCTGAATTTTTCCTATGCCACTATTTGCAAGAGGTTCATGAAGTAGAAAGAGTGGGGCCAGTCATAGGCTAGCTTAAGTGTCTTTATAACCTTAATTTTGTGTAATTTTGTTTAACTTTTGCTTTTGCTCAGCCAGAGGACTCAGGCAGCAGATTTTCACCATGCATTTTTCTGCTGTGCCATAGAGACAGACTGCTTCCTGTAAATATAGCTTGTCACAATATTTCCTTGTTTAGATCCTCTTGCACTGCTACTCATAACCAAACAGATCCTTGAACTTCCATGACCAACATGTGTACTTTGTCTTTCCTATTATAAACAAGGATTTTCAATTTGGGAAATGAAGATGTACCTGTCACCTTTAAGAGATGTGCTTTGCCGCCTCTAAGACTTAAATTCATAGACCTTCTCTCTGCTTTCTCTAAGTGCACCCCTGCCTGATCTCTGTTGCTTTGGGAGAACTATTCCTCCTTTTGTGTGTGTGTGGTTTTGGATTTCAGCTATTTCCTTAGTATAATGGGAAATACGGCTGGTGAGTTTTTTCTAGCTTTCCTTTTTTCTCCTTCCTTTTCCTCTTTCTCTTTTCTTTTCTTCCTCTCTCCTTTCTTCCCTTCTTCCTTCCTTCCTTTTTTCTTTTCTCCTTTCTTTCTTTCTTCTTGTTGCTTTTGCATGATTTCCAGTGAGAGAAGAGAGAAATGGCAAGCTCACATTGACTTCTTATGTGTATTTTGAAGGTAGAAACAGGATTTGATGATTAATTAGATATGAGAAGTGAGGTTTCTAACTTGAGCAATTAAGTGGAATGTGGTATCATTCACCAACAAGGAAAACCCTAGAGGTTTGATAGGACAAAAATCATTGAGTTTAGTCTTACACATGTTAAGTTTGAAATGCCTGTGAAACATTAAATGGAAAGGTTTTAGTAAGAACTTAGAGAATAGATTTAGACTGGAGGAATAGAGAAGAGAAACACCTGGGGCCCTGGATGAAAGCTCAGAGAACCCCAACATTTAGAAGTTGGTAGACAAGGAAACCATGAGAAAGTTTAGAAAAGTGCAGTTAAAAGGTCCAGTAAGGGGTTGATAAAAAGCTATGCATTGGATTTCACCACATGGAAGTCACTAAGAACAGCCTGTTATTTAGGAAGAGCAGTTTGGGTGGACTGACGGGCTGAAGCCAGACTGAAGAATCCTGTGGAGGGAAGAGGAAGTGAAGAGGTGGAGAAATTCTGCTATGAAAGTTAATAGAGAAATGTACAGTAGCTGGAGAGATGATGATAAGATCAAGGGAAGCTTTTTAGAATGGACATTAGGGCATGTTTTTATATTGTTGGAAATGATCCCAGGGAGAAGGAGTGGTTGATAACTTGGGAGGTAGAGTGGGTAAGTCAAGGAGCAAAGTCCTTGAGGTTTCTAGAGCAGCTGGGATCCAGAGAACATGTTTTGGCATTGATGGAGGTTGGGGGGGTAGTAATCCACATTTGTTGAAAGCTGAAGATGGAAAGCACGAAGCTTCTGTTCCATGATGTCTATATTCTCGACAAAGACTGTTGTAAGATTGTCAGTGGAAAGTTTGGAAGTGGCATGAGGTAGCAGATTTGAGCAGGGAGAAGAAAGCATGAAATAGAATTTTAAACAGCCACAGAAAGAAAGCTATCAGGAAAGTAGTGTGATGGCTGTGTTGTATAAAGAGCACTTTTGAGGACTAAGATTCCAAAGATAAAGTGAGGCCAATGTGTCATTTTCTTCATCAGTGTTTAGCTGCTCAGATGCAGGACAAGAGAAAATACAGTAGTTTGGTTCTTACAAGGTTGGAATTTAGCCCATCAGAAAAAGCAGTGCAGAAATGGAAGTTACCAGTATTTTACTGGGGAATTATCATTGTGTTCCCTGGAATCAGACTGGACAAAAAGAGACATGAAGAGCAGGAGGGCACTAATGAATAGTGAGAAAGTGGTGGGGTGGATGGAAATGGTAGCTTGTGTTGGCTGTCCTCCACCAGCAATTAGGCACACATTTGTTCTTTTCTTCTCTGAAACTCTGCTTATCTCCCTTTGACAGCTAGGCTGCTATAAACTAAACTTTGTACAATATTTTCACTTCCCTGTAGGCCGAGAATGGGCTTCCCTTGTAGCTTAGTCGGTAAAGAATCTGCCTGCAATGCAGGAGACCTGGGTTCAATTCCTGGGTTGGGAAGATTCCCTGGAGAAGGAAATGGCCTAAAATAGTTCTGTTGAATTCTATCTATAACTGAGGAAGGAAGTCACATGAACATTCAAAATTCATTATAAACCTTGCTACATCATGGAGTGGGGGTGGCTTCAAAATTAATTGTGTACATGTATGTCGAGTATTCTTGCCTGGAAAATCCCCATGGACAGAGTAGCCTGGTGGGCTACAGTCTATGGGGTCGCAAAGAGTGGGACACAACTGAGCGACTAAGCACAGCACAGCATGTGTCTATGTATATGGGCTTCCCTGGTGGCTCAGCAGTAAAGAATGCTCCTGCAATGCAGGAGACGCAGGAGATGCAGTTCGATCCCTGGGTCTGGAAGATCTCCTGGAGGAGGGCACAGCAATCCACTCCAGTATTCTTGCCTGGCGAATCCCATGAGAGGAGCCTGGCTGGTTATAGTCCATGGGGTCACAAAGAGTTGACACAACTAAAGTGATTGAGCACACACATACATATCTATGTATAATTTTTTATTTCATTATTTAAGAAAAGAAAATATACACTCTTCTGCTTCTCACACGTAATCAAATTCTGGGTCCTTCATCAAGAGCGGTCTAGTTCTGGAGCAGACTTGTGCCTGATCATCCCATAGCAACACGCTTATCAAATACATAGGAAATGAATGGTTTGTAGTTGTTTAGTCACCAAGTCTTGTCTGACTCTTGGGAACCCCATGGACTGTAGTCTGCTAGACTTCTGTCCAGGGGATTTCCCAAGAAAGAATACTGGAATGGGTTGCCATTTCCTTCTCCAGGAGATCTTCCTGACCCAGGGATCAAACCTGGGTC
This sequence comes from Bison bison bison, assembly GCF_000754665.1. Taxonomy (NCBI): domain Eukaryota; kingdom Metazoa; phylum Chordata; class Mammalia; order Artiodactyla; family Bovidae; genus Bison; species Bison bison. The sequence continues at coordinate 2,712,046 of NW_011495022.1, read as the reverse complement.
TCCTGCACTACATGCATATTCGTTACTACTGAGCCAGCAGGGAAGCCCAAATAAATGGTTTAAGAGCAACCAAAATATGCCTAGTGATAGCTGGTCCTCAAAAGAATCAATTTCTAAGACAGAAACCTTGAGAAAGATGAATGAATTAATGAAATCTTATATACCTGAACCATACAACATAGATAATATATATTTAAAGGTAATGTGAATTAAAAGAAAATAATTAGAGGCAGGTAGCATCAAAAGCAAAGAATATAATTAATCTGATTTAGGTGTTGACCATCTGGTGATGTCCATGTGTAGAGTCTTCTCTTGTGTTGTTGGAAGAGGCTGTTTGCTATGACCAGTGCGTTCTCTTGGCAAAACTCTATTAGCCTTTGCCCTGATTCATTCCGTATTCCAAGGCCAAATTTGCCTGTTACTCCTGGTGTTTCTTGACTTCCTACTTTTGCATTCCAGTCCCCTATAATGAAAAGGACATTTTTTTGGGGGGTGTTAGTTCTAAAAGGTCTTGTAGGTCTTCATAGAATGGTTCAACTTCAGCTTCTTCAACGTTACTGGTTGGGGCATAGACTTGGATTACCATGATATTGAATGGTTTGCCTTGGAAACGAAAAGAGATCATACTGTCATTTTTGAGATTGCATCCAAGTACTGCATTTCAGACTCTTTTATTGACCATGATGGCTACTCCATTTCTTCTGAGGGATTCCTGTCCGCAGTAGTAGATATAATGGTCATCTAGGTTAAATTCACCCATTCCAGTCCATTTTAGTTTGCTGATTCCTAGAATGTCGACGTTCACTCTTGTCATCTCCTGTTTGACCACTTCCAATTTGCCTTGATTCATGGACCTAACCTGAAATCAGACTGATTATATTCTTTGCAGTCAAAGATGGAGAAGCTCTATACAGTCAGCAAAAACAAGACCAGGAGCAGACTGTGGCTCAGATCATGAACTCCTTATTGCCAAATTCAGACTTAAATTGAAGAAAGTAGGGAAAACCACTAGACCATTCAGGTATGACCTAAATCAAATCCCTTATGATTATACAGTGGAAGTGAGAAATAGATTTAAGGGACTAGATCTGATAGACAGAGTGCCTGATGAACTATGGATGGAGGTTCGTGACATTGTACAGGAGACAGGGATCAAGACCATCCCCATGGAAAAGAAATGCAAAAAAAGCAAAATGGCTGTCTGAGGAGGCCTTACAAATAGCTGTGAAAAGAAGAGAAGTGAAAAGCAAAGGAGAAAAGGAAAGATATAAGCATCTGAATGCAGAGTTCCAAAGAATAGGAAGAAGAGATAAAAAAGCCTTCCTCAGTGACCAATGCAAAGAAATAGAGGAAAACAACAGAATGGGAAAGACTAGAGATCTCTTCAAGAAAATGAGATATACCAAAGGAACATTTCATGCAAAGATGGGCTCAATAAAGGACAGAAATGGTATGGACTTAACAGAAGCAGAAGATATTAAGAAGAGGTGGCAAGAATACACAGAAGAACTGTACAAAAAAGATCTTCACAACCAAGATAATCACGATGGTGTGATCACTGACCTAGAGCCAGACATCCTGGAATGTGAAGTCAAGTGGGCCTTAGAAAGCATCACTACGAACAAAGCTAGTGGAGGTGATGGAATTCCAGTTGAGCTATCTCAAATCCTGAAAGATGCTGCTGTGAAAGTGCTGCACTCAATATGCCAGCAAATTTGGAAAACTCAGCAGTGGCCACAGGACTGGAAAAGGTCAGTTTTCATTCCAATCCCAAAGAAAGGCAATGCCAAAGAATGCTCAAACTATCGCACAATTGCACTCATCTCACACGCTAGTAAAATAATACTCAAAATTCTCCAAGCCAGGGTTCAGC
>NW_011495022.1:2709399-2709711 GCF_000754665.1 Bison bison bison | reverse complement strand
ACCAGATCACCTGACCTGCCTCTTGAGAAACTTATATGCAGGTCAAGAAGCAACAGTTAGAACTGGACGTGGAACAACAGACTGGTTCCAAATAGGAAAAGGAGTACATCAAGGCTGTATATTGTCACCCTGCTTATTTAACTTATATGCAGAATACATCACGAGAAACGCTGGGCTGGAAGAAGCACAAGCTGGAATCAAGATTGCCGGGAGAAATAGCAATAACCTCAGATATGCAGGTGACACCACCCTTATGGCACAAAGTGAAGAGGAACTAAAGAGCCTCTTGATGAAAGTGAAAGAGGAGAGTGA
>NW_011495022.1:2698484-2709299 GCF_000754665.1 Bison bison bison | reverse complement strand
CAAATAGATGGGGAAACAGTGGAAACAGTGTCAGACTTTATTTTTTTGGGCTCCAAAATGACTGCAGATGGTGATTGCAGCCATGAAATTAAAAGATGCTTACTTCTTGGAAGCAAAGTTATGACCAACCTAGATAGCATATTCAAAAGAAGAGACATTACTTTGCCAACAAAGGTCCGTCTAGTCAAGGCTATGGTTTTTCCAGTGGTCATGTATGGATGTGAGAGTTGGACTGTGAAGAAAGGTGAGCACCAAAGAACTGATGCTTTTGAACTGTGGTGTTGGAGAAGACTCTTGAGAGTCCCTTGGACTGCAAGGAGATCCAACCAGTCCATTCTAAAGGAGATCAGTCCTGGGTGTTCTTTGGAAGGAATGATGCTAAAGCTGAAACTCCAGTACTTTGGCCACCTCATGCGAAGAGTTGACTCATTGGAAAAGACCCTGATGCTGGGAAGGATTGGGGCCAGGAGGAGAAGGCGATGACAGAGGATGAGATGGCTGGATGGCATCACCAACTCAACGGACATGAGTTTGAGTGAACTCCGGGAGTTGGTGATGGACAGGGAGGCCTGGCGTGCTGTGATTCATGGGGTCACAAAGAATCAGACATGACTGAGCGACTGTTCTGAACTCAACTGATAACACTTTCTTCATAATAATATTAAATGTCTTCCCTGGCTGCAGTGATTGAGAGAATTCCCTTTTCTTCTATTTTAAGGCAACACTCATTTGGGCTACACTATGTTTCTGCCAATGCTCACACATTGTTCTGTGGTCAGTGTATCCTCCTGAGAGCTGATAATGGATGAGTTCATTGCCCTGCTATTGGGGAAGGGAAAAGGGTCTCTTCTGAGTTCTTTCTCTGCATAGAGAGCTGAGCACTAAAGTTTATCTATTAATAAATCAACAAAAGCCTCAATTTTTCAAGAAACTTCTTTCCAGCTGAAATCAGGGCCTCTGTGAGGGAATCCAGAGGAATCTATGAATATGCTCTGTGTATGTGATGCTCATCCACAGGACAGAAACAAATGGATGATTAAATTGTTCCTGGTGAGCTGGGAAGGTCAAATGGTGGCAGAACTCCCACCCCTACCCCCTACCATGGTCAAGAGGGAGACAGGAAGTCCTTGCAGAAAGCTACCTGGAAAATGATAAGCTATGGTGTTAAAATATAGTTCATTAATTCAGAACCAGAAACCTTATCCTAGAAGTAAGGCCATATTTAAGTTATTCATAATTTTGTCTAGTTATTTCCATTTACTTTGCCCTTACTGTCTAGTGAAGATATTTTGGAAATGTCAGTAGGTGACAGCTCTGCTGAATGGAACCAAAGAAGAGAATGTTGTATTTGGGCCAGAATTCCTGGGAGTCAGGTGTGGATAAGTCAAGGGAATTCAAATGAGAAAACCCCAGGAGCTGGTGATGGACAGGGAGACCTGGCGTGCTGCAGTCCATGGGGTCGCAAAGAGTCGGACATGACAGAGTGACTGAACTGAACTAGAGAAGTATCTCTGTGAGACAGACCCAGGTCCTCCCCCCAATCTTGACTCTTAGTTCTCAGCCTCTTCAATAAAAGCCTGGGCAGTAGGGTATATTGTTTCACTCATCTACATACTTAGTCTTCAGATGTCAAGGCTCCTGTCCCTAAAGGGAAATTGGTCTCCATCTGTTTCGTTTGTGACTTAGGTTTTGAAAAAAGAAATCTAAATCTTATGAATTACTTCTAATTTCCTCTCTGTAAATGTTGATTTCCTCTATGTTGATGGATTTGACTACCACTGCTTATTAATATCTCCAAACCAATATAAAACAATAGTTTTTGTTTTGGAAGATAAGACATATATACTGACTTGATTATTTTTACAATCTTATGATTATGGAATAGAGCTTAAGAATAAACTAAGAAGATTGTGAGGTTTCATATCTATGAGGAACTGACTGGACGGGTTTTTCTTGCCAGGAAATGCTTAATGGTTAAAAGTAAATATATGTACACTTCAGAAGTGTCCTTGTGTTAGCTGAGGGAGCCGTAGCTCTGGACCTCGTACTTTAGAGGTCCTTTGTGATCCTCCTTCAGCCACATGCTCCCCTTGAGGCACGGGATGTGCAGGACCCAGCTGGCATGCCCACCAGAGCCTTTGCCCCTCTTCTACACTACACTCTGAATTATCAGGACCCTGGTGCCAAGGAGCAGCTGCTTGAGAAAAGTAAGGACAGAGCTTAGATGTGGGGGCTGGACTGTCCTCCTGCAGGAGCATGAAGACCCTCTCAGAATGGGTGAGAGCTGGAAGCATGGAGAGAAGAGGAGCAGGACACGGGTGCCAGCCTGGGTGTACCTTCATGCACTGCCAAGTCATCTGGTTAGAACTACAAGGAATTTGAAAATTCTGAATACCTTCCAGGTAGTCACAACAAAACAGTTGTCAAGGTAGACCAGAAAATATTTCACTAAACTGTTTGTTTGATTTACAACCTTTGATTATTTCTATTAATACATACGGCGTCAGGCCTCCATTTGTATACCTTCCCAGGTCTCTAGGACAGTGTACCTCGCCCAGGGAATGGAAAGATGCTCAAGGCCAAGAACAGAGTTCTAGAGCTTCCATTAATCAATGTGACAGTGGGCAAGCCACAGTCTCTCAGTGCCTCAGTTTCCTGTTATGTCAAATCAAAATCTTACCTGTGTATTTCACAAAGTGGCCATGTAATGAGAAAATGAAATATTATATCTGAATAATGCCACGTAATCTGTGTAGCAATACATACCACTACTGCTTTTGGTATTGCCCTTATACCTAACACTACTACATAGCTCTTTTTTCTGTATTGTATATCAGATAAGACATACTTACATCTCATGAGCTATGGTACAATCTTAAGAATCTTACCAATGTAAACCTATCTTGACACCAGCTTTGACAGCATAAGCCAAGGGCAGATAATACTTTTGATGACCATTTAATCTAGTGTTTCCTACTACTTTCAGTGCAAAGACTCAGTATTGTTGTAAAAGCAAGCGAACAAAAAGTTGTGGGCTAATTAGTGTACTATTCATTGAGAAGAAAACTATCATAACTAAAACCTATATGGTCTTAGTCGTACTTTTAAATGAATTCTGTTTTATTAACCACAAGAGCATCCACATACATACATATTATGTGTGAGGTTGTGATTCTGTTTAGGGACAATACCTTCTGTGCATACAGATTCTCAGGCTGTGCACCCGTAAGTCCAAGGCCTCCGAGTGGTTGAAGATACAGGGAACAAGGCAAGCCCAGCTGAATGTAGGAGGAACACAGGAAGCACTGGGTGGAGATTACGATCACTTTCAAATCTAGCAGGGATCAGCAAAAGTTTCATGAAAATCATGACATTGTGATTCATCTCCAAGGAAGATTTTTGGAAAACAGAGATAACCCAACTAATATTTGCCTAGAGCCTTCTATATAGGAAGCTCTTGTAAAATGTTACTGTAATAATCCTTACAACAACCTTACTAGGTTTGGGAAATGTTTTTATAAAAAAACGAACCTGAGACTTAGAGGTTCAGAAACATGTTCAAAGTCAGAAAGCTAGGAAAGATTGGGCTTAGAATCTCAGCCTTTCTGACTTTTCTCTTTCCAATTTACTGTTTGTTTTTGTTTTTTTTGCTCAATTTTCAGTTGTTATCTTACTACTTTTCTGACTCTTGGGAGAGGCATACTGATGTACCATCTACAGTATTTGTTATCCAGTATGTTTTAAATAGACTTTCTTTTAAAAATATTCTTAAATGAATGCATTTTATGAACAAACTTTATATCACAAGCTACAAATAGAATATAACTCTAAAATTAAGTGTAGTGCAAATCAACAAACATAAAATGTCATTAAATTCTGGAACCATCCTACTAGGATCAAAGGCTCTGAGCCTGGGGTCTGCTTGCTCTTTGTTAAAATCGGACATTTTTAAAGTGTTACAGGGAGATATTAAAAACATAATAGCACCAAACTGAGTCTTGCTTCTTGAGGCAAATCCTCCAAAAAAAAGAAAGAGAGAAAAAAGCAATACTAACTCTGTAATTCAATTGCTTTAAAATACAGGTCTGGGCACTGCCTAAATTATCTCACCACACTTTTGGCACATGCCCTATTCTTTGTAATAGAAGAAAATCTAGAGATAAACACTGAGAAATGACCCTCTCAGAGAACTGGAAGGATACCAAGTGCCTCCGTTTAGCAGCATCCATCACTATGCTAATTATCCTCAGGGAACTTTCAACTTCCTAGCAGAACTTCCTTCTGTATCCATCAGGAAAGTCGAGTTAGTTCCCTTTGCCCCTCTGGAGAGGAAGGAGCCCTCAAATAATAACAGGGACACTTTTATTAGGATCGAGTCCTCCCAAAGGGCCTGTGGGCTGAGAAAGTATGTTCTGGGTCTGAGTTCAATTACAGGAAAGTCTTATTTTTCAAATTAGGCCCTCGGCTGTGAAGCAAAGTGGATTCCCTTTTGCTGATTTTATTCAACAATTTTGGAGGGAGACTTCATTTTAAATTTTTGTGCTCCTAACGGGTCTGTTGTGTTTATGCCCGACAGTCTGTTTTGAGTGTCTGTGTTTGTGTGTGTGTTTTATGAAAGCCCAGCGAATGGAGCACTGCTGTGCTGCTGGGCAGGAAGTGGTATGAGCACTGGTAACGGTCACTCTCAAGCATTAAGATCTTAGCCAGTGATCAGCAGGCCCAAATATCCGGAGACAGCAGGACCCCATGTTTCCTCCCACAGCCTCACCAACAAGTAAAGAGTACAATGGAAATAAGTCAATCATAACTCATGCAAACACTTATCAGTAAGTACAATCCAATCCATCAAAATATCCAGTCAGCTCTACCTTTAAAATGCAGATTAAATTCAACCCCTTCTTACCTTCTGGCCTGATCCACTTTATCGTTCACTTGGATGATGGCACAGCTTCCCCCCTGCTTACAACCTTGCCCCCTACCACCTATTCTTGACACAGCAGTCAGAGCAGCTCTTAAAACAAGTCAAATCATTTCACTCCACTGCATACACCTGTGATTGACAACCATCTCACTCAGAATAAAACCAAAGTGCTCACAGTGGCCTACAGACCCTCTATGATTCGGGCCCCATTACCTCTCTCTCCTCATATTCCCATGCTCATTCTGTTCCAGGCACTCTGGCCTCCTTGTCCTTTCTGGAACATAGCAGGCATACCCACTCCCAAGGTTTTGTAGTGGCTGGTCTCTCTGAATGGGATGGGAACCTCCCATGCCCATACATCTGCGAGATTAACTTCCTCATCCCCTTCAAGTCTTTCCTCAAATGCCATCTACTCGATGAGACCTAGATTGACCACTTTCTTTAATAAGTCACTTACATATGAATGAATCTCCTTCCAGGAGTGTGTTCATAAGTCCAATAAAGTTAGCCTAGGTACCCAATTAACACAGTCAGCTACATAGTACTGTAGTGTAATAGGCTTACAATACTTTCCACACAAATAATACATAAAAAAAAAAATAAGGAAAACATTTTTTATCCTACAGTACTGTACTTTGAAAAGTACAGTAGTACAGTGCAACAGCTGGCATACAAGGGCTGGCATCAAGGAAACATGAAAGAGGTTACAGCCTGGAGGAGGGAGAGGAAGTACGAGATGATAGAGCTAAAGGACTTCAGCAGCAGGAGGCAGGGCAAGCTGCAGTTTCACTCATGCCTGATGCAGATGGCATGGTTCTGGTACTTGCTGGATTCAATTCTACGTACCCTCTTGGGGGAAAAAAAAATGATTCAGTGATGTCTTGGTAGTAGCACGTTTGCATGTTTGAAAATTCTCAACCTGAGGGTTCCTATGTGGGGAGCTTACTGTACAGCAACTTGGCTGCCCACCTCCATCTGTCTTAATGTGCTCATATCACTTGATGGCTTCCTAACACATCATGCAATTTACTAATCTATTTGCTCTATAGTTGATTGTCTGTCTCCCTCCTCTAGACTTCCCTGGTGGCTCAGACGGTAAAGTGTCTGCCTACAATGTGGGAGACCCGGGTTCAATCCCTGGGTTGGGAAGATCCCCTGGAGAAGGAAATGGCAACACACTCCAGTACTCTTGCCTGGAAAATCCCATGGAGGGAGGACTCTGGTAGGCTCCTCTGGAATGTAAGCTGTATGAGGGCAGGCTCTACGTTTTGCTCACTCATATCTCAAGCACCGAAAATAATGGCTAACAAACAGCAGACACTCAATAAATACTTATTAAATTAAATGAATGAAGCCGGTACCAAAACCACCTCAACCCCTACAACTTATAATCTCAACAAAATCCAATTCTCAATCCTTTTTAGGCATCTAATAAGCACTCCGAATGAATGGTTCACTCTGAAGTGGAGATAGTATTCTGTGGTCTGGATCAGCAAGTCATCTGAGCAGATCACAACAATGTAGGGAAGGAGGGTATGGAACTAAATGGAGTTTGGGACATGGGGGTTAAGCTTCTGAATTTGTCAGATGTTTACACAGCAGTTCTTTTTGTTAACTGAAGTATAGTTGATATACAATAATATATGTTACAGATGGACAATGTAATGATTCACAATTTTTAAAGGTTATACTGCATTTGTAATTATTATAAAAGATTCACTATATTCCACAAAGGAGTTCTTGATAGCAATATTCTTACTAATAAAGTTTCAACAATGCATTGATTTTTATGAAGCATTGTAGAAACTGAAGGTGTGGGCAAGTGTATGCACATATTCAAAAGCAGCACCAAGTCTGACAGACAAATAAACAAACTTCAGGTAAGGATAGATCAAAGCCCCTCACCCTAGAAGCACTAGGTAACATTGGACCCTTTCTGCAAGAATTCATTATTTCAAAGAGTTTGCCTTTTGATTTTCTCACTATGTTCTTTTTGTATTGTAAAATGGTAAATTTGTAAAAAAACACAAAACAAACAAAAAAACCCTTACTCTACAAAGAGTAAATTACAAAGGGATTGCTCATCTTTATGCTCAACTTTATACATAGAGAGGATGCTTCCATAGCTGGGGAAAGATACTAGTCACAATTTTCTAACTGAGATTTGATTTATTGTTTTCCATTCAAGGAACCAAAATGATGTTTTAACAAAGGTAAAATGAGCCATTGTTCATTTTGATAATGGGGGAGTGATTCACTAAATTAGGTTAATTTATTATAAAAGTAGTGAATAATTTAGCAATACTAAAAATATTTTCAAGGCAGAACACTCTTAATGAACAAACACTATGCTATGCTATGGTAAGTCACTTCAGTCGTGTCTGACTCTGTGTGACCCCATAGACGGTAGCCCAATAGGCTCCCCTGTCCCTGGGATTCTCCAGGCAAGAACACTGGAGTGGGTTGCCATTTCCTTCTCCAATGCATGAAAGTGAAAAGTGAAAGTAAAGTTGCTCAGTCGCTTCCGACCCTCAGCGACCCCATGGACTGCAGGAACAAACACTAAGCAAATTATAAATATTAGTGTCGCTTATATTAGACACGGCTAGAGTACCTCCCCAGCTTCTCTTGGCCTCACATTTCTCCGGGTCTCCGAGATATGCCTCAACTGCTTCAACTGCCCACCCCTCCACAGTGGCTCATGGAGCAGAGCAGCCACGGGTTTAAGCCCTCAACAATATGGTTCGATCAGGGAAGCAGAAGCCCTCTGAGAATGTTGAAGAATTAGACTTCCACACTTGTGGGAGGAGGTGGGTAATTAAGAGACTGAAAAGTGGTTGTTGAAAGATCAGAGACCAGCCCTGACATAAGCAAAGGGAAATCTGAGCTTGTAGGGAAATCTGGAAGCTAGGCACGTTCAGCTGCTGTGGCAGGACCACATGGACGACCAGTACAGATGTCTATGGAAAAGTGGTGGGGTCTTTGTGATTCCCACCTCTGAGTCTCTGCGAAGAGTCCATTAGCCTGACTGTGGTCACAGTTGTTTGGCCAAGGAGAACACAGGACAGAAAAGAGTGAGAACAAGAACTTTCTTACATCCAGACGTTTGTCTTTTGCCACATCTAACCAATTACAACCTTCAGAGTTGAATGGCTGCTGCTTCACTTCTGTTTAAATGAAACTCAAACCTCAGGCAACTTCAGCTTTCTCCACCCAGACAAACACAAACCTACAAGGGGATTCTGGAAAACAGTTTCCAGAATAACCAATTTACCTATAGAACACTCCTGCAGAAATACCATACCATGGCTGCAGAGGATGGGGTTTGTTTCTTTTTACCAAATGGATCAGATGACTCAACTTGGAAGCTGGGAGGATTAACCACCAGCCGGATAACTTTTGACCAGTGGGGGAAAGGAATTGGGAGGGAGCTTGCAGGTAAATTTCTTTTTTGGTCCTTGCTTTAACAGACAGCTTCCACACGTTTTCTATAGAGCCTGCTTTGGCCACCTGATGGGAAGAACTGACCCCCTGGGAAAGACCCTGATGCTGGGAAAGATTGAAGGCAGGAAGAGAAGGGGACAACAGAAGATGAGATGGTTGGGTGGCATTATCGACTCGATGGACATGAGTTTGAGGAAGCTCCGGGAGCTGGTGACAGACAGGGAGTCCTGGTATGCTGCAGTCCATGGAGTTGCAAAGAGGCGGACATGACTGAGCAACTGAACTGAACTGAAGTATTCATAGACACATCACGTGGCCAAGGAACTGGCTGCATCTCCTCAGGGTCATGAAGCACAGACCAGGTTGGCAATACACCTTCATGCATTTGCTCCCTTCTTCCTTGCTGCACATGTTTTTTTCCTCACTCTTGATGCCCTGGGATTGCATCTTTCACTGAAGCTCTAGCTTTTCAGTATGCCTAAGAAATCCCAGCTAAAATTATACACGTAGAAAAATTGCAATGAAAATAAAGTGTGAGAGTGATATGAAAAGAATTGACGGTGGGGGCTATGATTCCAGTTTATTTCCATATCCTGAAATTATGGCATTAATAGTAGTATTTAAGAATATCTTTAACTTCTTTCATTGAAAATGAACAAGTATTTCTGAGACAAACTGAAGGACTGAATCAGGAGGCAGAGATCCTTTTTGCCAACATATGACTTGTGACCTAATCTCTCAACAAGAGCACACTTAATGAAAACATTGCTTTCTGGCAACTTCTGAGCAGTAACCCTGTCATAGCTCAGAAAGCAGTGAAAAGCCTATTATTCATATTCACATATATATGCCAGTCTAAGTTTTCAAAATATTGGGATACACAGACTGGAAAACCTGCCTTTATATTATTCCATGTCAGCTCTCTTCATTTCACCCACATCCCCAAATGGATGGGTATAGTGCCCTCACAGCTTATTTGATCATTAATCAATAAGACGCGTAGGAGACTTGCCCCCTATTTTTAAATAATAAAACAAGAAATTCCCTGACAGTTCAGTGGTTAGGACTCTGCATTTTCACTGCCGAGGGTCCAGGAACTAAGATCCCACAAGCTGCGCCCCTGCCAATAACTAACTAAATAAATAATACAACACAGATACTATGGAATAAATTGAAAGCATACAAGTGTGCTTAAGGTAAAACATGAGATTTAGGGTGTGATAGTCCCTTTACCCTCCCTAATAGTTCTCTGCTACTAGAGGTTCCCTTAAAATATTTGAGCATTTCTTTAGGTTAACTACTCTGTGTGTGCCCTCTCATCTCCTTCACACTTGTATTTTCTTATATGTGGGATTTACCTTTTTTTTCTCAAGAGAGAGAGAGAGCCGTTTCAGTAGAGTTTCTATCAATAAAATCCAGATGAAAGGGGTGAAAATGTGGTGATGGTCAAGTGAAGGTCAGCACCCCAGTTGTCCCCTTGAGGAGAATTTCTTCATAGGGAAGGAGTTAAGGTGAAACCGACACGTCACAGGGTCCAGCATCTATTATTTTTTGATAGGAGGATATAAGAATGATGTTAGGGTGGAAGTTGCTAAACCAAAAAGTGAGATTGGAGAGTCAAGAGAAATTGTGCGAGAATGAGTATATATGATTATGTTTCATAGCAAAACAAGGTTGTTTTTTTTTTTTTATCAGTACAGAGAACGGTGAATTGCCATCAGAATTGCCTCTGAGAGTAGCAATATCTTAAATTTTTAAAGGCATCGCTACCCTCCTTCATCCAGTCTGGAACCCCAGAGAGCCCACAAAGCACTCCAGCGCTGCATCTGTAGTAGCTCCTGTGACAATCCGTGTTCTCGGGATTTTTTTCCCCTGAAGATGGTGATGACAGAAATGTCTTGAGATACTTACGATATTTCCTCAGTCATCCATCTACAGAAGAAATCACCCCGTCCTTCCTAGCATATTTGCCTTTAGGTTAACCAGCCCTGGCACAGGCTGGGAACGGTTTAAGAGCAGAAGAATGTAAAAGGGTGGGAAGGGTCCTAGTGAGGTGTTTTTTCCGGGCCTGAGAACTTTTTGCTCGCGAGTGTCAGGGACGGCTGGGAGCAGGCAAACGCAGTCCTGTCTGTTTACTGATCACCTGAATGAAGGCCCGAGACGGGGGCTGGGCATCGTCCCCGGGGAGGTGACCGGGCTGCTGTTCTCTTCCGAATCCGCTCTCCCACGGTGTTCGAGCGGCTGCTCTCCCGGCCCCGAGCGCTGGGACCATCTGGGCTAACCCGTGCGAGCCAGGGCTGGTCCACCTCCGCTGGCTGGAGCTAGGGCGAACCGGGTCGTTTCTACGGCGCTCAGGCCCGGGTTTGCCGGGTAAGGGGCTCCACGGCTGTGGTCTCTAGACAGCAGGGGTGTTCCCACCGGGGCCGGCTGGGGGTGAGCCCAGGCAGTGA
>NW_011495022.1:2698049-2698182 GCF_000754665.1 Bison bison bison | reverse complement strand
CCCCGCGCCCCGGCTGCTGGGTTGGAAGCTGGGGCAGGGACAGGGACTGATGTAATTGTCGGCGGAGAACTGAACCCGCGCGCCCGCGCCCGCTCCAGCTAACGCCTACGCCGCACCTTTCTGGGAAGCTGGG
>NW_011495022.1:2693262-2697729 GCF_000754665.1 Bison bison bison | reverse complement strand
TGGGAAGCGGGGGAGCCGAGAGGAGCGGCTGGGAAGTTGTGCATTGGGTTTTATTGTGCGCGTGCACTGCGGACTGCCCTCTCGGGGCACCCCTGCCCACCCGCTGCTGGCTCCCCTGCAGCCTTCTCTGCAGCCTTCGTTCACACCCCCGGCCGGGCCCGAGCCTGCCTTCCCTGGTTCAGACCGGGACAGGGTTGGCATTGCAGTCAAGACGTGCTTCCCCTGCATCCAGCCGGGAGCTGCCCGCAAAACGTGTGGCCGGAGATACTGGGGAGGAAGGGATGGGAGACCTGGGGAGGAAGCCGGGGAGAAGTAATGACACCAGCACATTTTTTAAAAAAAACCTCTGCTGAATACAGATATATCTGCATGACATCTTTCGAGCTGTTTTTGAAAGTTATGGCCAGATACTGATTTTGTAGCAGTTCTGTTATATACCTGAAGGTAGCTTAAACATAGAGACTTAAAGCTGGGGAAAGCATTACATAATGGACGTGAAGCAATTGACACGAAACTAAGTGAACCCACAGGGGTGCCAGATTATTTCTTTCTCCCAGATGTAAAGTCCTAGAGGATTTTTCTCTATACGAATTTCCATTTTTAAATCGCTGGACTAGTTTTAGTAAATTGTGATTTCCCCCCTCCCCATACCAATTTTTTTTCTTGACTGTCTTTTCTTAAATTTAAAAATTGTATGCTAACGGATAGTTGTATTTCACAGAGATGATTAGCAAATATGGTCTCTCTCCAAAAGTAAAAAATTTAATAGGCCATCTTAATATCATTAACTTTATTTTCCTCTTGGTAGTATTTTTCCCCCCTCCCTCCTTCCTTTTTTGGTTTTTTGGAAGCATTTCTACAGTTTTAGGTACTGCGACCTCACAATGTTGATATTCCTATCCAGTGCTACAGCATTGCAGATACAAAGACTAATAATAAATGAAACAGAAGACCTCGCAGTAACTCAGAATGAGCAGAGTTCCCAAGGTCGAAGGGAAGCTGCAGTGTAACTGGGCTATAATCACCTATAGAGAATATGTATGCATAGCCCTCCTTGGGTTATAAGGAAGGCCCTGATAGGTGGACTATTATTCCTATCATTCTTTTACGTGGAATGTCATGTGTTTCCCCCTAAAAATAATGTTTTTTTTTTTCTCCAAGTAGAAACACAGCATTTTGAAATTAAAATCTTTGCTTTTAGAAAGCCTAAAAAATCCAGGGTTTGCCCATATTTTCAGTTTTGATGTTGATAGCTCAATTCTACAATCAGTGGATGAATTCCTTTTGGGATATCTTAGTTTCAGATTATGATGATTTATCAGTTGTCCCTTGGCTATAGTAAAATGTGATTCTATTAGACTTTTACAGAATTGCTTAAAATAAGTTTTCTTGTCCTTAGATTGCTTTAACCTTGTGTTAGTTAACTTTATTCCAAGAAGAAAGGTAAAGTCCTTCCAAGATGAAATATTTGTTGTTGAATATCTGTAGCATTGTTGAAGAATTGTATAGAATTATACGTAATTCTATAATTGTAGAATTAGGTTAATGCATAAGTAGATAGAAGTTTGTGGTCCTCTATGGAAGGATAAAGCACGAATTCTCAAAAGAGGATTTTTGTTGTTGTTGTTGTTGTTGAACTGCAGAGCTTAAGTAATAATTATAATGCCTTTTTTTAGTTTGTTTTTGATTTTGAGAAAAGGTCTCATATACTATCTGTTGATGTGTGAAACTTTTTTTCCCCACTCAACATTATGTCACTATGATTCGTCTATGTTGTAAGTTCATTGACTTACACTGCTGTACAATATTCCATCATGTATCTGTAACAAAATGTTTCCCTGCTCTCCTACCAATAACCCTTTTTTTTTTTTCATTTTTAAGAAGATTGCAGAATGCTGCTTTGCTCATTCATATTTCCTGGGGTACACGGGCAGGTGTTCCCTTGGGTGAATACCAAGGTATAGAATTGTTGATTGTGTAGGATATGTGAATATTCAACTTATAGAAATTGCCAAATTATTTTCCAAAATTGTACTAACTTACAGAAGCCAGGGAAACAAGCAAACACAAATAATCAAATACAAACAAGCATACGTGTATGTGTGTGTGTTAAATTGCTTTCCCTTGGCATAGTGATTTGGAGAACATCTTGCTGGTAGTTCCAAAAGCAGTTGAATGACAATGTGGCAACATCTTTAAGACAGAAAGAGAGAAGAAAGAAAGACCTCCCAAGAAAAAAACCTTGTTGTTTACCACTAAAGTCAGAAGTTAACAAAAAAGAAGCTCATAAGAGAATAAAGGACTATAAACCTTTATTATTCAGGGATGATCATCCACATCCCCTGCTTCAGCTATACATTCCTTACATCCCCTGAATAGATATATTCAGTGATTTGAAATTCAGAGTGAACTTAGTAGCTTTGATAAAGAATATGAACTAAAGTTAATTTTAGGGATAACTGACATACGTTTTCTGATACTGACATGTCAGTTACTGAACTTGGTGGTCTGCCCTTCTAGTGTTGTTCTGAGTCTCCATGAACTTTGGAAGTAGTTCTGTATCCATTCCTGGGCTTCCCAGCTGGTACTAGTGGTAAAGAACCTGTCTGCCAGTGTAGGGAACCCAAGAGATGCGGGTTCAGTTCCTGGGTAGGGAAGATCTCCAGGAGGAGGGCATGGCAACCTACTCCAGTATTCTTGCCTGGAGAATCCCTTGGACAGAGGAGCCTGGCAGACTGTGGTTCATAGGTTCACAAAGAGCTGGATATGACTGAGGCTACTTAGCACACACGCACACTATGTCCATCCATTTGATTACCAAACCCTTGGCTGGTCACTCCTGTGGGTCTCATGTGGCAGTGATATTGCATGTTCTTCTTTGTTCAGCCTGCGTTTACTGAACACCTAGTATGTGCCAGATGCCTTGTTAGATGCTGGGTCAAAAACATGCCTGCCCTTAAGAATCTACTCAAAACAGCATCTACCAAAAACAAATCACTGTTGAATATGTATGCATGTGTGTGGGGTGGATCTGGCTTTGGTTTTAGAATTTGCATGAAGTGTCTATTTTTTCTTTTGTTCCCTAAACTTTTTCCAGATTTATGTAACAGAAGCTGTAAAAGGACTTATTCATGGTTAAGTCCTATTGTCATGAAGACACATGTTGTCAAGTAGGAGAAAGACAGAGATCAGGGAAGGGATAGTTGGATGGTTGAGTTCAGATTTGCTGGGAATGGAACATGACAGTGTTGAATTGATTTTTAAAGAGAAAAATAGAAAATAGACAAAGATGAATGGTTATTAAGAGGTCCAACTTGGGTATTACAGGAATCTCAAGAGCATATTAAATCTTGATGGTTTCAAGACGAAGTTCCTGGTGGATTATGTGAAATGTTTTCTTATAAGTGGGTATTCACTTACATTGTGTTTGTATAAATGTAGTTTTTCTTAAAATATAGTATAAAACAAATGCTAAATATCTGTAAAAGGATAATGTTAATAGAGTGATGAATTACGAGAAGCAGAAATGTCTGAAGACTCTTTCTTGCAGTGGTTTTGCAGATTACTTGAAAATAAAAACTACTCCAGGTGAGAGAATTCCAATGGATAGGGCCAATGTCTCAGAAAATCTATATAGTAAGTTGACAAACAGAGCTACTCCAAGGAGGCCACTCCAAGGCCACTATAGTCTTGGATAGTTTGATATCCAAGACTATCTAAGGGATAACTAGGCTAGAGAGAACATTAAGTATGTTACTTAACCTGTAAAATAAGCTTAAGTAAATTAAAAAATAAGCTTAAGTACATAAAAATAATTTTAAATAGGTAAAAATAATTAAAATATTGGCAGATTATCATTTAATATAATATTTAATATCACCAGGATTATGAGACTGAGTACAAAGAATTCATGATTAATATACAAAAGTTATCTTCTCCTTTAGAGATGATGGATTGTATATTTTTCTATTCAATAAAACCTAGAGGTCAATTCATAAAATATATGAAGAAGGTACCCAGACACTGAAAATACTTATATTTCCTTGATGTGCTGATTCTTGAATGACGTTTATATTAGATAAGGTGTTAGAAGGCTTCCCTGTTGACTCAGATGGTAAAAATTTGCCTGCAGTGCCGGAGACCTGGGTTCGATCCCTGGGTCAGGAAGATCCCCTGGAGAAGGAAATGGCAACCCACTCCAGTATTCTTGCCTGGGAAATCCCATGGACAGAGGAGCCTCACGGGCTACGGTCCATAGGGTTGCAAAGAGTCAGACACGATTGAGCAACACACACACACACACACACACACACACACGGTGTTAGAGGTGTTCAGTTCAGTCCAGTTGCTCAGTCGTGTCCGACTCTTTGCGACCGCATGGACTGCAACACGCCAAGCCTCCCTGCTGCTGCTGCTGCTGCTAAGTCGCTTCAGTTGTGTCCGACTCTGTGCGACCCCATAGACGGC
>NW_011495022.1:2686229-2693162 GCF_000754665.1 Bison bison bison | reverse complement strand
CCAGGCTCTGCCGTCCCTGGGATTCTCCAGGCAAGAACACTGGAGTGGGCTGCCATTTCCTTCTCCAATGCATGAAAGTGAAAAGTAAAAGTGAAGTCGCTCAGTCGTGCCCGACTCTTAGCGACCCCATGGACTGCAGCCTACCAGACTCCTCCATCCATGGGATTTTCCAGGCAAGAGTATTGGAGTGGGGTGCCATTGCCTTCTCGGTCCTTCACCAACTCCCGGAGTTTACTCAAAGTCATGTCCATTGAGTCGGTAATGCCATCCAACCATCTCATCCTCTGTCGTCCCCTTCTCCCACCCTCAATCTTTCCCAGCGTCAGGGTCTTCTCAAATGAGTCAGCTCTTCGCATCAGGTGGCCAAAGTATTAGAGTTTCAGCTTCAACATCAGTTCTTCCAATGAATATTCAGGACTGATTTCTTTAGGATGGACTGGTTGGATCTCCTTGCAGTCCAAGGGACTCTCAAGAGTCTTTACCAACACCACAGTTCAGAAGCATCAATTCTTCAGTGCTTAGCTTTCTTTATAGTCCAACTCTCACATCCATACATGACCACTGGAAAAACCATAGCCTTGACTAGATGGACCTTTGTTGGCAAAGTAATGTCTCTGCTTTTGAATATGCTGTCTAGGTTGGTCATAACTTTCCCTCTGAGGAGTAAGCGTCTTTTAATTTCATGGCTGCAGTCACCGTCTGCAGTGATTTTGGAGCCCTCCAAAATAAAGTCTGCCGCTGTTTCCCCATCTATTTGCCATGAAGAGAGAAGGGCTTAAAAAAAATCTTTTATTCCAATTCCAACCTCTCCCATTTTACAAGTGGAAAAACTGAGGCCCTGAGACTTGCCCAGTGAGGTGCCAGCTCCTTTAGAAGATAGTGTGCCAAATAATTTACTTCTTTTGGTGGTAACAGGAACCCTACATTATTGGTAGGTGAATAACAAGATGAATCAATAGCAACATCTTCAGTGGGGTTTAAGCTTGCTTTCTGTCATTTTCTTTGAGTGGTTGGTATAGGAAGTGAAACTGAACATTTATTCTGAAGATTTTCTTAGATTTTTAGAGAAAAGTCTTCATTTTTGAGGGTGTGATGAGGGATTAAATAAATATCATTATTTAAAATTTTTTGATGTTTGCTATTTTGATACCCATAGCTTTGCCTTTTAACTCAATGGATGGGAAAGGATAGGGGAAATTAAATTACCTTGTGCTTCTCTCTTTTTCTTTGTCATTCTTTTTTTTTTTTTAGTGTCTCAAAAATCAGTAAAACTTTATCCGCTTCCATTCTTTCACCACTAACAGAAAACTGGAGAAAGCAAAATGTTATGTGTTTACAAAGATAAATGGCCTCTTTACTCAGAGAAGATCAAAACCTCAAACGACAACGGGGAAGATAAAACACCCTCCCCCACATCCTCTGAGCTGACCCATGTCGTCTTAGAGAAAGCCTTCAGTCCACTGGCCAGGGACCTTGTATATGGCCAATTCAAGACGAGGGCCAAGAAATCAGACCAATCCGTTCCCGTGATAAAAAGTCGAACAGAAGCTACACCAAGGGTCAAGTGCCTGTTTTTTCAGGACACAGGAACCAGGCGGCTACTTATAAAAAACACAAGATTCATTTCAGGCACAACTTTTTTATTATTTTTTCTTTTGTTTTGTTTTGAAATCAGTAAAAGAAACTGTCATTCTTTCCATAAGCTAATATGAGACAAAATTGAAGTGTAGAGGGAGTTGTCAGGAACAGGACATCAGCTCTTACTTTTTTACCTTGTATCTTATTGAGGCAATTCTTACTATAACTCTTGAGACAGACCTATTCACCTTTTGAAAAGTGTGGAAGTAGAAGGGAGAACAACAGCAGTACATTTTTAGAATCTTTTTTTTTTCAAAAGTCAAATCTAAAATAAACGTGGCCTCAATTTCCAGCAATAGCTTTATTTCACAGCTCCTAAACCAGTGCTTAAGTTTTATCATAAATTTGAAGTTACCTTGGTATATTTTTATACATAATACAGTGTTGCTACCAGTAACATACTACTAAAGTTTAAAGAATAAAGTATCTAAAGGAACATTGCAATTAAAACATTTTTGTTACATGTCATCTCTGGAGATAAAGAGGAAAGTCTGATTTATTTGAAATTAAGGTAACATTTTTGCTTTTTGTTTGTCTCTAGCAGCTAGACAAGCTTTTGCATATTCACACCCCATCAGGCAACAATCTGAACAGTTTTTGTGGTATAATTTCCCTAAAATAGAAAAAGTAGTGCAGTTTGAATGGCATGTTGATTATGAAAGCCATTAATGAAATTCTTTTTGATCTCAATAAACTTCAAATTGAGCAAGAACTATAAAAAGAGTGTGATCTCCAAGGTAGGTCAAGCAAATGTAGGAAACTTTAGGAAGAAAGCGGGGAAAAGAAGAGTTCAAATTCTGTAGAAACTCAGTAAAATGGAACAGGAAGGTCATGGAAGGAAGTAGATGGATATATTATATCCCAGCTTGTCTTCCAGTTTTATTTCAAAAAATGCCAACAGAAGAAATAAACATGTAAATCTAAAGAGATGGTCTGTAGATGATGGGCTTCCCTGATCGCTCAGTTGGTAGAGAATCTGCCTGCAATGCGGAAGACCTCGGTTCAATCCCTGGGTTGGGAAGATCCCCTGAAGAAGGGAAAGGTACCCACTCCAGTATTCTGGCCCGGAGAGTTCCATGGACTAGATAGTCTATGGGGTCGCAAAGAGTCAGATACAACTGAGCGACTTTCACTTCACTTCACTTCATTGTAGAAGATGTCTATTTCTACACTTAAAACAAAGTTTTTAAACACCTTAAAGAAAAAAAAGAAGGCATAAGATGGAAATTGATAAATTAATTTCATTCAAGAAAAGGTAGTATGTATAAGGGAGAAGCCAATGGCACCCCACTCTAGTACTCTTGCCTGGAAAATCCCGTGGACGGAGGAGCCTGGTAGGCTGCAGTCCATGGGATTGCTAAGAGTTGGACACGACTGAGCGACTTGACTTTCACTTTTCACTTCCATGCATCAGAGAAGGAAATGGCAACCCACTCCAGTGTTCTTGCCTGGAGAATCCCAGGGACAGAGGAGCCTGGTATGAGGCTGTCTATGGGGTTGCACAGAGTCAGACACGACTGAAGTGACTTAGCAGCAGCAGCAGCAGCAGTATGTATGTGTAAGAGGAAAGAGAAAACATCATCACGCCAGGAAGAAACTATTTTTAATGTGTCATAGACTAGGGTTTACTTCTTAATATCCAAAGAGCTCCTATGTATCAATGAGAAAAATGACTGCTAATCTACTAGAAAAGGGGCAAAGGAAATGAAGAAACAGTTCACAGAAAAGGAATTACTAGTGGCACTTAAAAATATATAATTATGCTCAACTCATAAAGAAATGCAATTTGAAACTATTTAACCTGTTAAATTGGCAAAGATCTTAATGTTTGTTAATTCCTTGGGGTGGCAGGGCTTCACAGAAACTGATGGGCGCATACATTGTTCAGTTCAGTTCAGTTCAGTCCCTCAGTCATGTCCAACTCTTTGCGACCCCATGAATCGCAGCACGCCAGGCCTCCCTGTCCATCACCAACTCCCGGAGTTCACTCAGACTCACGTCCATCGAGTCAGTGATGCCATCCAGCCATCTCATCCTTTGTTGTCCCCTTCTCCTCCTGCCCCCAATCCCTCCCAGATCAGGGTCTTTTCCAATGAGTCAACTCTTCACATGAGGTAGCCAAAGTTCTGGAGTTTCAGCTTTAGCATCATTCCTTCCAAAGAAATCCCAGGTTAGTAGGGGTACAAAATGGCACAGCATCTGTGGATAGCAATTTGGCAATATTGCCAAAATTAAGAAGCCACCTGTCTTCTCATCCCAGGAAATCTAAGAAATTTTGCTACAGATGTATTTGTACATTGCAAAATGAATTTCACCAAGACATCCACTGTGGCATTGTCTATAACAACAAAGATTTAGAGAGCAAGAGATCCATCAATACGAGATTGGTTAAATAGGGAGCAGAAACAAGACTAGGTAGCTGTTATAAAGCTGATGTGGAATCATCTATATTTGTGGAGTGGTTCTGTATTTGCTGACGTGGAATGATCTCTAAGATGTAAGAAGGGAACAAATCTAGGTGCAGAGCAGTTTGTGGTCATTGATGTTAAATATGTGCTTATGTTTGTGACTCTGGAGACTATCTCTTGAAGGTGACACAATGAACTAGTAACAGTGATTAGCTCCAAGGAAGAGAACTGGGTTTTTGGGGTGGGAATGAGAAGGACACTTATTTAGCATACTGTTTAAGTATACCTCCACTACTATTTCAACTCTTAAATATCTGAACATATTATGTATTCAAGCTGAGATAGTTTTTAAATTTCTTGAGGATCCCTTGTGTTGATCTAGAATGTTGAGTAATTGTAACCAATAGCGTTCCTTTGCAACGTTGGGTCCTGTTCTATGTTGATAGAGGAACATGATATAGTTGTCATAAAGACTCACCCTCACTGCCACCCTGACAGGCTAAAGTTCAAAGAGGAGGGAAACTGGCAGCGGTTGCCCTTGGGGACAGAGTTGGCACGACCTTAGTTCTGTGCAGTCGCCCTGCCCTTGCCACTGTGCCCTAGCTAACAGGTCTTCCTGGAAAGGAGACTCAAGGGAGTTGGTTAGGATCAGGGTGCAGATGAGAGTTCAGGGGGAACAGACATCAAAGAAGGTGGTGGCAGAAGCCTGAGGCTGGTAGAACACAGAAAGAGAGATGGTAGTCATGGCAGCCTAACTTCATAAGATGCAGCTGACATGATAAAGTGGAGAGAAAGTCATTTTATAGGCCACAGGCTTGAGGTCCTCTGCTACCCTTGAGGTTTGGTATGGTGTCCAGGAATGTGCATTTTTTAAAAGTGCCCATTCTGGGAATCACTGTCTCTTCCACCTTCCTTGTTTTATAGCTAAGATGATTCCCTTCATCCCTTGAATAAACCATTTCATGGAATATTTTTCTAATGACTTCTGAAACCATTTATGATATTCTACTCTTAAACTCATGCATTCATAGGGTGATGGTTTCATCTTGTCTTTACCCCCCTAATGCCCACAAAGGGTATCTAATACTAAGTTATAGAATAGTAAGAAGGAGAAAGCTAAGGAAACAGTTGAATGGTTAGTGGGTCATAACTTTGGGAAGAGTAATTATGTGCTGATATGGCTTTTAAAAGCAGTAATGTGAATAACTATGAGTTATACTAAAGAAAAGGAAAAACTTGGTAACTACCAGAGGTATTGTACTGCAAAATAATTTTCCTTAAAAGAAATAAAAATAGTTTTAATTATCATCATTAATACATATTTATGCGAAGTTAATAGACATAGCCTTCATTTGGAATTGGTCATTTTAAATCAGGAATGACACTCACCAAATATACAGTGGGGAAATGTTACATCAGTCTCTTTCTTTTAACCTTTAGAAGTTAGAATTAAATAAGTGAAAGTGAAGTCACTCAGTCATGTCTGATTCTTAGTGACCCCATGGACTGCAGCCCACCAGGCACCTCCGTCCATGGGATTTTCCAGGCAAGAGTACTGGAGTGGGGGGCCATCACCTTCTCCGAGAATTAAATATGTATCCTGATAAATGAATCAACTAAATACATGCATTACTTTTCTCTTTGGAAGTTCTGATAGTTTAGTATCTATGGTCTTTTTCAAGTTTGTTTAGAAACTAGGAGGAATAGGCAGCAGCCTCGTAGTAGTGTACCATGAGAAGAGTTGGCTGTCAGAGTAGGGTGATTTGAAGAGCAGAGAATGATAGAGGTAAGTGGAGAGAGGTCAGAGAAACTCTTTATCACAGAAGAGGAGGCACTGGCCAGCTCTTTGGGGCATGTGTGTCAGTATCTAGAAGATTCCTTACGTAACTTTCCTTGGCTTTTGAAATTTCAGGATGCATTTGATCCTTAACCTGTGTATCTAATGTGTCTGGTTCCCAGTGGGAGTTTAGGAGCAAGTTTAGTTTGACATGAATGAACGTTTACATTTCTATAAGAGACTCAGTAGCATATGTTAAATAAAATACACGTAAACATGGTTATTGTGCTTCTTCTTGCCAGACGTTCAACTTTTTCTTCCCCCCTTTACTGTATCGCTCTTTGAAAATGGCCTGCTATCTTCTGGTGATTTTTATCACAGTACCCACTTTGGAGAAGCAGTATCGTTTGACAGGAAGAGCCCTGGAGGAGGTATTAATATCATGGATACCCAAGTTCTGTTCCCAGCTTCTCTGCTTGTTAAGCATCTGACCCTGGGCCAGTAACACCTGGGAGCTTCATCTGATAAATGACAGCAAAACAGTGGTTATTGGAGTGACCGTATTTCCAATTAGTACATGAAAACACTTGGAGAACTATTAAGTCTTATGAAGACAGAAAGTACAGGTATTAATCATGCTTTAATTTCCCATTTGCCTAAAATCCAAATAGCCAGAAGACCAAAATAACTACAGTTTTTCCCTAGACTTGTCCAGTGATAACTGATTTAATGCCAACCTTCCCTGTGTCCCTGTAAATTCAGAGGTGACTTGGAAATCAAATACCAGCTGCAGTTATATTCAGCAGGTTTTTTTTTTTTTTAAACTGATTCTTTGAAAATTAGTTGATTATATGTGGAAAGTCAAAGTAGAAAAATCCCAATTTCTGACCAGTCCGAGGTAAAGCAGTCATCAGTCACAAGGTCAGCCCACCTCTGGCTCCTTGCCAGGGTGCAGCTCAGCCCCTTCCCAACAGAGGCCTTTTGTTCCCTCGCAGCCTCCTTCGTGCAGCCATTTTGCCTGGGATGCTCTCTTCCCTTTTTGAACCCCGCATGGCAGTCAGAGTTCCTTGCAGCCCAGCGGCTTATCCTTCTCTCCCAGGTTCACTGTGC
>NW_011495022.1:2685988-2686117 GCF_000754665.1 Bison bison bison | reverse complement strand
TTATGAACTCTTCTCCTAATTTTAAGCCTCATTTCTTTTTTAAGAATAGAAATCTCTCTAGAATGTTTTCTATACTTCACATTAAAAAAATTGCACATGGAGACCCCCCCCCCCCCAAAAACCAAAAAA
>NW_011495022.1:2684720-2685888 GCF_000754665.1 Bison bison bison | reverse complement strand
AACCAACAACAGAGTCCAATAAAATGACAGTAGTAACTCTGGACTGAGTGTACGTTTAAAATTTTTTTTGTTTTTGTTTTGGCTGTGCTGGGTCTTCGATGGTGCGAAGGCTTTTCTGTAGCTGTGGGGTGCAGGCTTCACGTTGCAGTGGCTTCTCTTGTTGAATAACAGGGGCTCTAGGAAAGAGGGCTCAAGTAGTTGTGTGCATGGGCTTAGTTGGCTCAGGGACGTGTGGAATCTTCCTGGACCAGAGATTGAACCTGCATGTCCTGCACTGGCAGGCAGATTCTTAACCACTGGACCACCAGGGAAGTCCTCCCTACAAGTGTACGTTCTTGTTCTCCTCTTTAATACGGAAGACTTTGGCTGTGGGGCTGCATGAATTGCTCCTTTACCAAATAACCCTAGAAATCTTCTTCTTCTTTGACTTTTAACTGACTGCCTCCACTCCTCCCCAGATCTTTGTTTTCTCCTTCCATTAAGAGTCAGCTTTCTGATACCTGTGTGTGCTGCCCTTCCAGGAGGTGAGTCTATCTTCTGACATATGGGAAATACTGAAGTAATTTTTTTTTTTCAGCCACATCTTTGAAGTAGTAAGTAGGGAATGTTTTTTACCCCTTATTTTTCCGAGGTTGTTTTTCTTTAGCTCAGGGGTTCATTTTACAGATAGAGCAAAATAGTTAAGATGGCATGAAGTCTAGTTAGTGCTGGTTAGATCTGGATATTAGACTTTGTTTACAGTTGCTGTGAATATTGGCAATGAGTTATCATTCTCACCTTCTCTAATCTTAACAGGATGGTTAATTTATTTGACAAAATATTTGTGCTTAGAAATCAGAAAAGGTCCCTGCTCTCCTAGAACTGACATGATAATACACACAGTCAGTAAAAGTACATTGCTGTTTTAAATGGCATTAAGAACTATAAGGACAGGAATCACAATAAACTGTGGAAAATTCTGAAAGAGATGGGAATACCAGACCACCTGATCTGCCTCTTGAGAAATTTGTATGCAGGTCAGGAAAAAACAGTTAGAACTGGACATGGAGCAACAGACTGGTTCCAAATAGGAAAAGGAGTACGTCAAGGCTGTATGTTGTCACCCTGCTTATTTAACTTACATGCAGAGTATATCATGAGAAATGCTGGACTGGAAGAAGCACAAGCT
>NW_011495022.1:2684356-2684620 GCF_000754665.1 Bison bison bison | reverse complement strand
ATGCTCTCTTCCCTTTTTGAACCCCGCATGGCAGTCAGAGTTCCTTGCAGCCCAGCGGCTTATCCTTCTCTCCCAGGTTCACTGTGCGACTGCATTTGGTTGCCTTCTTGTAAGATTTGCTTTCCCAAGTTAGAAGGGCACCCCTTTTTTAGGGCCAGAGCTCTTTCTCATTCCTTTCTGTCTTCAGAGCCCCTTAGGTGTCCACTCTGTGGTTGCTTCGCACTTCCCTGCTTCGCAATTCTGTGTTTTTCTAACATTATCAAG
>NW_011495022.1:2669822-2684256 GCF_000754665.1 Bison bison bison | reverse complement strand
AGGAAAACGAAGATCATGGCATCCAGTCTCATCACTTCATGGGAAATAGATGGGGAAACAGTGTCAGACTTTATTTTTTGGGGCTCCAAAATCACGGCAGATGGTGACTGCAGCCGTGAAATTAAAAGACGCTTACTCCTTGGAAGGAAAGTTATGACCAACCTATATAGCATATTCAAAAGCAGAGACATTACTTGGCCAACAAAGGTCCGTCTAGTCAAGGCTATGGTTTTTCCAGTGGTCATGTATGGATGTGAGAGTTGGACTGTGAAGAAGGCTGAGCACCAAAGAATTGATGCTTTTGAACTGTGGTGTTGGAGAAGACTTTTGAGAGTCCCTTGGACTGCAAGGAGATCCAACCAGTCCATTGTGAAGGAGATTAGCCCTGGGGTTTCTTTGGAAGGAATGATGCTAAAGCTGAAACTCCAGTACTTTGACCACCTCATGTGAAGAGTTGACTCATTGGAAAAGACTCTAATGCTGGGAGGGATTAGGGGCAGGAGGAGAAGGGGATGACAGAGGATGAGATGGCTGGATGGCATCACTGACTCGATGGACATGAGTCTGGGTGAACTCCGGGAGTTGGTGATGGACAGGGGTCCTGGCGTGCTGCGATTCATGGGGTCGCAAAGAGTTGGACATGACTGAGCGACTGAACTGAACTGAATGGGGCAAGAGCATTTGGTGGTGATGGTGGTGGTGGTGGGTGTATTAGTTTCCTAGGACTGCCATAACAAAGTACCATTAATTGGCTGCTTTAAAACAATAGAGGTACTTTTTCTCAGTGCTGGAGGCTTAAAGTCCAGAATCAAGATGGCTCCTTCCTTGCCTCTTCCACCTTCTGGCAGCCCCAGGCATTCCTTGGTTTGTGTTAGTAAGCATTCCTTGCTTACTAAGTATAACCAGTCTCTGCCTCCTTCATTACATGGCTTTCTTTGTGTCTCTGTCTGTCTCTCCTTTATATAAGGACACCAGTCATAATTGATTAGGAGTCACCCCTACACTGGTAAGACCTCATCTCAATTAACTACCTTTCTACAACCCTTTTAACAATTAAGGTCATGTTCTTAGGTGTTGGGGGGTTAGGACTTCAGTGTAATTCTTTTGGGGAGACGATTCAGCCCTAAAGAGTGGCATCCTTGGGTGGACTGACCAAGCAAAGCCTTGGTAGGTGGTAACATTTGAGCTAAGCCTGAATGAAGGGAAGGGTCAGACTGTGGGAAAGGCTAGGGCAGATCCTTTCCTAGTAGAGGGAACGGCGAGTGCAAGGACCTGGAGAGTGAGCCTGTTGGAGTGGAAGGTATGTACATTAGGTTTTATACTCCTAAAGGAGCAAAAAAATGTCTGGTTTGGGGCGGTTACTTTTAAGACAAAGGAATTTTGCTTTTGAGCACTTTTGGATATTTTTACTTTTGGTCAGGCAAAGACTGTAACAGTTTTTCTTAAAAAAATATTAACTGCTGAGAAATCAGGCCTTCCAGCAGTTGCTAATCACATATTAAGAATTTTGTTGATTAGAAGTTCACTTTGCATTTTAATAGTATAATTCTCCATTACAATATCTGAGTTTATTAACCTAAAAGCTTTAAGTATTGCAACATCTGAGAATTAAGCAGACTTTGTGATAGTGGAGATTATTTTCTAGTGGTAGGAAATTAATTAAGGCTAAATATTCTCTAAAAACCTGACATCATAAATTAAATTGTCATTTTCAGCAAGATTGTAACATTATTGTGGTTGTCCTATGTGACACCTATGCTAAGTAGCATTAGTGTGATTTTTGGTACATATTTATGAAAATTCTTAGTTTTTGTTGAACTTAAAAATAGATACAGAATCTAGAAAAATCTATATGGAAATGTAAATTTCCCAAGACACTCAAGAAAATTCCACATGGGTTGATAATACTGTTAAGCATTCAAAAGTAGGATAAAGTAACTTAAAATATTGTAATATTTAATGCAGAGTTGACATTATGAAGTATGCATCAGTACATTGTATATGTGTACTTTTAGCCAAAACTGGGGCTTCCCTGGTGGCTCAGATAGTAAAGAATCCGCCTGCAAAGCAGGAGACCTGGGTTCAATCCCTAGGTCAGGAAGATCCCTTGGAGAAGGGAATGGCAACCCCCTCCAGTATTCTTGCCTGGAAAATCCCTTGAACAGAGGAGCCTGGTGGGATGCAATCCATGGGGTTGCAAAGAGTCAGACATGACTGAGCGACTAAAGACTCTTCACTTGGTGTAGTTAATACAGATGTATTTGTTTATATTACAGGAAAAATATATTACTTATGGATAACAAGTTTCTATAAAAAGTTCTAAATGAGTTTTAAAATGCTTATGTAAAATTAGATTTTTATGGTGAATGACTATTTAGATAAAGTTCAGGATTACAAGTCTAGACTGGAGTGAAGACCACCTGGGTTTAAATCCCGACTTTGTTTTGTGCAGCTGTGTAACTTTGAATAAATCATGCAATTTTGAATAAGTCATTTAACCCTTCTCTGCCCTAGTTAACTCACTTGTAGAAGGAGAAATTTAAAAATAATACCTAACTCAAAGCATTATTGAGAGGGTACAATTAATGCATATACATTTCCTAGAAAGGGCACATATAAGTGCTGTGTAAGTGGTAGCTGTTATTATTTTTAGCATGTTAATTGAAAATTAGATATATTAATATTCATTAATTAGAAAACTCATTGTATAAAATGTAAATACAATCAGTGTCTCTTATGCCTTCTTATACATCAAAAGTTAATTTGAGAGAGAGAAGAAAATTGTCAACAGAATTTTCAAGGCTCTGTTAAAATGTTAATAATGTTAAAAGTATTTTATATGCTTACTCATTTAGTTACTTATAGCAATGACTATGTTCAAGAGACTTTGTTAGGTCTTAAGGGAGAAGGAAAGATGATTAAGCTGTTGATCCTACTTTCAAGAACCTGCCTATCCAATGGGGGAGATAAGACATAATTTAGTGTAAAATGAAATGTAATGAGTTAAGTGTCATGCTGAGAATGTGATTTCGTACTATGAGTATCTCTGGAGGCTGGGAAGCATCTGAGGAGGTATTATGGATAAGAGGAGCATGGACAAAAATGTAGGAATGATGACATCATTAAGGGATGGGAAGAATAGGAGAAATCTGAGGTAGAGAAGGAATAGTTTGATAAGTAGGCAGAAGACCAAGACTCATGTCCCTAAGTCAAGAGAGGAAAGAATTTCTAGGAAGAGAAATGGGCTGTCACAAATACTATAGAAAATGTATTTAAGGAGAATGAAAATTGAAGAAAAATCATGAAAAACATTCCCTCCTCATCTTCCTTGGGGCCAGAGAGACTTTGTTGGGGATTCATTGGCTTTTCTTGACAAAATAGCATGAAATAGCAGAATTTCTAGGACATGACATATAACTGAAAAAACATCACATCAGTTAAGGTATAGTTTGTTTGATGTGATTCAAACATTGTGAAATTTCTGGGAGGTTCTAATTTCTAACTCCTTAAAGAACACTTTTAAGACTACCTACCATTCATTTAGCATTTTTTTGGGGGCGTCTGCCGTACATTGTCTGAAATATTCAAGATAGTCATCCTCTCGTTTAAAGCCTTTCAGCTGCTTTTGCAGCAGGTATTATTACTCCCATTTTACAGATATGCAAGCCATGGTCTAAAGAGGAGGTGACCAGCTCACAGTCCTTTCGTCTGTGATAAACGACCAACCTGAAATCAAACCCAGCCTGCCTGGCCCCAAAGCCTGAACACTTCACCAGTTTTAGCTAATAATTGTTTAGTAATCTCAAGGCATTTTGATGGAGAGTTAAGACCAACATTTACTGGTGACCAGCCACATTGGCCTCCTTGCTGTTCTTTAAATAAAGCTGGGTTATTCCCAATTGTGGGCCTGTGCACTCATTGTTTTCTTTCTTTAGAACTCTCCACCTCTTTGCCTGACAGCTCCTCCTCACCTTTCAGCTCTAATGGCAGAGGCGCCTTCCCCAGCACTCTGGTGAAAGACGTCCATCACCTGTGGTGCATCCTAGTCTGAGAACAGCTCCCTCCTTGGGTGTTTACTTGCTATTGTTTGCCTCCTAATATTCAGTGTCTAGCTTAGGTGCTGCTCTATTTCCAGGCCCCAGTTCATATTTCATTAAATATTTGTGGAATGAATAAATGCATAATATCTCAAAGCTACAGGATTTTAAGTAATTGGTGAGATGTTTTTGGTTTATGGAGATGTTAGAAGTATCAGTTAATGTCAATGATTATTTCTTTTCTATTTAACTACATGCCTTCTTTCTTTTTTTTTAATTTATTTTAATTAGAGGCTAATTACTTTACAATATTGTATTGGTTTTGCCGTACATCAACATGAATCTGCCACGGGTGTACACGTGTTCCCCATCCTGAATCCCCCTCCCACCTCCCTCCCCGTATCATCCCTTTGGGTCATCCCAGTGCACCAGCCCCAAGCATCCTGTATCCTGCATCAAACCTGGACTGGCAATTCGTTTCTTATATGATATTATACATGTTTCAATGCCATTCTCCCAAATCATCCCTCCTCCCTCTCCCACAGAGTCCAAAAGACTGTTCTATACATCTGTGTCTTTTGCTGTCTCGCATACAGGGTTATCATTCTTTCAATAACTTTGAATTGAAAACTGGGTGATATTTTAAAGAAAAGTCCTAAAAAGATTTTATATGTTGAAAGTGATACAACCTCATTGTAGGACAACTTGCAAACTCAGAAAAGTATATTGTAAACTCAGTATATTTTACCTGAAGGTAAATTTTAATATTCAGGTATATTCCTTTAATTCTTTACAAATTGCTTTCTTATTTCTTGTGTCATTCAGTATTCTCCTAAACTTCATTTTTAAAATAGAATTTCATTTTTAGAGCAGTTTTAGGTTCAGGGCAAAATTGACCAGAAAGCACACAGATTTCCTGTGTTCCCCCTTTCTCCAAGCAAGCCAAGCCCCCACCATCAGCACCCACCTCCTGCCACCAGAATGGTGCATTTGTTACAGTTGACATGCCTGTATTGATTGACACATCATCATCACCCAGAGTCCATAATTTACATTATGGTTCGCCCTTGGTGTTGTACATTCCGCAGGTTTTGATAAATAGATAATAACGTGTACGCACCATTGTAGTATTGTACAGAGTACTTTTTCTGCCTTAAAAGTCATCTGTGCTCTGCCTATTCATCCCTCCCTCCCCCCAACCCCTGGCAACCACTAATCTTTTTACAGCCTCCCTAGCTAAATTTAATTTTTAATACATGCAGAATATTCCATTTTATGCACATGCCATACTTAATACTAGCTAGGCAGTGAGGTATTATAAATAACTTGATGAATGGCCTTGTGTAGAGATCTTTGTGTACAACTCCAGTTATTTCCTAGAGTGGCTAGATTAAGGGAAATAAACCTTTTAAGGCATTTGTTACATATCCCCTGACAGTCTAGCCCTTCAGATTGTTTTTAAAAACCATTTTTTGCTAAGAATGTATGGGAAGGCTTAGCAAAAAAATTGTCTAAGCACGGTGAAAATGTAGACACAATAATAATGGCTGATATATATGCAGTTTATGTGTGACAGGTGTTGTTTTAAGCACTTTATTTGAATTAACTCATTTAGTATTCACAGTAAGTGCTATTATGAGTACTAATATTAGCTCCATTTTAGAGCTGAGAAAAATGAGGTGTAAAAGGTTAAGAAATTTGCCCAAGTGATTTCCTTAATTGTAATATAGGGATACTATTGAAGCTGTGGTTTTTTTCAGTGGTCATGTATGGATGTGAGAGTTGGACTGTGAAGAAAGCTGAGTGCCGAAGAATTGATGCTTTTGAACTGTGGTGTTGGATAAGACTCTTGAGAGTCCCTTGGACTGCAAGGAGATCCAACCAGTCCATCCTAAAGGAGATCAGTCCTGGGTGTTCATTGGAAGGACTGATGCTGAAGCTGAAACTCCAATACTTTGGCCACCTGACGGGAAGAGTTGACTCATTGGAAAAGACCCTCATGCTGGGAAAGATTGAGGGCAGGAGGAGAAGGGGACGACAGAGGATGAGATGGTTGGATGGCATCACTGACTCAATGGACATGGGTTTGGGTGGACTCCAGGAGCTGGTGATGGACAGGGAGGCCTGGTGTGCTGCGGTTCATGGGGTCGCAGAGAGTCAGACATGACTGAGCAACTGAACTGAACTGATTGAGAGCTAAGTTTTAAGTTGTGTTGAGTGTTCTGTGCTCTTCTGGCCCATAGGAAAACTAACTGATTGTCACCAGTAGTGTTACGGAATCATCCCTGTTATAGAAGTGATGATCAAAGACATGACAACTAAAATGATCATAGAGAATATATTAGCTCTTAGTATTTCAATAAATATTCAAACAGAAAGTTTCTTTCAAATTCAGCTTTGTCTAAATAACTCAACATTTACTGTATCATTGGTGTTTGTGTTGTGTGTAACTACTATTGAGTGATAGCTTATGAATTTTTTTTTATTTTCTGAGAGGAAATTGGCTGTTGCATATGTATATTGGATGCTTTGGATTCTTAACACTGGTTTGGTTGTCTTCAGTGTATAAATACTATCTAGCACATAGAAAAATATGACTAAAATTAGTAATCCTGATTGATGATTAAAAGAAGCATTAGCATAAAACCCAGTTTCCTAAACTCATAGGGAAGCCTCCATGTGTCAGGATGTAAAGGCAGCATTTCAGTTTTTTACTTTACTGTGGAAATGCTAGGCTGGAAGAATCACAAGCTGGAATCAAGATTGCTAGGAGAAATATCAATAACCTGATATGTAGCTGACACCACCCTAAGTGAAGAGGAACTAAAAAGCCTTTTGATGAAGAGGCTTTTGAAAGAGGAAAGTGAAAAAAACTGACTTAAAACTCAGCATTCAAAAACTAAGATCATGGAATCCAGTCCTATCACTTCATGGCACATAAATGGAAAAAATGGAAATAGTGACAGACTTTATTTTCTTGGGCTCCAAAATCACTGTGGACAGTGCCTATGAAATTAAAAGAGGCTTGCCCTTTTAAGCTATGGCAAACCTAGACAGCATACTAAAAAGTAGAGACATCACTTTGCCAACAAAGGTCTGTGTGGTCAAAGCTATGGTTTTTCCAGTAGTCATGTATGGATGTGAGAGATGGACCATAAAGAAGGCTGAGATGGAAAAATTGATGCTTTCGAACTGTGGTGCTGGAAAAGACTCTTAGAGTCTCTTGGACAGCAAGGAGATCAAACCAGTCAATCCTAAAGGAAATCAGTCCTTGAATATTCATTGTAAGGACTGACGCTGAAGCTGAAGCTCCAATACTTTGGCCCCCTGATGTGAAGAGCCAACTCTTTGGAGAAGAGCTGACTCATTGGAGAAGACCCTGATGCTGAGAAAGATTGAGGACATAGGAGAAGGGGACAAGAGAGGATGAGATGGTTGGATGGCATCATTAACTCAATGAACATGAGTTTGAGCAAACTCCTGGAAGTTTGTGAAGGACAGGGAAGTGTGGTATGCTGCAGTCCATGGGGTCACAAAGAGTTGGACACAACTGAGCAACTAAACAGCAAGGGAAATTCTGCTTTCAGTTCAGTTCAGTTCAATGGCTCAGTCGTGTCCGACTCTTTGCGACCCCACAGACTGCAGCACGCCAGGCCTCCCTATCCATCACCAACTCCCGGAGTTTACCCAAACTCATGTCCATCAAGTCGGTGATGCCATCCAACCATCTGATCCTCTGTCGTCTCCTTCTCCTCCTGCCCACAATCCCTCCCACCATCAGGGTCTTTTCCAATGAATCAACTCTTCGCATGAGGTGGCCAAAGTATTGGAGTTTCAGCTTCAACATCAGTCCTTCCAATGAACACCCAGGACTGATCTCCTTTAGGATGGACTGGTTGGATCTCCTTGCAGTCCAACCACTCTCAAGAGTCTTCTCCAACACCACAGTTCAAAAGCATCAATTCTTCAGCACTCAGCTTTCTTCACAGTCCAACTCTCACATCCATACGTGACCACTGGAAAAACCATAGCCTTCACTAGACAAATCAACATTCTTTTCCCTCCTCTCTGCTGTTTCCCCCAAGCCCCAACCATTACCCCATCCACACACTTAATCTCGCTGTTAATTTGCTCCTGAGGATGCTTATATATTTGCTGCTAAGTTTCTCTGGGTCTTTTTAGAGGCCAAACTAATTTTACTGCCAAAATTTGGGGCTCCATCCTATGGTTCCCTGGCTTGCAGAGATATTGTGTCTTCAACCTTTAGTCTTTGAGTGACTTGTCAGATGTCATGGTGAGCCTTGTTGGGACTGATAACTCTTAGGGTAGTTTTTTATTTTCACTTGTTAAATCTCCCAAATTAATGCTACTAAAGGGCCTTTCATAGAACTAAAAAGCTCAATCTAGTATTGCTTTTAACTCTCACATCACATTGTCTTGTACATAGTGGGCATTCAGTAAGCTGTTGAATATGTAATTTTTTGCTAATTGATTCATATAAAATGACACTGTACATTGTTTGCTATTATACATGCTCATTGTAAGTTTATTTAGTTTGTATTTATACTCAATTATTTCAAAGCACTGAAGAAAAGATCTGTAGTTTTTCCTTTAAACTTTAAGAGCAAACACATATTTGGATAGAGCACTGCTGTACTTCTATTCTTAAGTGTCTATTATGGGTTAGGTAACTGACAATTATTTGTTTCACTATTTAAGAAGTATTTTTTAAAAATACCTTGAGAAGAATGCCCAATTATTCTTTATGAGCAGGATAATGTGAAATAACATAATGTGAAATAACAGTTTAGAGATTACATTTTTCAAAGCCAGGAATAAAGTAAACAAAAGCTAAAATGCATTTCCTTAAGTTGGAGATCCTAGTGCTTTTTAGTTGATTCTTTTTGGTTTTAAACACGCCATTTGACATTTCTCTTCAGAGCAATAGCTTATAAGTTAAATACAAGCAAGGTTCTTTTCTTCAGACGCTTTAACAACTACCCACAAATCATGAGATAACTTTCTTCATTTCTTCTTCTCAGGCATGGGTGTGATGACTGTACTAAAACAGGAAATTAGTAATTTCTTTTTGAGGATGGTGGTAGAAAGTTACCCCTGACAAATTAACTCATATGTCTGCTCCCAGGTTTTAGTTTAAATATGTAACTCAGATGATAATATTGCATTGAAAAGTGCTTAAGAACCAATTGGTCCAAAATACTTTCTTCTTACTGAGATTGAGAGTTCTGTTGAATCAGTGACTGGGGAGATGAGAGTGTTAGAAAGAGAGAAGTTGAAGGGATAGCCTGTGATTAACTAACTAGACCAAGTAAGGAGGGAGTCAGAGATGAAGGTTGATGGGATGGGGAGAAAAAAATGTTGCAGAAGCCTTAAGGTTTCTATGGTTTGACAATGGCTGTGATGGCCTTAAAGAAATAAGGGAGCATGTACTTAGTCTTGGATGATGACAATGAAAGTAATGTTGGCGAAGGAAGGTCCCCAGAATTTTACCTGATCTTCTAGTGAATCCTGGCTCTCTGGTAACAGTTCCAGGTAGATCATAGACCTGAGAAAGGTGAAACAAAAATGTCCTAGAAAAAGTGAGCGAAGATTTTTTAAAATAAAACAGAAAGAGTGTTCATCATCAAGGGGTAATGTATTAAAGTTGTTTTCATTGAAAACTCTGGCAGAGAGCAAAATAGCAGACAACAGAGTAGAGAATATTTCCAGTACATATATCCAAATCCTTTTTTGGTCAGTGTTACTTGGACGAACGAGAAGTTACGTGTCGTCATTTACTGAAACACTAAATGTTTTATTCTTTCTATCAGAAATTCATTAACAAACACCATGGCTTTGTATATTTCCAGAATTGTTTGTCTAATCCTCTTAAGGGCATTATACCACTAAGCAGCCCAGCTAAGTGTTTGATTAGTTTTAATTAGAACGATCATTTGTCACACTTTAGAAGCATTTGGCTCTTGGCTATAGAAGTATCAAGGCTGGTCAAAGAAGTATTAATTCTGCCATCTTTTAAGGTTACATTTCAAACTGTTAAAGTTGGTCACAATTGAGTCAGTTTATAATGTTCAACTGTACAAGTCTATTCAATATGCTGGTTAATTAGGTTATGCATCTAATTTTTCCACAATATAATATATGAAAGTCAGGCGATTAGGCTTTCTCTTATTGACCTTTTTAAGGAAATCAGCATCTATTTTTTGTTCTATGTAAGAATTAAAGTTAATAGCTCAGTCATGTCCTACTCTTTGCGATCCCATGAACGGTAGCCCACCATGCTCTTCTATCCATGGAATTCTCCAGGCAAGAGTACTAGAGTGGGTTGCCATTTCCTTCTCCAGGGGATCTTCCTGACCAGGAAGATTAAACACAGGTCTCCTGCATTGCAGGCAGATTCTTTACCCTTTGAGCCACCAGGGAAGCCCATAGTGTTTTCCAATAGGTAGAATGAGACAAAAGAGGATTGAGGATTCTTGTATTCTTATATAGGTTAAAAAGCTATTGCACATTTTGTCAACACAAAGGAATGTAAGAACTCATGGACTGTGTGATATTCAGTGGTCAGAAATTACCAAGTAAGATGTTGCAAAGAGACCGGGTCCAAAGCTGCCTGTGAAAATCATTGTCACGGCTTGACAGTTTTATGGTAGACCAAAGGGACACAAAGAGCATAAAACCATGAGACCACAGTAGTACAGCCTGTATACTTAGTGATGTTGTTGTTTCTCCTCTGTTTTCAAGGTGAGGAAAGAGTTAGAAAATTTGATTCATGTTGAGTCACTCTCAAAAGGATTTAATTTAGTCATCAAAGGCTTTAGTACCTCTTTACCAACCCTCTCTTTTAGGAGTTGGGTTTTTAAATGAGAATATGCTGTAACTCAGGGGTCCCCAACCTACCTCTGGGATCTAATACCTGATGTTCTGAGGTGGAGCTGATGTCATAATAATAAAAATAAAGTGTACAATAAATGTCATGCACTTGAATCATTCTGAAACCATCCTCATCCCCCCACCCTCGGTCCATGGAAAAATTGTCTTCCAAAAAATTGATCCCTGGTGCCGAAAAGGTTGGAGGACCACTGGTCTGACTGGTAGGCTCCTACTTATAAAGGTGGTGCTGCGTAGGTGCCTGTGTGTGTGGGAGTTATACTGAGGTGGTGTATTAGTTGCCTATGGGTGCTATAACAAATCACCACCAACTTCTCAGCTTGAAACAACACGAATTTATTCTGTCATAGTTCTGTAGACCAGCAGTTCGGGCTGAAATCATGGGGTCAGTACTACCACTGCCCCTCCGGAAGCCCCAGGGGAGAATCCATTGCTTATCTCTTCCAGCTTCCAGTCTGCCAGCATTCTCTGATGTTCCTTGGGTTGTGGCCTCATCTCTCCAAATCTGTTTTATCTCTACACTGCTCTTTCTTCTGTGTCTGTCTTTTCTGTTTGTGTCAGAACTCTCTCTGCCTCTCTCTTCTAAGGTTACATTTAATTGCATTTAGGGCCCTCTTGGCACAGTGGTGAAGAATCCACCTGCCAATGCAGGAGACACAAGAGACTCGAGTTTGATCATTGGGTCAAGAAGATCCCTTGGAGAAGGAAAAGGAAGCTCACTCCAGTATTCTTGCCTGGAAAGTTCCATGGACAGAGAAGCCTAGTCCATGGGGTTGCAAAGAGTCGGACATGACTGAGTGACCACCCACACAGATAATCCAGGATAAGCATTTCTTCTTAAGATCTTTAACTTAGTCATATGTTTTATTTATTTATTTTTGCCTTATATATAAGACAGGAGTTTTTCTTTGGCCATATAAGGCAACATTCACAAGTTCTGGGGATTAGGAAGTGAATGTGTCTTCGGGTGGGCATTTTTCAGCTTACCACAGTTGGTTTTTCCAGCTGTGAGTACACCTGCCATCAGGAGATGCCTGTAGAGGCACATTAGTGAACATCTGGATGCCATGAGCATGCAGGGGAAGTCACCTGTAAGAAACCCAGGTATGGTGGGCTGGAGTTACAGCCTCTGGGTGTGTGAGGAGGGAGAGGATGGAGGTGGAGTGAGTATTTTGAAAGGATGTTGAGGAAAGATACCAAATGTTCAGAGACCTTTCTAAAGCCAAGTAGTAAATAGTTTGAGATAGTCATGGCTTTCAGCTAATATTGAGGATATTTTTTTCTTTCATCTATTTGATGATTAACAAGTAATAGAATTATGGAGATTGAGTTTGCAGACTTTGTATATATCAAAGTGATGATTAGCACAATTTTATTAGAGATGAAACATTGTCCAGTGGAATGCTTTCAGTATTATTGCTCATTATTTGGCCTTATCCCTTTTTGTTTTTATCACACTCTTTAAAAAATCTTCAAGCACTTTAAAAATTGTTCTAAGCACTATTAACATGATTAATTAGCTTTATATTTATTGCACTTTATTCCTGTTTGTTTATCTACATTTAAAAATTCATAATAACTGTAGGAGATGAATATGATCTCCTTACAGACTCATCTGTAAAGAAACTAAGACGTTGAGAAGTTAAGTAACTTGCTCGTGGTCATGCAGTTAATAGTGTATTACCAGGATTTGAACTCAGAGTTTATACTCTTGTTTGTCAGGGTTTGGCAGGCTTTTTATTTAGAGTAGAATGGTAATGACTTTAGGCTTTGCAGGCCATGAAGTCTGTTGTAGCCACTCAGCTTTGCTGTTGCAGTAGTAAAACAGCCATAGGTATTAATAACAGGTAAATGAATGAATGTGGTGGTGTTCCAGTAAAATTTGATTCACAAAACTAGGCAGTGGTCAGATTTGGCCCATGTGCCCCAGTTTTCAGTGTTTGCACTGTGCTGTACAAAGTGTTGTTTTTTTGTTTGTTTGTTTATGGTTTTAATTTTGTATTTTCAAATAGCTTTAGACTTACAGAAAAGTTAAATGTACAACAAAGAATTCCTGGTCCTCCTTCATCTGTTTCTCTGATGTCATCCTCTTATATAACTACAGCATGTCTATGAAAATAACCTTGGTATAATACTGTTAACCAGACTCTAGATCTCTTTCCCTCTCCTTCCTCCCACCATTTTTTTCCCTTCCAAAAGATTTAAGATGTACAGTATGAAAAACTGTTAAAACTTTAAATGATAGGATAGTCAAATCTGGTGCTAAAAGGATACAAATTTCTTAATTGTATTGTGCAGATATATATTTTTAGTAAATCAGTCTGCTTTTTGTCACTGACAGCTGTATTAAAGTCTCCCACTGTGCTTCTGGATTTGTCAGTTTCTCCTCCTAGTTCTATCAATTTTTTCTTTATTAATTTAAAAATGACTTTGTTAGGTGTATGTGTGCTTGTGCCAAGTCGCTTCAGTCATGTCTGACTCTTTGCAACCCCATGGACTGTAACCCACCAGGCTTCTCTGTCCATGGAATTCTCCAGGCAAGAATGCTGGAGTGGGTTGCCATTCTTTTCTCCAGGGGATCTTCCCCACCCAGGAATCAAACCCACAACTGCTGCATTGTAAGGTGGGTTCTTTACCACTAGAGCCACCTGGGAAGCCCTGTTAGGTGTACACTATGTCTGATTGTGCTGTCTTTTTGGTGGATGACCCCTTTATCAGTAGTAAATGCTTTAAAAATATCTGTTAATGATTTTGTCTTAAAGTCTGTATTATGTGATATTACTCTAGCTAAGCCATCTTCCTTAACCCAGGCTTTCACTTTCAGCCTTTCTTTATTTAAATTGTCTCTTGTAAAAGGCATAGTGTTAGTTTGGAAGCCTTTATGTATTTGTTTGAATGTTTAATCCCATTTACATTTAAGATGATTAGTGGTATATCTAGGATTAAATCAATTTCTATGTCTTTTTTCATTTTAAGACCGTGAGTTCAGTTCAGTTCAGTCGCTCAGTCGTGTCCGACTCTGTGCGACCCCATGAATCGCAGCACGCCAGGCCTCCCTGTCCATCACCAGCTCCAGGAGTTCACTCACTCATGTCCATCGAGTCAGTGATGCCATCCAGCCATCTCATCCTCTGTCGTCCCCTTCTCCTGCCCCCAATCCCTCCCAGCATCAGAGTCTTTTCCAATGAGTCAACTCTTCACATGAGGTGGCCAAAGTACTGGAGTTTCAGCTTTAGCATCATTCCTTCCAAAGAAATCCCAGGGCTGATCTTCAGAATGGACTGATTGGATCTCCTTGCAGTCCAAAGGACTCTCAAGAGTCTTCTCCGACACTACAGTTCAAAAGCATCAATTCTTCGGCGCTCAGCCTTCTTCACAGTCCAACTCTCACATCCATACATGACCACAGGAAAAACCATAGCCTTGACTAGACGAACCTTTGTTGGCAAAGTAATGTCTCTGCTTTTCAATATGCTATCTAGGTTGAA
>NW_011495022.1:2646215-2669722 GCF_000754665.1 Bison bison bison | reverse complement strand
TTCTAGGTTGGTCATAACTTTCCTACCAAGGAGTAAGCGTCTTTTAATTTCATGGCTGCAGTCACCATCTGCAGTGATTTTGGAGCCCCCAAAAATAAAGTCTGACACTGTTTCCACTGTTTCCCCATCTATTTCCCATGAAGTGATGGGATCGGATGCCATGATCTTTGTTTTCTGAATGTTGAGCTTTAAGACCTTACATATCTGTAAATATTTTTACATTATTCTCATTCTTCATTGATAGCTTGACTGGGCATAAA
Source organism: Bison bison bison (assembly GCF_000754665.1). Taxonomy (NCBI): domain Eukaryota; kingdom Metazoa; phylum Chordata; class Mammalia; order Artiodactyla; family Bovidae; genus Bison; species Bison bison. Next base: position 2,669,462 of record NW_011495022.1, on the reverse strand, counting down.
ATTCTAGGTTGGAAATAATTTTCCTTCGGGATATTTAAGTTGTTATCCCCTAGCTTCCAGTGTCTGTTAAAAAGAGCAAAGTTATTCTAAAACCTCACCTTTTGAATATGATTTCAAATTTGCATTCAGTCTAGTAGTTAATATTTTCTATTTTTAAATCCAGTTTTTTTCTGGGTATATGGTGAGCCAGTTCAGACTGGAAAATTCAGGTTCTTAAGATCTGAAACATCTTCTTTAGTTTTATTGATGATTTTCTCCTCTTTATTCTTTTTTCTGGGATCTTTTTATTTGAGTAATAGACTTCTAGAATTCACTGATTTTTCTTATCTTTTCTCATATTTCTTCATTTTTAATCTTTTTTGCCTGACTTTTTGAAAAGTATCCTTAGCCTTATTTCACAGCCCTTCTTTTGATTTTTTCATGTCTGAATTTCCTTTTTTTTTTTTTTTAAGGATTTCTTGTTTTATGGATGCAGTGTCTTTTCTTACTCCTTTAAGGATATTAATGTTTTCTATTCCCTGTACAGTCTCTGTTTCCTCCATGACGCTTCTCTTCTGTTTGCTTATTTTAGTCTGTCTTTTGTGTTAGAGCTGTTCCTTAGAAGTCTGTGATCCTTGATTGTTTACTTTTCTTTAAGAGTGAGTCACCAGGGACCTGACTGGCAAGCTCCCAGCACTCAAGGGGGCTTCTGAGCTGAGGGTTTTTCGGACAGAGCTAGTTCCATGAGGGGAAGCCCACCCTCACTGCCACAGCAATATCTTTAGGTTTTTTTCAGTCAGTCAGGGAAGATTTCACAAAGAGCAAGCTTCCTCTTGAAGGCTACAGACCTGGCTGCTGTTTTTCTTACCTACTAAGTGACTTAAAAGGCTTTTAAAGACAATGCCTTTTATCTCTTTTGTCCATATTATTGCTGTATATTCTGAAAAAAATAAGACTATATTAAAAATAAAAGTTGTAGGTACATTAAAAGTTTTTTAAGTCAGCAAAGACTTTAAAATTCATCTTCCTCTGCAATTAGGACAGACTAGTACTTTACTATTAGATGATTTAACCAATTTGATGGCTACCTTTTGAATATTTGGCTTCCCTGATAGCTCAGTTGGTAAAGAATCCACCTGCAATGCAGGAGACCCCAGTTCAATTCCTGGATTGGAAAGATCTGCTGGAGAAGGGATAGGCTACCCACTCTAGTATTTTTGGGCTTCCCTTGTGGCTCAGCTGGTAAAGAATCTGCCTGCAATGTGGGAGACCTGGGTTTAATCCCTGGGTTGGGAAGATCCCCTGGAGAAGGGAAAGGCTATCCACTCCAGTATTCTGGCCTGGAGAATTCCATGGACTGTATAGTCCATGGGGTCGCAAAGAGTCGGACACAACTGAGCAACTTTCACTTTTAAATACTTGATGGTTTTTTGGGTTTAGATATCAATTTTGGAAGACCAATATAGACACAATATGCCTTTTGTACATTGGATATGTAAATAACCACTCTCTCCTGGGATGGAACAGAGGCTCAGACAAGGACTGGGGTGAAGACAGAACCAAGCCACCAGGTCTAAATGGGGCGTGACTACATGGATATAATGTCAGGGAAGTCTTGAATCACCTAGAAAATCCTGGGAAGGCCAGGCAGAGAACCTTTCTGTGTACAAATAGAGGAGTAGCTGCATGACTTTTGATATGGTTTCAGAGACTTCGGATAAGTCTGTCCTGAAGGGACAGGGGCTTTCAGTCTTAAGATTAATATCTAACCTTGTCTAGGACTCACCTCTCAGGTTGTCCCTGGCCCGCTTTTCCCCTTAGGGCTCCTGCTAGCACATAGTCGTTCCCAGCACTTGGGCATACTACTGACCACAGCCTCAGTCATTTGGGTAAGGAATCCCTAACCCTCCTGTATCCCTACAGCCCTGCTAGGGCTTGTGTCTTTGTCCTGCCCCACCCTCACTTGCCCTCCGCATCCTCACCTTTGGGCTTTGGTCTGTCAATGGCAGCCACTGGCCCCTACTCCCAACTCCTGTGCTATCTTTACTCTTCTGCCCACATTCCTGGCCTGGAGCCAGATGAGTCCTTTTCCCGATGCTTCGGAAAAGTGGTATCTTTGTCCATTCTGGGACTGCTGCTAAGGAAAGATACGTCCTTGGAATACTAAGTTATGCTTGATGTATTTTCTTTACAAAAGCATTGTTATAAATGGTGGTCAGAAGCTCTAGTTAAACTCTTGGGTTTAACGTATGGCCTGGGCTCCACCATTTATAACAGAACTTTTAAGGAAAAATGTGTTTCAGGTTCATGTCATAGACTTGGCCCCAGTCCCATTGATAAGATGGGGGCTGCCTTGTAACAGCATGCAAAGGAGGAAAAATGTCATCGTCAAATATTCATTAAGTTCCCACTTGAGCACCATGCTGTCGTGACTGCTGGATCTGTGGGCCTCTGCTGGGCCTGTTTTTATAAGCCATAATAAGGTTGCCTTACAAATTGCCCTCTGAACTTCAACGCACTGTATAGCTTTCTCTGACATATCTTGTATTGTATTAATGGGGAGGATTCAGGCAAGAAGTGTTCCTAGTCTGAGAAAGTGCAATTTCAATTTAAATGTGTTTTTTCCTGGAGCCTAAGTTCTTTTAGTCACTGAGCCTGCACTAATTTGTGTGATTCTCTTGGGGCCGGGGCACTCTTCTTACAGCTTTTTAAAATTAGTACTTCCTATTGGTTCAGTATTTTCTTTCAAGTGAAGCACTCTTAGAATTATGTAGCACATAGTGATTTTCAAAAGATTAAAGCAATGTGTTCTAATGTGAGCCTTGTAACTAATTGCCTCAACTAATTATACATAAAGGACCGAGTCATTAGTGTTAATAAGAAGTGACTTCGGAAAGTACAGTTTGACCCAAAGACTGAATAACTATTGCAAATAGTAATCAGTGAGGTGGTATTCATTGTAGAAAACACCTTAGCTGGAAATTATTCATGTCAGTTTAAATTGGGTTTTCCCTAAGTTGTTACCTTTATACTTGGTTACTAGTTCCTTTTCAGTGAAAAATGTGCACCCTTTGGAATGTAAATCTTCTCCATTGCTCCTCTTCAGGCTCTTCCATCCACTTAAAATATCTGTGCTCCCAGCATCCTGTCTTAGGTCTTATTCCCTCCCTATACTCCTTCCCTGTTTGACCTCATCAAATTCTGATTCCATGCTAGCAAGTTCTACATGCATTTATCTGGACCAGGTATCTTCTGGATTCGGGATGCATATATCCACGTGGATATCTTACAAGAATTGCAAACCTGTGTGTGCCCAGAACAGATCTTCTCTCCCAAATCTTCCCTCTCCGCACTCCTCTTGCCCTGGCTGCTCAAGCTGGGAAATGATCCATTGCAACCCCACATCCTGTTGATTTCTTTCAGCCATCTCTCTCCATCCCCATCACCTTGCCCTTGTCCATGCCCTCATTGTCTTTTTCTTTGCAGTAGCGAAAATCTTGTAACCACTCTTCCCAAATCCGGTTTTCCTCCTTTCAATTTATACACAGCTGCTAGAAAAATATTAAAGCGCAGATCTGATCAGGTCAGGATCTGCTTCAAAGTGTGCAGCGATTGTTGTTGATTGCTGTTGTAGTTGTTGAGTCATGTCCAACTCTTTTGCGACCCCATGGACTGTAGCCACCAAGCTCCTCTGTCCATGTGATTTCCCAGGCAAGAATACTGGAGTGGGATGCCTTGCCCTCCTCCAGGGGATCTTCCCTATCCAGAGATTGAACCCTCATCTCCTGTGTTGGCAGGCGGATTCTTTACCACTGAGCCACCTAGGAAGCCAGTGGCTACAGCCTATTGACCTTCTAATCCTAGCTGCAGTGTCATTTCTCAGTGACAGTCCCAAAAGTCCTCCCCAGTTGGTTAGATTCCCCTACTAAATATGCCAACAGCATCTTATTTCCTAGCATTCATCATAATTATAATTAAATGAGCATTTGTATAATTACTATTTTGATGCCTGATTCTCTTACTAGCCTGTAAACTCCCTGAGAGCAGGGACCATGCCTGTCTGGCTCACCATTCACTCCGCAGTGCCTCTCATTACAAATATTTGTTAAATGAATGTATAATGAATATGGCTGGACCGAAGCCATGGCATATGTTATGTGTATTTGTTGGAATATGGGGTATCTGATGTTCTAGGACTCAAACACTTCCCATTCCATCATGAAGCAATACTGTGAAAGCTGATTTAGATCTTGTTAACTGTTCAGCTATTACGTACGCTTTCTCCCTCTATTCTCGAAGTAGTCTGTCTGTATATCTGTCAGGGTTCTATCAGAGAAACAGAACCAGTAGGAGAGAAAAGATTTATTGCAGGAATCAGCCTTCTCACGTGATTGAAGGGGCCACCTAGGCAAGTACATCTGTAAGGCAGGAGATCAGGAAAGGCAGGCTGGAATTCTTGGGCTTAGGGCATATGAACGCTGCTGTTCACAGGCAGAATTTCTTCTTCAGGGAAGCCCCAGCTCCAGCCTTCAGGTCTTCCAAGTGACTGGAGCAGGGCCACCTAGATTATTTAGGATTATCCCCCATACTTAAAAGTCAGCCGATTATGGACTTCAATTGCACTTACAAAATATCTTCATAGTAATACCTAGATTGGATTGAATAACTGGCAACTGTAGCCTGAAGCCAACTTGATACATCAAGCTGACTCTCAAAGAAAACTTCAATACAAAGCACCAGTTTAAAAACATAACTAATTGAAAAAAACCCAAACAAACCAAACTTGGCACTTCCGGGATAGAGAATGGTAATTAAATATTTATTCACTGGGCTTCTTACTATGTAATTAATGCCTGTTTTAAAGAGATTTTTACCTGTTCTGCTTATTCCAAATGACCTCATTATTCTGCTATCCAAAACAAATTTGTTTTACTTTGTGTGAATCAATAATAAAATTCTAGGAAAATTGGCTGTTTGTGTGCAGTGCTTCTAGCAAGTGGTTGACAGGTACCGACTGTCTCCGGTACCTTTTTATTTATTAACACAGACAATATTACTGAGTACAGAGCTGGGCAGTGGAGATACAAGAAGAGGCAGAATACCATCCTGTATTTGGAGGCCTTCTTGAGACAAATAGGTAATCAAATAATTGCAGGCCTGGAGTTCAGTGAGGTTGCAGCATGGAAGGCTAGGGAGACGTGGTTTGGTGCCACGCGCCAATCATGGGGATCCTGCCTTATTCGACTGGATCCTCCCAGTTGAGGAGGGGCATGTTCATATTAGTTAGGAAGAGGAGCGTGGTGTGGAGGATAAGGTGAGGGAAGGAGAGAATGTTGAGGGCAGGAGCCTGAACTAGAAGCTAGATTGTAGCACTAGCAGAGTTTTATCAGCTGAGGGAGGGAGAGAGAAGATTTGAAGATGACTTTGTGGTTTATCGGTCAAAAGATGGGGTATCTGATAAGATTAGGTAGATGGAGGTAGATGGTACCAGAGGAGGAATGGATGTTTATTTCTGGGGTGGGTAAAAAGACAAACGTTAAGAGTTGCCACTAAGTGAAGTGAAGTGAAGTCGCTCTGTCGTGTCCAACTCTTTGCGACTCTGTGGACTGTAGCTCACCAGGCTCCTCCGTCCATGGGATTCTCCAGGCAAGAATACTGGAGTGGGTTGCCATTTCCTTCTCCAAGTTAGTTGCCACTAACTGAGCATCTGTACTCAGTCTGGTGAGTTATACCCATTATCTCATGTTGTTTGAGATGCCAGTGTGACCTGTAGCCAGTGTGAGATCACTAAGGAGTGTCCTGAACCAAGGGATATACTTGAGGAAGATGCTTGGTGCTGAAAATTCTTTTTTACGGCCTGTTTTTTTTAAAGGCTAATATAGGCACTCCCTTTTGAAAGCTATCTGACAGTTGATTCTAAGAGGAGATCTGTTTATAATTAAAGATGAATGTCAACTAGGAGATTACTGGAAAAGAAAAAAAAAAACAACTAGGATTTGTGAATGATTTCTGTGTTGTCTTACCACTCCCAAAGCACACTGAAAAAGAAGAGGTTTTTTGGGCACTGAACATACCTCTGGGTACACAAAATTGTATTCACTGAATCTGCTTTCCAAAAACATAAGCGCAAGGGGCTCTCACAGATCAGATCTGGAAAAACTGGAAAATTTATTTATTTGTTAAATAAATAATGTAGTAATGTATTATAAAGCATGAACTGAAATAAGATTTAATGAATCTATGTTGATCAATAAATGAATGGGAATGGGGGAGAATAAGTTCTAACAGGAGAATGCCCACCAAAAAATGTAGGGTAAAAAATAGGAAAGTCATCATTTGGCAAACAACACAATGATGATTGATAAAGCCAGGAGTTGTCTGTGTGTGGGTAGAGATTTGATGAACAGTGGATACTGGCATAGTCTCAGTATTTTCCACAAAATACTCATTAATTACAAAGAGGGAAATGGAGACTAGATGCAAGGTCTGGCAGACACAAACTTGTGCAGGTGATCAAGGTTAACACCATCGATGATGGGATGATCTGACATCCTTTGCCTCCTGATGTGATGCGCTGAGAACAGCATGGCATCATTTTAAGGTTTTTTTTTGCCAGGAATACAAAGCCCGAATCCATGTTCACCTTGAATCTTCACAATATTTTGGAGCAGATGTTTTTAATCCTCGTATTATAAAATAGAAAATTGAAGTGCAGATGTTGAACAGTTTACCCAAAACCAAAAATGGTAAGTGGCAAAGCCCAGTTTCAAAATCCAAGGTAAATTTATAAACTTGCGGTGCCTCAGTCCTGCTGTAAAGCCCATGGGGGTTGTTAGTTCCATGACAGTTGGGTTCTGCAGATAGTACCTTACAGTCCAAGGGTGACGTTTAGAGGAGTATCACTAAGGAGCCACAGATAGCGAATCTTATGTTGCTTATAACACTAGTGGTGAGGGGAGGGAAAGCTGAATTTTATGTCAGCATCTGAATGGCTGGTTCTTAGCGAGTAATTATTTATGATCAGCGCGTGTTGCTGCTGAAAGCCATCCCGTCAGACCCCTTTCCAGCAAGAGTCTCCTGAAACAGGAACTGATTATGCAGTATTAAATCTGAGACCCATTTCATATTCAGAGGTTCCAGTGGTAAACCTCATATGTCAGGAGCAATTAGTGACCTTGTGACATGGCCTTTTCAATATGCTGAACTGTGGCCAATAAATCCTAGCAGGATGGATGGAATTAAATAACTACCTCCACCATCACCCTAGTGCATCAGAGCAGTGCCTTTTCAAGGCCACAAATGCAGGACATTCTCCTAACTAGTGTCACGAAGATTCCAAAAATGTGAGAATATAGTTAATTCTGAAAGTTTTCAGATTTTGAATGCTTAGAAAAGGGGACAGAGATCTTGGACAGAGGATGAAGTCGTGCAGTATGGTCTGCAAGCAGATCACGGGGGCACTACTCCTATGCACCTTCAATGGAATGCCCACTGTGTGCTGAGGAAATCTGGGAATACACAGAATCAGAAGCCATAATGTGACAACAGGCTTGGCCAGGACTTAAGAACTAAGTTCTGTTGTGCTAATTGACTATCTCAGATTAATGGGAAGTATGTAAGTTGGAAAATGAGTCAACTTCTAACTGGAATTTGATATCTGTTTCTAAAATACATTTCATATTCTTATTTTATAGAGAAAAGAAATGAAACCATATTTTTAGAAGTAAAATGTGATGTCGCAGAAGCATCATCAGTTGAGTTGCATACACAGACGGACTGTCTCTTGTAGTTCGGCTTCTGTTGCTGACATCAGGATTGTCTCCTGAAATGGGATTTTCCTGTCGATTTTGGATTTTTTGCATGTTGCCTAGACACTCCATGGGAAAATGCAGTTACAGGAAGTTGCTAGTGTGCGGCTGAGCAGTGAAAGCATCTGAAAAGATTGCTCTTGTGGGATCACTGGATTGTGTCCATTAAGCCAGGTTCTTGCCCCCAGAATGCTGGTTCTGTTATGGGCTTAGCTCAGAGGTAATTGACTCTTGAGCCCCCTGAGGCAAGTCAAGGACTCCCTGTGGTAAAGAACCTCTTTGTCTCCCCTGCATTCTGGGGCTTGGTTGTTTCTACTAGACTATTCACATCGACTGTAAATTCTAACCACCATAAAACAAGCCTCTGGAAGTCCCACTTGTGCACAGCCAAGAGATTGCCACTTATCAAATGCCTAAAAATCAAGAGAAAAAAGAAAAGAAGAGGAAATATAAACCTGAACAAAAATAAAAATAAAGAACTTGAGCAGCATTGGTGAAATTTAGGTGGGCCTGGGGTATTGCCAGCTATTTTAGTATTGGGTAGAAGCATCACTCGGAAATACCTAATAAGCACACCTAATAAGCTTATTATAAGCATATTAGGTGCTACTTGAAGGAACTGCATTGTAAAGTGAATACATAACCTCTTAATAAGTGAGTCTGTCATTATTGAATGAACCTGACGGAAGGCACCCTGCGTGGGTAGATGAGGCTGTGAGCATGCTGTTTTGGAAAAGTAAGTTCTAAGATTATGTAGTCCTAAACCTATTTGTTGGTTATGCACAGAAGTGTGTGTTTGTGTTATGAAATTTTCACCAGGTAATGAACTTCTAAACAGTCCCACAATGACAATAGCTGATCTTTAGTTTAAGGATAAAAGTGAACGCTGTTCGTCAGTCAAGTGCAATGTATTCTTACAGAGATGTGGGTTGAGTTTTCAAAGATGTGGGTTTGATTAGTGAATGATGCTCACAGGATAATTGATGCAGTCAACCAGTCATGTTTTGTGGGGTAGAAGAGAGCTGGTTTCACAACTGGGGATATATGAAGTACCAAGCTTGAGATACTTTTACTTGGCAGAACAGGTAAAAATGAATGATTTTGCTTTCCTGGGCTCAGACCTGTCTTGTCCAGTGACCTCTCACGGGCACAGCATTTAGACTGTCCGCATTAGAGTAAACCACCATGGGGCCCTGTGTGTGAAAAATCCTCTTATTAGATCCCACTCTCAGATCCCATGTTCTCTGTAGGTGTTGGCTTTTTTTTCTGTTTTTTTTTTTCTATGGTGTACATTGAATCGGAGGGGAAAGAGGCAAGATATCTACTGAGGAAATCACCCTCTTGGAGCCTATAATGAGTGATGGTTTGTAGCATGTTCCCCACGAAGTTCTGATTCTGTGATTATGTCAGGGAGCAACCCTAAGCTGCAGCTTTATCAGATACTATCTTGACTTCTAGGAATTGATGCTGGTGATGTCATTTTAATCTCTTGTCCATCCATTTACCTAAAATCCATAGATGTCTAAGGATCTTCTATATTCTAATTTGTAGAGACTCACACATTACAAAGAGATTTAATAATCTTGGCCTAAAGCAAGTTTGCTGAAAAAAAAAAAATCTTGATATGCTTGTAAGGTAATTACAATTCATTTTGATATTTTAAAACTAAATGTTATGGGAGGTAGTATTTTTCATGCCAGAAAAATAATTTAAGATAGACTCTCCCCCAAGAAATAAAAATCACTCATAATCCCACTGTCCAAACTTGGCGTTAAATACTCAGATAACATTTGATGTTTAAATACCCATATTTTCTTCCCTAAGATTTATATTCCTATATTATTTATTTATTTAAAAAAATAGACACATGGTACTTTGTAAACCCTTTCCTTACCCCTTGCTCCAACCAGAGAAAATATTTGAACTGCTGTTCCATACTGGTGACTGTATTTACATCATCACTTAGAATGGCTGTGAAGATTTGCTGGATGTAGGTTGTGTCCTGATTTTTTGCTGTTATAAGCAATCCCATGATGAACATCTTTGTATACATGATTGGGTGCTTGCTTGATTATATACTGAAGATAAACTCTTAAATACAGAATTTATTAGATCAAAGCAGAGCCTACATTGAAGGCTTAGGAGACTTGTTACTAGATGACTTTCCTAAAAGTTTATTCTGCTTCATTAGTAATCTGTCATGTGAAAAGTGGTTTCTTATTGTTTTAAATTTCATCTTTGTTTTTCAAGCTGAGTGTTTCTCAGTATTGTATTGGCCATTTGAATTTTGTGGTCAATTGACTAGTTTGCTTTATCCATTTTCTATAGGAGTATTCCTGTTTTTGGCTTATTATTTTGAGAGCACTTCACATATTAGGGATATGGATTTCTTCTCTGCATTCGCTCCACTTGATTGGAATTTTGATTGTGATTTAGTCAAATGTAACATTAATTTGGTGGATATGAGCATGTTTTTCAATGTTGTGTCTTGGTATTTGAGAATAATGTTTTAAATACTTCTGATCTCAGGAAATTATAAAAAGTAAAAGGTACAGAGTTACTTTTTTCAGACCCTTCTATTTATTGCCTTGCCTCGGGGTAGAACTGTTCCTAAATCATTTGAGAAAACCCAAGTAGCTAAAGTGTTTTCACCAGCTAAGTGATCGAATTCCATCTGGTTGGTTTTTTAAGTGTTCATTTTGATGATTTTAGCACACTCACCTATTGTTCCTTCTCTAAGCTAGTATCTTTGGCTCTCTGAAATAGTCTGTTCGTATGGGTCCTCATGGCTTTGGGAGTCTGACAGTTTTATGATTATGCAAATGTTATTGAGATCATCTTGATGGATGCTCTTGGCTGACTGCACAGAGACTGCGCCTTTAAGTGTCACGGGGTTGGCTAGTATGACCTTCACATCAGGCTGTGTAAAACACTCTTGCCAGGCATCCTAGGACAATTTGGAGCCGTTGCCTGGGCAACCTCACTTGCTTCTAATCGAATGCCCCAAGTCCCAGTGGGAATGCTACCACTGAAGGGAGGAAACGAGCGGAAGTATTAATACATTTGTCTGTTTTAGGACATTCCACTAATGTTGGGGGAAGTGAGCTTATGCCATGATCTCACATGAACTCAGGGGAGGGAGAGAAGGAAGAAAAGAAAAGAGAATTGAGAGAGCAGGGACAGAAAGAGAGGCTGGAAGAAGAAGCATGCATAGAAGTCAGTGACAGAAATCAAGATAATAAATATCAGCAAATGGTTCATGCATAAGAAAACAGTATAGCCCAGATTGAGCAGAAAGGAATTGAGAATGAAGACCAGAAAGTTACTCTTAGGGGAAAAAATACATGGTCCATAAATGAATATCTGGGGAGAAAAAAGAATAGTGGAGACTTCTGGGAAGTATATAATAAAAATGTTTTTTCACTGAAACAGACTTGCCTATATGATGTAATTGGTCAACTCTGCTTTAGGAACTAATATTGTTTTCTTTCCAGTACTCTCCATTGTACCTTGAATAAATCATGAGTGATTTTTCTGGAATCAAAATGATGCTGCTCAAAATGATAGGGCACAGTTTTACTCACTGCTTTCATGAATCAGAACCATCACAGACTTGAAACTAGTTTAGTTAAAGCAGGTTTTAAAAAAACAAAACACATGCACAGTATACCTGGATGGTTATTATGACGGGTGGTGGTGTTTTAGCTGCTTGGATAAGCGGAATGCAGGCTCAGGCAAACAGGCATTGTGTGGTCCTGGGGAGAAAGCCTAGACGGGGATACCAGTGAGTTGACCGTTCTCTACTCTCAGAATTCTCAGTCAGGTGCTTAATTCATCCTATTAAAAAAGTCCATGACTCATTCTTGAAATATCCAGAACTGCTCTTAAGAGCCCCCTTTTTGCAGATGTCAAACCAGGTGCAGGAGAGATGCAAATTTTACTCCAGCTGAAGCTAGCATATCCAGCACTTGATAAAATGTGCTGTCCGAGGCATACCTTCAGTCAGTGTTGAACAGGGACAGTATTTCAGGCCCTTGGTAAACAGAAGTTTTACTCAGATATTTTCAAGATTGAATTTTGTAGTTGCAGATGAGGACAGGGTCCAGAGAACCCCCAGGTTCCCTGGAGCCAGTAACAGTGGAAACCATGGCCATCTCTAGGTCAGAAGGAACAAGGGAGAAAGCAGTGTCTCTGGGACCCAGTGAGTGAAAGCTCTGGCCATGAAACTGTAGGTGTGCAACAGCACAGCCAGGACAGAAACAGGCAGGGAGACGGGGGTGAAGGTAAATACCTTGACTCCCCTTTCCTCTCCTCTCTCATCTGCTCTGATCTACTGGTATTTTTGTAGCCAAATTCATCTGGAAGGTAGTGGTAAGGGATCTTGGGTGACACAGTCTTTGTGTGTGTGTGTGTGCCAAGTCACTTCAGTCATGTCCAATTCTTTTGCGATCCTATGGACTGTAGCCCACCAAGCTCCTCTGTCCATGGGATTTTCCAGGCAAGAAAGAGTGGACTGCCATGCCCTGTTTCAGAGGATCTTCCCAGTCCAGGGATTGAACCCATGTCTCCTGCAGCTCCTGCACTGCAGATGGATTCCTTACCACTGAGCCACCAGGAAAGCTGTGATGCAGTCTGTAGAGGTTAGCTTCCTGGAACACAGAGAAGAGCAAGAAAAGACTGGATAATGGAAGAGTGGGGGAGTGGAGAATAACTAGCACAGTGTACAAATCTCTGTTCTCTAAGGCTAGCCTTTACCCTTTGAGAGCATAAGCATTTGGAAGAGAAGTTATTTATAAAGGATGCCAATTATAGGAGCTGGACAGTGGGAAAGGAGCACCAGTCAGTCTTAGATTTTCCCCAGTTAACTCCTCCCTTGTTGGTGCTGCGTGGAGTCTAGTGCATATTCTGCAGTTGCTGCTATTTCTTTAGGTGTGTCTTTCCCCCTCTAGACTTCAAATCCTACAGATTATGAACTTCCTTTTATTTGTCTTTGTCTCCGCAGCATCTAGCCAGGTGCTTGGCATTTGTAGACGTATATATGTAAAAGAAATTCTTGCACATATATACAGAAATATTTATGGTGGCACAGTACACAATATTAAAACCTGGGAAAACCCCAGTCTCTGGACAAGAGAGTAGATGAGTAAACTGTATTATATTTTCCCCATGGGAGACATGCCATAATCAAATAAAGTATAATGAAAGGGTTGCAGCATAGATGTTTTAATAATATAAGATGAAAAATTCTAAAAATATTACATATATTGCCTTTCCTATAAATTTAAAAGCAACTAAAATCATAACCATAGTTTTTAGGAATACATGTAGATGAGATGATAATACATAGAAAGGAAAGCAGTAGAATCTTGAGTATAGGATTCAGGCTGGTTGTTAATCTCAGGAGGCTGAGACTGGGAGGGCTATTGAGTAGTATTAGTAAGTTATTGTTACAGTCTAATTTTTGATTCGGGTGGTGGGTTCGTGGTTCCATATTACAACATTAGATATGAAGGATGAGTGAATGAGGGAAGCCTGTGTGGTCCAGAGATATGAAAGTGTTCCATATCAATATCGTGATCAATCCTATTCTGTGCAGTTGAGGTTGAATTAAAAGAGGAAAAAAGGATTAAATGAGTGGAAAGGGGATAGTAGCATAGTACATTTGTCACCAGGACTTTGGAAATTGTATATTTTGCATAGGAGGATAACAGGGTTCAGGCTAAATAGCTACTGCAAACAAAACTAACTGCTCATACAAGACAGAATATCTGTCTCCCACTTTCTCTTTCTCATTCACATACTAATCTAGATCATTGCCATTCAGTAAAAATGCAGTGTGAGCCATGTATGTAACAATATTAAATTTCCTAGTAGCTATGTTGAAAAAGAAATAAGTGAAATTGGTTTCATAAATATATTTTACTTAATGTAATAAAAATATTATTCCAGTATATAATCAGTATAAGATTTATTAATGAAATAGTTTAAATTTTCATCTTAATAAGTGTTCAAAGTCTTATATATATTTTATCCTTGTAACACATATCAACTCAGACACTAAATTTTCATTAGAAGTACTTGATCAGTGTTTAGAGTTCATAAAATATATAGGTGAAAAAAGTAGTTTCACATACCCAAGATATTCTAAACATAGTTAAAAGTTTTCCATTAACTGAACCAAATATTGGTACTTAGGTAATTAAAATTAAATACTATTAAAGATTCAGTTCCTCAGTCTCACTAACCACCTTTCAAGTGCTCAGTAACCACATGTGGCTAGTGGCCACCCTAACAAAAGAGCAGTTCTAGTTCGTTCGTTAGCACGATGTCCTCCCCTAGATAGACCAGCAGCCTTAATATCACCTCAGGACTTTTTACAAATGCAAATTGTGAATCTGAACTTGGAGATGGGCCCAACACTCAGACTGTAAAGAATCTGCCTGCAGTGCAGGAGACCTGGGTTCAATCCCTGGGTTGGGAAGATCCTCTGGAAAAGGGAATTGCTACCCACTCTGGTATTCTTGCCTGGAGAATTCCATGAACAGAGGAGCCTGGCGTGCTATAGTCACAAAGTGTGGGACAGGACTGAATATCTAACACTTCCAACACTCTGGGCTTAACAAGTCATGCAGGTAATTGTGATGTACACTGAAATTTGAAAACCACTGGTATACAAGCCGTTTAGAGACCAACGCTTTATACCTTCTTGTTCTCCAAATCACTTAGTATTAACTTCATCTACAGAGTAGAAACTAGCTGATTAGGGCCTCTTTTGCACCCTGCCTGTAGCAAGGTTGGGAGCTGGGGAGAGAAACTAGAGTGGGCAAGCAATTTCTTTTTTTAAAGGCCTAATTGCACACATCCTTCTGCTCAGATGCCATTGAGTAGAGAGAGCTGAGATGCCATGTCTAGCTGAAAGGGAGGCTGGGAATTGTAGACAGGCTGGCTGCTACTGTGAGGAGATTTGTGGAGCTGGAGCGGTAGAGGGAGTTCTGTTTCTGTAAGAAAGAAGGGGAGAATGGACACTGAAGGAGGTTTGAAATCTCATAGCAGATGGGTACAGTTTGATTTTGCATCCTAGGACTTAGTCTTGGTTTTATTACTTCATTGGCATATTGGGTGGATTCCTTGGAAAAGTCAAATAGATGAAATATGGAAGCATACAGTGCCTTGGGAAGTATTAAAGGTGCTATGGAACTGACTGATGTAGGTCAGACAGAGAAGGAGAAGTAGTGTATGATATCCCTTATAAATGGAATCTAAAAAGAAATGATTGGAAAAGGAAATGGCAACCCACTCCAGTGTTCTTGCCTGGAGAACCCCATGGACAGATGAGCCTGGCAGGCCATGGTCCATAGGGTTGCAGAGAGTTAGACATAACTGAAGCGACCAGGCACTCATGCACAAAAAGAAATGATACAAACAAACTTACTTACAAAATGCAAGGAGAGTCAGAGACTTAGAGTATGAACTTATGGTGGCCTGGACATATTGCCATATATGACCCAGCAATCCCACTGCTGGGCATACACACCGAGGAAACCAGAATTGAAAGAGACATGTGTACCCCAATGTTCATCACAGCACTGTTCATAATAGCCAGGACATAGAAGCAACCTAGATGTCCATCAGCAGATGAATGGATAAGAAAGCTGTGGTACATATACACAATGGAGTATTACTCAGCCATTAAAAAGAATACATTTGAATCAGTTCTAATGAGGTGGATGAAACTGGAGCCTATTATACAGAATGAAGTAAGCCAGAAAGAAAAACACCAATACAGTATACTAACGCATATATATGGAATTTAGAAAGATGGTAACAATAACCCTACATGTGAGACAGCAAAAGAGACACAGATGTGTAGAACAGTCTTTTGGACTCTGTGGGAGAGGGAGGGGGGGGATGATTTGGGAGAATGGCATTGAAACATGTATAATATCATATAAGAAACGAATCACCAGTCCAGGTTCGATACATGATACTGGATGCTTGGGGCTGGTGCACTGAGATGACCCAGAGGGATGGTACGGGGAGGGAGGTGGGAGGAGGGTTCAGGATGGGGAACACGTGTACACCCATGGTGGATTCATGTTGATATATGGCAAAACCAATACAATATTGTAAAGTAATTAGCCTCCAATTAAAATAAATATATATTTTTTAAAAAATGGATAACCAACAAGGACCTACTATACGTAGCACATGGAATTCTGCTCAATGTTATGTGGCAGCCTGGATGGGAGGAGAATTTGAAGGAGAATGTATACATGTATATCTATGGCTGAGTCTCTTTGCAGTTCACTTGAAACTGTCACAACATCGTTTGTTAATCGACTATGCGCTGTGCTGTGCTCAGTCGCTCAGTCACGTCCTACTCTTCATGACCCCATGGACTGTAAGCCCACCAGGCTCCTCTCTCCATGGGGATTCTCCAGGCAAGAATACTGGAGTGAGTTGCCATGCCCTCCTCCAGAGGATCTTCCTGATCTAGGGCTCGAACCCAGGTCTTCCACATTGCAGTCAGATTCTTTAACATCTGCACCACCAGGGAAGCCCAAGAAGACTGGAATGGGTAGCCTATCCCTCCTCCAGGGGATCTTCCTGACCCAGGAATTGAACCGGGGTCTCCTGCAATGCAGGAGCTATCAGGGAAGCCCCTAATCAGCTATACCCCAATACAAATTAAAAAAATTTTTTTAAAAATAAAGTGGCTATGAAATATGTGTAAACTTGAAAGATGCCAGAGAGCATATGAGTCACTAAGATTATCCTTGACCATCCTCCTTTGAAGCGGAAAAGGCTTGATGTGGCACACTGGTGGAAGGAAAAACTTACCCTTAGGTATGATTGTTCAAAGAATGAATATATAACTGTCCCAATTGCATCCTGTAGAGATAATTGCCATTAACACTTTGGAGTGTCCACTAGCTGGACTATAAAGATTTTTAATGGAATTATACTTTCTTGCTCTTTTGTAATCTGCCTTTCCCATCTAACTCATACCACGAGTACATTTTGTACCGATAATATAGATCTGCATTGTTGAAGACTACATAGCATCCTGTAAGTTAATCATTTCCTATTGTGGGGATATTTCCATTGCTTGTACTTTCTGTTTTATAATTAGCACCACAGTGAATATCTGTGTGCATTTCCACCTACAGCAGTTCATCCATCCGTGGTCCTTCCCCACCTCCTCACCATCTATAACATCCTGTTAAATCTCTGTAAATTGAATAAGCATATTTAATAAATTTAAACAAATAAGAGGTTATTCTTTGTTCAAATTTACACATCTTTGACATTCATTTTAGAGTTTCTCAAACTGTGCTCCCATCGCCTGTGAACTGGACACTGGTGTTCTGGGGTTCAGAGCCTTAAACTGGGTAAAACAATAGTTAACTGTTCTCACTTCACAGACAGAATAAATCACAGCACAGCTTTCCTGTATTTGAAGTTTTTCCTGTATGTTTTCCTTAAATGTTTACCATGTTGTGCTGTTTGCCTGTTCTCGAGTCTACCCTAAGATAACTTGGTATCACATAAAGATGTATATTGCCTTTAGATTTATTTTATCGTTACTTTATGGTGCTTTCTCACGAGTATCTTCACTTCAAAGAGATAAGCTGGGAAACCTCTAATCCAAGAGGCATAGGGCACTGTGGCTAAGGGCAGGGGAAGGCTCCAGATTCCAAGCACTTGTATTTGAGTCCTAGCTTTCCCCTCCCAGCTGTATGATCTTGGAAAAGTTGTTGAATCTATCAGAGCCTCAGTTTCCTCAGATGTAAAATGGGACATAGTATTTATGTTATAAGGTGGTTGTGATGGTTAAATATGAAGATTAGTAGTACCCTTGTCACAGCTCAGTAAGCAATTACTAGCTACTAATTTTATTTTCTCATAGAGAAGGAAACTGAGTTACCTAGCTCATTACTCTCAGAGTTTAAATAACATATTACGTTTGCTTTTTGTTTCTATTGTCTTAAATCACATGGGGACATTGTTCTTTATTTCCAGAACGCTGAGTTTCTGCTCAGCCCAATACTTTTTTCTGGATTAACAGCTTCAGACTGGTCTTTCAAAAATCGCCCAGCAACACCCCTATTTAGAACCTTTCCGTTCAATGTAGTGGAAGCAGGGCATGCCTCTATGCCCCAGGTCTTCTTGTTCAGCTGCTGTGAGAAGGTTCACAGTGACTCAGCACTCCTGATTTTTTTTAACTATCAGATAATTTTTAATTGCAACTAACATGGGATAACAAATCATTATATAAGAAAGATTTCCTAATGACTTGACTAGAAACTGTCATGGTATACTGCCTGGGATGTATTCATTTTCATAACATTAGGAATTGTAAATGATTATTTTTCACATTTTATAATTTTTCAGGCAACCTAAAATAGCTGATTCAAGAAACTGGTTTAATAGTCCGAGTGTAAAAATAACAAGACTTACTTCTTCAATCTTTAAGTTTGGAATCAGGGTCTTCCCTTTAAGAAAAATAGTTGAGAAAATACTCAAAAAAAAAAAATCCTTGAATTAGCTTTAGAAGTGAAATACACCATAGAAGTGAAATTTAGAAATCAGATAACAACCACTTCCATTGAATTTCTAATTCTTGTAAAATGGCCTTGCTCTCTGAAAGTTTATGGCCATTTCCACATGGCACTAGTGGTAAAGAACCTGCCTAGCAATGCAAGACATGAAGAGACCTGGGTTCGATCCCTAGGTTGGGAAGAGCCTCTGGAGGAGGACATGGCAACCCCTCCAGTATTCTTGCCTGCAGAATTCCCATGGACAGAGGAGCCTGAGGGACTATGGTCCATAGTGTCACAAAGAGTCGGATACAACTGAAGTGACTTCGCACACACACATGAAAATAACAAGACATACTTCTTTTGAAATTAGGGCTTCCCCTTTAAGAAAAATAAAGAGAAAACACTCAGAAGGAATCCTAGATTTGGCTTCAAGGATTCCTGTAAAATGGCCTTGCTCTCTGAAAGTTTGTAGCCATTCCCATCTGTTTTGTTTGGCCTTATTTTATCATGGCTGCTTCCTCTGAATTGGTCAAGGCTTCTCAGTGGGGTGTGAGTTTCAGTGTTAATCCATCTACAGTAACTGGAATTACTGTGGACATTATTGTATACTCTAGTTGGTTGTTAGAATGTTTGGTGTCAAATTAAAAACTTTATCAGAAGCCCGAGCTCCTAATTTCTCTGACATTTTCAGAGCAGACCTGGGGTATCCCTGATCTGGGAATGTAAGGTGGTGATGATGTGGTGGGGGCAGTGGCAGCTGGATATTCAGTAGTTATAGCATGAGTTCTAACATCACAGGAGCTCTGGCCATGGACTAGCTAGTAAATCTCTCTCTTTACCCATCTTTCATAACAGTACCTACCTCATGGGTTGTATATATTAAGAAAGATGATCCACTTATGATGAGATTATTAGCACAGTATCTGGCACCATAGTAATTCCCTTATGATTGCTATTAATTAAGTAGTAGTATTATTCACAATAATTGAGCCACTGAAAATACTCATGCTGGCATACTATTTTATATATTGAGGCAATTCCTTAGTGCCAGTCTTCTTTTCCCTATAACTCTATTAAGCTTTTGAATAATACTAGTCATAAAGCCTTAAAAACTAATATTTGTTCAGTATTACATTAATAGGAGAAAATGAAAATATTTTCATAACAGTTCTTAATGTTAACTACTGCATATGTTTGAAGTCATATAATTTACTCAGTTTCTATGGTGTATGTCATAATATGACTTCAGAAAGTGAAATGGTAATAATAATGACCACAGCAATAAACATCTGAATTAATATGAAGAGAATCCCTATGCCATTCAGGTTAACATTGTTGAAGATTTCATAAGTTGTGAGTTGTCAAGCTTTGCTGGATGATAACTCTTTAAAATAAATACTATTTCAGGTTGTAGTATAACTCACCAGCATGTTATCAGTTGTGATAGCTAGAAAGACAGGTAGTCATTTAAAAATTTTTTTTGTTTTGAGATAATTATAGATTTACAGGAAGTTGCCTAAAAATGTACAGGGAGGCCCTGTGTATCTGTCTCTCAGGTTTCCTTAGGGACCATCTTACATCAGTATAGTATAAAGCAAAACCAGGAAGTGACATTGATGGCAATCCACAGAGTTTATTCATATATGCAAATATTAATAATTTTCCAGTCTATAACTTGTCTTTTCATCCTCTTCAAGGGGTCTTTTATAGAGCAAACATTTTTCATTTTGGTAATGTTCAATTTATCAGTTTTTCCTTTTTATAATATAGGGTCAGGTTTCTCAAAAGGTGATCTGCACGTCACCTGCCTTGGAATCATCTGAAGTACTTGTCACAAAGCCCATCTGCTTGGGCCTCACCCCAAATACTCTGAATCAGATTCTCAGGAATGGAGTCTGGTAGTCTGTTTAATTTAAGAAGCTCCTTTCTCAAAAGGTGATCTGCACGTCAGTCACCTGCTTTGGGATCATCTTAAGGACTTGTCACAAAGCCCATTTGCTTGGGCCCCACCCCAAATACTCTGAATCAGATTCTCAGGAATGGAGTCTGGTAGTCTGTTTAATTTAAGAAGCTCCTTTCTCAAAAGGTGATCTGCACGTCAGTCACCTGCTTTGGGATCATCTTAAGGACTTGTCACAAAGCCCATTTGCTTGGGCCCCACCCCAAATACTCTGAATCAGATTCTCAGGAATGGAGTCTGGTAGTCTGTTTAATTTAAGAAGCTCCTTTCTCAAAAGGTGATCTGCACGTCAGTCACCTGCTTTGGGATCATCTTAAGGACTTGTCACAAAGCCCATTTGCTTGGGCCCCACCCCAAATACTCTGAATCAGATTCTCAGGAATGGAGTCTGGTAGTCTGTTTAATTTAAGAAGCTCCTTAAAACCTGAGAACCACTGATTCAGAGTTTGGCCTTGGGTTTTTTCCTTTTTGCTCTACCTTGTCTATAGGTTGTCCATTACCTCTTATATTGTCAGATACGTGTGGATAACTTCTGCACAACCTCTCTAATGAGCTCCAGAATTGCTGCCTTGCTGGATACTCTCTGCTACTGTACACAGAAAGTCTTTAATAAATATATTATTGGATAGATGGGCTGCTGTGAGTAAGATGTAGTAGAATAAAAACCATCCTAGGAAATGGCAGTCTACTCCAGTATTCTTGCCTGGAAAATTCCAGGGACAGAGGAGCCTGGTAGGCTACAGTTCATGACGTCACAAAGAGTCAGACATGACTGAGCACATTATAATTTTATAATTATTATTTATAGATTGTCTGTCAAAAAGCCTAGGCACTGGTCTTGGTGTTTAAAATTACTTAATTATATAATATTTGGGGGGGGAAGTTTAGTTATAGAAATCTATAAATGGATATTTTTTTATACACACACACACACACACACATATGTATATAGTCTTGGGGATATCTGCCTAACAGAAGCAAAAGATATTAAGAAGAGGTGGCAAGAATACATGGAAGAACTAAACAAAAAATATCTTAATGACCCAGATAACCACGATGGTGTGATCATTCACCTAGAGCCAGACATCCTGGAATGTGAGGTCAAGTGGGCCTTAGGAAGCATCATTATGAACAAAGCTAGTGGAGGTGATGGAATTCCAGTTGAGCGCTAGTGGAGGTGATGAACTGCAATTGAGCTATTTCAAATCCTAAAAGATGATGCTGCGGAAGTGCTGCACTCAATATGCCAGCAAATTTGAAAAACTCAGCAATGGCCACAGGATTGGAAAAGATCAGTTTTCATTCCAATCCCAAAGAAATGCAATACCAAAGAATGCTCAAACTACTGCACAATGTATTCATCTCACACGCTAGCAAAGTAATGCTTAAAATTCTGCAAGCCAGGCTTCAACAGTACGTGAACCATGAATTTCCAGATGTTTAAGCTGGTTTTAGAGAAGTCAGAGAAACCAGAGGTCAAATTGCCAACATCCGTTGAATCATCAAAAAAAGCAAGAGAGTTCCAGAAAAACATCTATTTCTGCTTTATTGATTACGCCAAAGCCTTTGACGGTGTGGATCACATCAAACTGGAAAATTCTGAAAGAGATGGGAATACCAGACCACCTGACCTGCCTCCTGAGAAATCCGTATGCAGGTCAAGAAGCAATAGATAGAACCAGACATGGAACAACAGACTGGTTCCAAATTGGGAAAGGAGTACGTCAAGGCTGTATATTTTCACCCTGCTTATTTAACTTATATGCAGAATACATCATACGAAATGCCAGGCTGGATAAAGCACAAGCTGTAATAAAGATAGCCAGGAAAAATAGCAATAACCTGAGGTTATTGAGATATGCAAATGACACCACCGTTATGGTAAAAAGCAAAGAAGAACTAAAGAGCCTCTAGATGAAAGTGAAAGAGCAGAGTGAAAAAGCTGGCTTGAAACTCAACATTCAAAAAACGAAGATCATGGCATTCAGTCCCATCACTTTATGGCAAATAGATGGGGAAACAGTGGAAACAGTGACAGATTTTATTTTCTTAGGCTTCAGAATCACTGCTGATGGTGACTGCAGCCATGATATTAAAAGACGCTTGCTCCTTGGAAGAAAAGCTATGACCAACCTAGAGAGCATATTAAAAAGCAGAGACATTACTTTGCCAACAAAGGTCTGTATAGTCAAGCTATGGTTTTTCTAGTTAGTAGTCATGTATGGACGTGAGAGTTGGAATATAAAGAAAGCTGAGCTCTGAAGAATTTGATGCTTTCGAACTGTGGTGTTGGAGAAGACTCTTGAGAGTCCTTTGGACTTCAAGGAGATCCAACCAGTCAATCATAAAGGAAATCAGTCCTGACTATTTATTGGAAGGACTAATGCTAAAACTGAAGCTCCAATACTTCGGCCACCTAATGCAAAGAGCCAACTCATTAGAAAAGACCCTGATGCTGGGAAGGATTGAAGTGGGAGGAGAAGGGGATGCCAGGAGATGAGATGATTGGATAGCATCACTGAGTTGATAAACATGAGTTTGAGCAAGCTCCGGGAGTTGGTGATAGACAGGGAATCCGGCGTGCTGCCATCTGCGGGGTCTCAAAGAGTTGAACACAACTGAGCCACTGAACTGAACTAATTTGTACCTTCTCTTCAATTCATTGGAGCAGATAATTTCATGCACTTTTTATTTGGAGAAAAATTTATATCACTTGAACATCTGTATTCCTGAGGCTTAACAGTGTAATATTTAGATGTCTGGTTGCTGTTTTTAAAAATTTAAACTGGTTCAGTTCAGTTGCTCAGTCGTGTACGACTCTTTGTGACCCCACGAATTGCAGCACGCCAGGCCTCCCTGTCCATCACCAACTCCCGGAGTTCACCCAAACTCTTGTCCATTGAGTTGGTGATGCCATCCAGCCATCTCATCCTGTGTTGTCCCCTTCTCCTCCTGC
>NW_011495022.1:2645960-2646115 GCF_000754665.1 Bison bison bison | reverse complement strand
CAGCAATCCCACTGCTGGGCATACACACCGAGGAAACCAGAATTGAAAGAGACATGTGTACCCCAATGTTCATCACAGCACTGTTCATAATAGCCAGGACATAGAAGCAACCTAGATGTCCATCAGCAGATGAATGGATAAGAAAGCTGTGGTAC